>NW_027099208.1:364730-729461 GCF_037042795.1 Molothrus aeneus | reverse complement strand
GGTAAAGTACTGTTTTTTTTTTCTTTTTTTTCCTCGAAGTCTGAAGGCTGCCCACACTGTGCCTGCGTGCTGCAGCTTGCATCTTCGCCTTTGGGAAGCTGCCGCTCGCCGATTCTCCCGGAGGCGAAGAAGCGGCTTCTTCGCACACAGAGCATTGTGGCGAGCGCAGGGAGCTCCTGAGAGCGGTTTGTGCCGAAAGAAGCCCGGGACCGGCACTTAGCTTCGGAGAGCTGCGTATCTGCGTCTTCTGCGTGTCTTGCCGCTCTACACTCAGCAAAAAGCTTTTCCACCATATCTTGCAAGGAGAAACTCTGCCAGGAAAGAAAACATCCAAAATCTTCTTCTAAAGCTTGCACGGGGGTCTGCAAAGAGTTTGGCAAGAATGAAAGGTAGTTGTCCAAAACTCGTTCTTTTCCAATAGAATAACCATGGAAAAGGCAGGAGAGTGGTAAAGTACTGTTTTCTCGAAGTCTGAAGGCTGCCCACACTGTGCCTGTGTGCTGCAGCTTGCATCTTCGCCTTTGGGAAGCTGCCGCTCGCCGATTCTCCCGGAGGCGAAGAAGCGGCTTCTTCGCACACAGAGCATTGTGGCGAGCGCAGGGAGCTCCTGAGAGCGGTTTGTGCCGAAAGAAGCCCGGGACCGGCACTTAGCTTCGGAGAGCTGCGTATCTGCGTCTTCTGCGTGTCTTGCCGCTCTACACTCAGCAAAAAGCTTTTCCACCATATCTTGCAAGGAGAAACTCTGCCAGGAAAGAAAACATCCAAAATCTTGTTCTAAAGCTTGCACGGGGGTCTGCAAAGAGTTTGGCAAGAATGAAAGGTAGTTGTCCAAAACTCGTTCTTTTCCAATAGAATAACCATGGAAAAGGCAGGAGAGTGGTAAAGTACTGTTTTCTCTAAGTCTGAAGGCTGCCCACACTGTGCCTGTGTGCTGCAGCTTGCATCTTCGCCTTTGGGAAGCTGCCGCTCGCCGATTCTCCCGGAGGCGAAGAAGCGGCTTCTTCGCACACAGAGCATTGTGGCGAGCGCAGGGAGCTCCTGAGAGCGGTTTGTGCCGAAAGAAGCCCGGGACCGGCACTTAGCTTCGGAGAGCTGCGTATCTGCGTCTTCTGCGTGTCTTGCCGCTCTACACTCAGCCAAAAGCTTTTCCACCATATCTTGCAAGGAGAAACTCTGCCAGGAAAGAAAACATCCAAAATCTTGTTCTAAAGCTTGCACGGGGGTCTGCAAAGAGTTTGGCAAGAATGAAAGGTAGTTGTCCAAAACTCGTTCTTTTCCAATAGAATAACCATGGAAAAGGCAGGAGAGTGGTAAAGTACTGTTTTCTCTAAGTTTGAAGGCTGCCCACACTGTGCCTGTGTGCTGCAGCTTGCATCTTCGCCTTTGGGAAGCTGCCGCTCGCCGATTCTCCAGGAGGCGAAGAAGCGGCTTCTTCGCACACAGAGCATTGTGGCGAGCGCAGGGAGCTCCTGAGAGCGGTTTGTGCCGAAAGAAGCCCGGGACCGGCACTTAGCTTCGGAGAGCTGCGTATCTGCGTCTTCTGCGTGTCTTGCCGCTCTACACTCAGCAAAAAGCTTTTCCACCATATCTTGCAAGGAGAAACTCTGCCAGGAAAGAAAACATCCAAAATCTTGTTCTAAAGCTTGCACGGGGGTCTGCAAAGAGTTTGGCAAGAATGAAAGGTAGTTGTCCAAAACTCGTTCTTTTCCAATAGAATAACCATGGAAAAGGCAGGAGAGTGGTAAAGTACTGTTTTCTCTAAGTCTGAAGGCTGCCCACACTGTGCCTGCGTGCTGCAGCTTGCATCTTCGCCTTTGGGAAGCTGCCGCTCGCCGATTCTCCCGGAGGCGAAGAAGCGGCTTCTTCGCACACAGAGCATTGTGGCGAGCGCAGGGAGCTCCTGAGAGCGGTTTGTGCCGAAAGAAGCCCGGGACCGGCACTTAGCTTCGGAGAGCTGCGTATCTGCGTCTTCTGCGTGTCTTGCCGCTCTACACTCAGCAAAAAGCTTTTCCACCATATCTTGCAAGGAGAAACTCTGCCAGGAAAGAAAACATCCAAAATCTTCTTCTAAAGCTTGCACGGGGGTCTGCAAAGAGTTTGGCAAGAATGAAAGGTAGTTGTCCAAAACTCGTTCTTTTCCAATAGAATAACCATGGAAAAGGCAGGAGAGTGGTAAAGTACTGTTTTCTCTAAGTTTGAAGGCTGCCCACACTGTGCCTGTGTGCTGCAGCTTGCATCTTCGCCTTTGGGAAGCTGCCGCTCGCCGATTCTCCAGGAGGCGAAGAAGCGGCTTCTTCGCACACAGAGCATTGTGGCGAGCGCAGGGAGCTCCTGAGAGCGGTTTGTGCCGAAAGAAGCCCGGGACCGGCACTTAGCTTCGGAGAGCTGCGTATCTGCGTCTTCTGCGTGTCTTGCCGCTCTACACTCAGCAAAAAGCTTTTCCACCATATCTTGCAAGGAGAAACTCTGCCAGGAAAGAAAACATCCAAAATCTTGTTCTAAAGCTTGCACGGGGGTCTGCAAAGAGTTTGGCAAGAATGAAAGGTAGTTGTCCAAAACTCGTTCTTTTCCAATAGAATAACCATGGAAAAGGCAGGAGAGTGGTAAAGTACTGTTTTCTCTAAGTTTGAAGGCTGCCCACACTGTGCCTGTGTGCTGCAGCTTGCATCTTCGCCTTTGGGAAGCTGCCGCTCGCCGATTCTCCCGGAGGCGAAGAAGCGGCTTCTTCGCACACAGAGCATTGTGGCGAGGGCAGGGAGCTCCTGAGAGCGGTTTGTGCCGAAAGAAGCCCGGGACCGGCACTTAGCTTCGGAGAGCTGCGTATCTGCGTCTTCTGCGTGTCTTGCCGCTCTACACTCAGCAAAAAGCTTTTCCACCATATCTTGCAAGGAGAAACTCTGCCAGGAAAGAAAACATCCAAAATCTTGTTCTAAAGCTTGCACGGGGGTCTGCAAAGAGTTTGGCAAGAATGAAAGGTAGTTGTCCAAAACTCGTTCTTTTCCAATAGAATAACCATGGAAAAGGCAGGAGAGTGGTAAAGTACTGTTTTCTCTAAGTCTGAAGGCTGCCCACACTGTGCCTGTGTGCTGCAGCTTGCATCTTCGCCTTTGGGAAGCTGCCGCTCGCCGATTCTCCCGGAGGCGAAGAAGCGGCTTCTTCGCACACAGAGCATTGTGGCGAGCGCAGGGAGCTCCTGAGAGCGGTTTGTGCCGAAAGAAGCCCGGGACCGGCACTTAGCTTCGGAGAGCTGCGTATCTGCGTCTTCTGCGTGTCTTGCCGCTCTACACTCAGCAAAAAGCTTTTCCACCATATCTTGCAAGGAGAAACTCTGCCAGGAAAGAAAACATCCAAAATCTTGTTCTAAAGCTTGCACGGGGGTCTGCAAAGAGTTTGGCAAGAATGAAAGGTAGTTGTCCAAAACTCGTTCTTTTCCAATAGAATAACCATGGAAAAGGCAGGAGAGTGGTAAAGTACTGTTTTCTCTAAGTCTGAAGGCTGCCCACACTGTGCCTGCGTGCTGCAGCTTGCATCTTCGCCTTTGGGAAGCTGCCGCTCGCCGATTCTCCCGGAGGCGAAGAAGCGGCTTCTTCGCACACAGAGCATTGTGGCGAGCGCAGGGAGCTCCTGAGAGCGGTTTGTGCCGAAAGAAGCCCGGGACCGGCACTTAGCTTCGGAGAGCTGCGTATCTGCGTCTTCTGCGTGTCTTGCCGCTCTACACTCAGCAAAAAGCTTTTCCACCATATCTTGCAAGGAGAAACTCTGCCAGGAAAGAAAACATCCAAAATCTTCTTCTAAAGCTTGCACGGGGGTCTGCAAAGAGTTTGGCAAGAATGAAAGGTAGTTGTCCAAAACTCGTTCTTTTCCAATAGAATAACCATGGAAAAGGCAGGAGAGTGGTAAAGTACTGTTTTCTCTAAGTCTGAAGGCTGCCCACACTGTGCCTGTGTGCTGCAGCTTGCATCTTCGCCTTTGGGAAGCTGCCGCTCGCCGATTCTCCCGGAGGCGAAGAAGCGGCTTCTTCGCACACAGAGCATTGTGGCGAGCGCAGGGAGCTCCTGAGAGCGGTTTGTGCCGAAAGAAGCCCGGGACCGGCACTTAGCTTCGGAGAGCTGCGTATCTGCGTCTTCTGCGTGTCTTGCCGCTCTACACTCAGCAAAAAGCTTTTCCACCATATCTTGCAAGGAGAAACTCTGCCAGGAAAGAAAACATCCAAAATCTTGTTCTAAAGCTTGCACGGGGGTCTGCAAAGAGTTTGGCAAGAATGAAAGGTAGTTGTCCAAAACTCGTTCTTTTCCAATAGAATAACCATGGAAAAGGCAGGAGAGTGGTAAAGTACTGTTTTCTCTAAGTCTGAAGGCTGCCCACACTGTGCCTGTGTGCTGCAGCTTGCATCTTCGCCTTTGGGAAGCTGCCGCTCGCCGATTCTCCCGGAGGCGAAGAAGCGGCTTCTTCGCACACAGAGCATTGTGGCGAGCGCAGGGAGCTCCTGAGAGCGGTTTGTGCCGAAAGAAGCCCGGGACCGGCACTTAGCTTCGGAGAGCTGCGTATCTGCGTCTTCTGCGTGTCTTGCCGCTCTACACTCAGCAAAAAGCTTTTCCACCATATCTTGCAAGGAGAAACTCTGCCAGGAAAGAAAACATCCAAAATCTTGTTCTAAAGCTTGCACGGGGGTCTGCAAAGAGTTTGGCAAGAATGAAAGGTAGTTGTCCAAAACTCGTTCTTTTCCAATAGAATAACCATGGAAAAGGCAGGAGAGTGGTAAAGTACTGTTTTCTCTAAGTCTGAAGGCTGCCCACACTGTGCCTGCGTGCTGCAGCTTGCATCTTCGCCTTTGGGAAGCTGCCGCTCGCCGATTCTCCCGGAGGCGAAGAAGCGGCTTCTTCGCACACAGAGCATTGTGGCGAGCGCAGGGAGCTCCTGAGAGCGGTTTGTGCCGAAAGAAGCCCGGGACCGGCACTTAGCTTCGGAGAGCTGCGTATCTGCGTCTTCTGCGTGTCTTGCCGCTCTACACTCAGCAAAAAGCTTTTCCACCATATCTTGCAAGGAGAAACTCTGCCAGGAAAGAAAACATCCAAAATCTTCTTCTAAAGCTTGCACGGGGGTCTGCAAAGAGTTTGGCAAGAATGAAAGGTAGTTGTCCAAAACTCGTTCTTTTCCAATAGAATAACCATGGAAAAGGCAGGAGAGTGGTAAAGTACTGTTTTCTCTAAGTCTGAAGGCTGCCCACACTGTGCCTGCGTGCTGCAGCTTGCATCTTCGCCTTTGGGAAGCTGCCGCTCGCCGATTCTCCCGGAGGCGAAGAAGCGGCTTCTTCGCACACAGAGCATTGTGGCGAGCGCAGGGAGCTCCTGAGAGCGGTTTGTGCCGAAAGAAGCCCGGGACCGGCACTTAGCTTCGGAGAGCTGCGTATCTGCGTCTTCTGCGTGTCTTGCCGCTCTACACTCAGCAAAAAGCTTTTCCACCATATCTTGCAAGGAGAAACTCTGCCAGGAAAGAAAACATCCAAAATCTTGTTCTAAAGCTTGCACGGGGGTCTGCAAAGAGTTTGGCAAGAATGAAAGGTAGTTGTCCAAAACTCGTTCTTTTCCAATAGAATAACCATGGAAAAGGCAGGAGAGTGGTAAAGTACTGTTTTCTCAAAGTCTGAAGGCTGCCCACACTGTGCCTGTGTGCTGCAGCTTGCATCTTCGCCTTTGGGAAGCTGCCGCTCGCCGATTCTCCCGGAGGCGAAGAAGCGGCTTCTTCGCACACAGAGCATTGTGGCGAGCGCAGGGAGCTCCTGAGAGCGGTTTGTGCCGAAAGAAGCCCGGGACCGGCACTTAGCTTCGGAGAGCTGCGTATCTGCGTCTTCTGCGTGTCTTGCCGCTCTACACTCAGCAAAAAGCTTTTCCACCATATCTTGCAAGGAGAAACTCTGCCAGGAAAGAAAACATCCAAAATCTTCTTCTAAAGCTTGCACGGGGGTCTGCAAAGAGTTTGGCAAGAATGAAAGGTAGTTGTCCAAAACTCGTTCTTTTCCAATAGAATAACCATGGAAAAGGCAGGAGAGTGGTAAAGTACTGTTTTCTCTAAGTTTGAAGGCTGCCCACACTGTGCCTGTGTGCTGCAGCTTGCATCTTCGCCTTTGGGAAGCTGCCGCTCGCCGATTCTCCAGGAGGCGAAGAAGCGGCTTCTTCGCACACAGAGCATTGTGGCGAGCGCAGGGAGCTCCTGAGAGCGGTTTGTGCCGAAAGAAGCCCGGGACCGGCACTTAGCTTCGGAGAGCTGCGTATCTGCGTCTTCTGCGTGTCTTGCCGCTCTACACTCAGCAAAAAGCTTTTCCACCATATCTTGCAAGGAGAAACTCTGCCAGGAAAGAAAACATCCAAAATCTTGTTCTAAAGCTTGCACGGGGGTCTGCAAAGAGTTTGGCAAGAATGAAAGGTAGTTGTCCAAAACTCGTTCTTTTCCAATAGAATAACCATGGAAAAGGCAGGAGAGTGGTAAAGTACTGTTTTCTCTAAGTCTGAAGGCTGCCCACACTGTGCCTGCGTGCTGCAGCTTGCATCTTCGCCTTTGGGAAGCTGCCGCTCGCCGATTCTCCCGGAGGCGAAGAAGCGGCTTCTTCGCACACAGAGCATTGTGGCGAGCGCAGGGAGCTCCTGAGAGCGGTTTGTGCCGAAAGAAGCCCGGGACCGGCACTTAGCTTCGGAGAGCTGCGTATCTGCGTCTTCTGCGTGTCTTGCCGCTCTACACTCAGCAAAAAGCTTTTCCACCATATCTTGCAAGGAGAAACTCTGCCAGGAAAGAAAACATCCAAAATCTTCTTCTAAAGCTTGCACGGGGGTCTGCAAAGAGTTTGGCAAGAATGAAAGGTAGTTGTCCAAAACTCGTTCTTTTCCAATAGAATAACCATGGAAAAGGCAGGAGAGTGGTAAAGTACTGTTTTCTCTAAGTTTGAAGGCTGCCCACACTGTGCCTGTGTGCTGCAGCTTGCATCTTCGCCTTTGGGAAGCTGCCGCTCGCCGATTCTCCAGGAGGCGAAGAAGCGGCTTCTTCGCACACAGAGCATTGTGGCGAGCGCAGGGAGCTCCTGAGAGCGGTTTGTGCCGAAAGAAGCCCGGGACCGGCACTTAGCTTCGGAGAGCTGCGTATCTGCGTCTTCTGCGTGTCTTGCCGCTCTACACTCAGCAAAAAGCTTTTCCACCATATCTTGCAAGGAGAAACTCTGCCAGGAAAGAAAACATCCAAAATCTTGTTCTAAAGCTTGCACGGGGGTCTGCAAAGAGTTTGGCAAGAATGAAAGGTAGTTGTCCAAAACTCGTTCTTTTCCAATAGAATAACCATGGAAAAGGCAGGAGAGTGGTAAAGTACTGTTTTCTCAAAGTCTGAAGGCTGCCCACACTGTGCCTGTGTGCTGCAGCTTGCATCTTCGCCTTTGGGAAGCTGCCGCTCGCCGATTCTCCCGGAGGCGAAGAAGCGGCTTCTTCGCACACAGAGCATTGTGGCGAGCGCAGGGAGCTCCTGAGAGCGGTTTGTGCCGAAAGAAGCCCGGGACCGGCACTTAGCTTCGGAGAGCTGCGTATCTGCGTCTTCTGCGTGTCTTGCCGCTCTACACTCAGCAAAAAGCTTTTCCACCATATCTTGCAAGGAGAAACTCTGCCAGGAAAGAAAACATCCAAAATCTTGTTCTAAAGCTTGCACGGGGGTCTGCAAAGAGTTTGGCAAGAATGAAAGGTAGTTGTCCAAAACTCGTTCTTTTCCAATAGAATAACCATGGAAAAGGCAGGAGAGTGGTAAAGTACTGTTTTCTCTAAGTCTGAAGGCTGCCCACACTGTGCCTGCGTGCTGCAGCTTGCATCTTCGCCTTTGGGAAGCTGCCGCTCGCCGATTCTCCAGGAGGCGAAGAAGCGGCTTCTTCGCACACAGAGCATTGTGGCGAGCGCAGGGAGCTCCTGAGAGCGGTTTGTGCCGAAAGAAGCCCGGGACCGGCACTTAGCTTCGGAGAGCTGCGTATCTGCGTCTTCTGCGTGTCTTGCCGCTCTACACTCAGCAAAAAGCTTTTCCACCATATCTTGCAAGGAGAAACTCTGCCAGGAAAGAAAACATCCAAAATCTTGTTCTAAAGCTTGCACGGGGGTCTGCAAAGAGTTTGGCAAGAATGAAAGGTAGTTGTCCAAAACTCGTTCTTTTCCAATAGAATAACCATGGAAAAGGCAGGAGAGTGGTAAAGTACTGTTTTCTCTAAGTCTGAAGGCTGCCCACACTGTGCCTGCGTGCTGCAGCTTGCATCTTCGCCTTTGGGAAGCTGCCGCTCGCCGATTCTCCCGGAGGCGAAGAAGCGGCTTCTTCGCACACAGAGCATTGTGGCGAGCGCAGGGAGCTCCTGAGAGCGGTTTGTGCCGAAAGAAGCCCGGGACCGGCACTTAGCTTCGGAGAGCTGCGTATCTGCGTCTTCTGCGTGTCTTGCCGCTCTACACTCAGCAAAAAGCTTTTCCACCATATCTTGCAAGGAGAAACTCTGCCAGGAAAGAAAACATCCAAAATCTTCTTCTAAAGCTTGCACGGGGGTCTGCAAAGAGTTTGGCAAGAATGAAAGGTAGTTGTCCAAAACTCGTTCTTTTCCAATAGAATAACCATGGAAAAGGCAGGAGAGTGGTAAAGTACTGTTTTCTCTAAGTCTGAAGGCTGCCCACACTGTGCCTGCGTGCTGCAGCTTGCATCTTCGCCTTTGGGAAGCTGCCGCTCGCCGATTCTCCCGGAGGCGAAGAAGCGGCTTCTTCGCACACAGAGCATTGTGGCGAGCGCAGGGAGCTCCTGAGAGCGGTTTGTGCCGAAAGAAGCCCGGGACCGGCACTTAGCTTCGGAGAGCTGCGTATCTGCGTCTTCTGCGTGTCTTGCCGCTCTACACTCAGCAAAAAGCTTTTCCACCATATCTTGCAAGGAGAAACTCTGCCAGGAAAGAAAACATCCAAAATCTTGTTCTAAAGCTTGCACGGGGGTCTGCAAAGAGTTTGGCAAGAATGAAAGGTAGTTGTCCAAAACTCGTTCTTTTCCAATAGAATAACCATGGAAAAGGCAGGAGAGTGGTAAAGTACTGTTTTCTCAAAGTCTGAAGGCTGCCCACACTGTGCCTGTGTGCTGCAGCTTGCATCTTCGCCTTTGGGAAGCTGCCGCTCGCCGATTCTCCCGGAGGCGAAGAAGCGGCTTCTTCGCACACAGAGCATTGTGGCGAGCGCAGGGAGCTCCTGAGAGCGGTTTGTGCCGAAAGAAGCCCGGGACCGGCACTTAGCTTCGGAGAGCTGCGTATCTGCGTCTTCTGCGTGTCTTGCCGCTCTACACTCAGCAAAAAGCTTTTCCACCATATCTTGCAAGGAGAAACTCTGCCAGGAAAGAAAACATCCAAAATCTTGTTCTAAAGCTTGCACGGGGGTCTGCAAAGAGTTTGGCAAGAATGAAAGGTAGTTGTCCAAAACTCGTTCTTTTCCAATAGAATAACCATGGAAAAGGCAGGAGAGTGGTAAAGTACTGTTTTCTCTAAGTCTGAAGGCTGCCCACACTGTGCCTGTGTGCTGCAGCTTGCATCTTCGCCTTTGGGAAGCTGCCGCTCGCCGATTCTCCAGGAGGCGAAGAAGCGGCTTCTTCGCACACAGAGCATTGTGGCGAGCGCAGGGAGCTCCTGAGAGCGGTTTGTGCCGAAAGAAGCCCGGGACCGGCACTTAGCTTCGGAGAGCTGCGTATCTGCGTCTTCTGCGTGTCTTGCCGCTCTACACTCAGCAAAAAGCTTTTCCACCATATCTTGCAAGGAGAAACTCTGCCAGGAAAGAAAACATCCAAAATCTTGTTCTAAAGCTTGCACGGGGGTCTGCAAAGAGTTTGGCAAGAATGAAAGGTAGTTGTCCAAAACTCGTTCTTTTCCAATAGAATAACCATGGAAAAGGCAGGAGAGTGGTAAAGTACTGTTTTCTCAAAGTCTGAAGGCTGCCCACACTGTGCCTGTGTGCTGCAGCTTGCATCTTCGCCTTTGGGAAGCTGCCGCTCGCCGATTCTCCCGGAGGCGAAGAAGCGGCTTCTTCGCACACAGAGCATTGTGGCGAGCGCAGGGAGCTCCTGAGAGCGGTTTGTGCCGAAAGAAGCCCGGGACCGGCACTTAGCTTCGGAGAGCTGCGTATCTGCGTCTTCTGCGTGTCTTGCCGCTCTACACTCAGCAAAAAGCTTTTCCACCATATCTTGCAAGGAGAAACTCTGCCAGGAAAGAAAACATCCAAAATCTTGTTCTAAAGCTTGCACGGGGGTCTGCAAAGAGTTTGGCAAGAATGAAAGGTAGTTGTCCAAAACTCGTTCTTTTCCAATAGAATAACCATGGAAAAGGCAGGAGAGTGGTAAAGTACTGTTTTCTCTAAGTTTGAAGGCTGCCCACACTGTGCCTGTGTGCTGCAGCTTGCATCTTCGCCTTTGGGAAGCTGCCGCTCGCCGATTCTCCAGGAGGCGAAGAAGCGGCTTCTTCGCACACAGAGCATTGTGGCGAGCGCAGGGAGCTCCTGAGAGCGGTTTGTGCCGAAAGAAGCCCGGGACCGGCACTTAGCTTCGGAGAGCTGCGTATCTGCGTCTTCTGCGTGTCTTGCCGCTCTACACTCAGCAAAAAGCTTTTCCACCATATCTTGCAAGGAGAAACTCTGCCAGGAAAGAAAACATCCAAAATCTTGTTCTAAAGCTTGCACGGGGGTCTGCAAAGAGTTTGGCAAGAATGAAAGGTAGTTGTCCAAAACTCGTTCTTTTCCAATAGAATAACCATGGAAAAGGCAGGAGAGTGGTAAAGTACTGTTTTCTCTAAGTCTGAAGGCTGCCCACACTGTGCCTGCGTGCTGCAGCTTGCATCTTCGCCTTTGGGAAGCTGCCGCTCGCCGATTCTCCCGGAGGCGAAGAAGCGGCTTCTTCGCACACAGAGCATTGTGGCGAGCGCAGGGAGCTCCTGAGAGCGGTTTGTGCCGAAAGAAGCCCGGGACCGGCACTTAGCTTCGGAGAGCTGCGTATCTGCGTCTTCTGCGTGTCTTGCCGCTCTACACTCAGCAAAAAGCTTTTCCACCATATCTTGCAAGGAGAAACTCTGCCAGGAAAGAAAACATCCAAAATCTTGTTCTAAAGCTTGCACGGGGGTCTGCAAAGAGTTTGGCAAGAATGAAAGGTAGTTGTCCAAAACTCGTTCTTTTCCAATAGAATAACCATGGAAAAGGCAGGAGAGTGGTAAAGTACTGTTTTCTCGAAGTCTGAAGGCTGCCCACACTGTGCCTGCGTGCTGCAGCTTGCATCTTCGCCTTTGGGAAGCTGCCGCTCGCCGATTCTCCCGGAGGCGAAGAAGCGGCTTCTTCGCACACAGAGCATTGTGGCGAGCGCAGGGAGCTCCTGAGAGCGGTTTGTGCCGAAAGAAGCCCGGGACCGGCACTTAGCTTCGGAGAGCTGCGTATCTGCGTCTTCTGCGTGTCTTGCCGCTCTACACTCAGCAAAAAGCTTTTCCACCATATCTTGCAAGGAGAAACTCTGCCAGGAAAGAAAACATCCAAAATCTTCTTCTAAAGCTTGCACGGGGGTCTGCAAAGAGTTTGGCAAGAATGAAAGGTAGTTGTCCAAAACTCGTTCTTTTCCAATAGAATAACCATGGAAAAGGCAGGAGAGTGGTAAAGTACTGTTTTCTCTAAGTCTGAAGGCTGCCCACACTGTGCCTGCGTGCTGCAGCTTGCATCTTCGCCTTTGGGAAGCTGCCGCTCGCCGATTCTCCCGGAGGCGAAGAAGCGGCTTCTTCGCACACAGAGCATTGTGGCGAGCGCAGGGAGCTCCTGAGAGCGGTTTGTGCCGAAAGAAGCCCGGGACCGGCACTTAGCTTCGGAGAGCTGCGTATCTGCGTCTTCTGCGTGTCTTGCCGCTCTACACTCAGCAAAAAGCTTTTCCACCATATCTTGCAAGGAGAAACTCTGCCAGGAAAGAAAACATCCAAAATCTTGTTCTAAAGCTTGCACGGGGGTCTGCAAAGAGTTTGGCAAGAATGAAAGGTAGTTGTCCAAAACTCGTTCTTTTCCAATAGAATAACCATGGAAAAGGCAGGAGAGTGGTAAAGTACTGTTTTCTCGAAGTCTGAAGGCTGCCCACACTGTGCCTGTGTGCTGCAGCTTGCATCTTCGCCTTTGGGAAGCTGCCGCTCGCCGATTCTCCCGGAGGCGAAGAAGCGGCTTCTTCGCACACAGAGCATTGTGGCGAGCGCAGGGAGCTCCTGAGAGCGGTTTGTGCCGAAAGAAGCCCGGGACCGGCACTTAGCTTCGGAGAGCTGCGTATCTGCGTCTTCTGCGTGTCTTGCCGCTCTACACTCAGCAAAAAGCTTTTCCACCATATCTTGCAAGGAGAAACTCTGCCAGGAAAGAAAACATCCAAAATCTTGTTCTAAAGCTTGCACGGGGGTCTGCAAAGAGTTTGGCAAGAATGAAAGGTAGTTGTCCAAAACTCGTTCTTTTCCAATAGAATAACCATGGAAAAGGCAGGAGAGTGGTAAAGTACTGTTTTCTCTAAGTCTGAAGGCTGCCCACACTGTGCCTGCGTGCTGCAGCTTGCATCTTCGCCTTTGGGAAGCTGCCGCTCGCCGATTCTCCCGGAGGCGAAGAAGCGGCTTCTTCGCACACAGAGCATTGTGGCGAGCGCAGGGAGCTCCTGAGAGCGGTTTGTGCCGAAAGAAGCCCGGGACCGGCACTTAGCTTCGGAGAGCTGCGTATCTGCGTCTTCTGCGTGTCTTGCCGCTCTACACTCAGCAAAAAGCTTTTCCACCATATCTTGCAAGGAGAAACTCTGCCAGGAAAGAAAACATCCAAAATCTTGTTCTAAAGCTTGCACGGGGGTCTGCAAAGAGTTTGGCAAGAATGAAAGGTAGTTGTCCAAAACTCGTTCTTTTCCAATAGAATAACCATGGAAAAGGCAGGAGAGTGGTAAAGTACTGTTTTCTCTAAGTCTGAAGGCTGCCCACACTGTGCCTGCGTGGTGCAGCTTGCATCTTCGCCTTTGGGAAGCTGCCGCTCGCCGATTCTCCCGGAGGCGAAGAAGCGGCTTCTTCGCACACAGAGCATTGTGGCGAGCGCAGGGAGCTCCTGAGAGCGGTTTGTGCCGAAAGAAGCCCGGGACCGGCACTTAGCTTCGGAGAGCTGCGTATCTGCGTCTTCTGCGTGTCTTGCCGCTCTACACTCAGCAAAAAGCTTTTCCACCATATCTTGCAAGGAGAAACTCTGCCAGGAAAGAAAACATCCAAAATCTTGTTCTAAAGCTTGCACGGGGGTCTGCAAAGAGTTTGGCAAGAATGAAAGGTAGTTGTCCAAAACTCGTTCTTTTCCAATAGAATAACCATGGAAAAGGCAGGAGAGTGGTAAAGTACTGTTTTCTCTAAGTTTGAAGGCTGCCCACACTGTGCCTGTGTGCTGCAGCTTGCATCTTCGCCTTTGGGAAGCTGCCGCTCGCCGATTCTCCAGGAGGCGAAGAAGCGGCTTCTTCGCACACAGAGCATTGTGGCGAGCGCAGGGAGCTCCTGAGAGCGGTTTGTGCCGAAAGAAGCCCGGGACCGGCACTTAGCTTCGGAGAGCTGCGTATCTGCGTCTTCTGCGTGTCTTGCCGCTCTACACTCAGCAAAAAGCTTTTCCACCATATCTTGCAAGGAGAAACTCTGCCAGGAAAGAAAACATCCAAAATCTTGTTCTAAAGCTTGCACGGGGGTCTGCAAAGCGTTTGGCAAGAATGAAAGGTAGTTGTCCAAAACTCGTTCTTTTCCAATAGAATAACCATGGAAAAGGCAGGAGAGTGGTAAAGTACTGTTTTCTCTAAGTCTGAAGGCTGCCCACACTGTGCCTGCGTGCTGCAGCTTGCATCTTCGCCTTTGGGAAGCTGCCGCTCGCCGATTCTCCCGGAGGCGAAGAAGCGGCTTCTTCGCACACAGAGCATTGTGGCGAGCGCAGGGAGCTCCTGAGAGCGGTTTGTGCCGAAAGAAGCCCGGGACCGGCACTTAGCTTCGGAGAGCTGCGTATCTGCGTCTTCTGCGTGTCTTGCCGCTCTACACTCAGCAAAAAGCTTTTCCACCATATCTTGCAAGGAGAAACTCTGCCAGGAAAGAAAACATCCAAAATCTTCTTCTAAAGCTTGCACGGGGGTCTGCAAAGAGTTTGGCAAGAATGAAAGGTAGTTGTCCAAAACTCGTTCTTTTCCAATAGAATAACCATGGAAAAGGCAGGAGAGTGGTAAAGTACTGTTTTCTCTAAGTCTGAAGGCTGCCCACACTGTGCCTGTGTGCTGCAGCTTGCATCTTCGCCTTTGGGAAGCTGCCGCTCGCCGATTCTCCCGGAGGCGAAGAAGCGGCTTCTTCGCACACAGAGCATTGTGGCGAGCGCAGGGAGCTCCTGAGAGCAGTTTGTGCCGAAAGAAGCCCGGGACCGGCACTTAGCTTCGGAGAGCTGCGTATCTGCGTCTTCTGCGTGTCTTGCCGCTCTACACTCAGTAAAAAGCTTTTCCACCATATCTTGCAAGGAGAAACTCTGCCAGGAAAGAAAACATCCAAAATCTTGTTCTAAAGCTTGCACGGGGGTCTGCAAAGAGTTTGGCAAGAATGAAAGGTAGTTGTCCAAAACTCGTTCTTTTCCAATAGAATAACCATGGAAAAGGCAGGAGAGTGGTAAAGTACTGTTTTCTCTAAGTTTGAAGGCTGCCCACACTGTGCCTGTGTGCTGCAGCTTGCATCTTCGCCTTTGGGAAGCTGCCGCTCGCCGATTCTCCAGGAGGCGAAGAAGCGGCTTCTTCGCACACAGAGCATTGTGGCGAGCGCAGGGAGCTCCTGAGAGCGGTTTGTGCCGAAAGAAGCCCGGGACCGGCACTTAGCTTCGGAGAGCTGCGTATCTGCGTCTTCTGCGTGTCTTGCCGCTCTACACTCAGCAAAAAGCTTTTCCACCATATCTTGCAAGGAGAAACTCTGCCAGGAAAGAAAACATCCAAAATCTTGTTCTAAAGCTTGCACGGGGGTCTGCAAAGAGTTTGGCAAGAATGAAAGGTAGTTGTCCAAAACTCGTTCTTTTCCAATAGAATAACCATGGAAAAGGCAGGAGAGTGGTAAAGTACTGTTTTCTCTAAGTCTGAAGGCTGCCCACACTGTGCCTGCGTGCTGCAGCTTGCATCTTCGCCTTTGGGAAGCTGCCGCTCGCCGATTCTCCCGGAGGCAAAGAAGCGGCTTCTTCGCACACAGAGCATTGTGGCGAGCGCAGGGAGCTCCTGAGAGCGGTTTGTGCCGAAAGAAGCCCGGGACCGGCACTTAGCTTCGGAGAGCTGCGTATCTGCGTCTTCTGCGTGTCTTGCCGCTCTACACTCAGCAAAAAGCTTTTCCACCATATCTTGCAAGGAGAAACTCTGCCAGGAAAGAAAACATCCAAAATCTTCTTCTAAAGCTTGCACGGGGGTCTGCAAAGAGTTTGGCAAGAATGAAAGGTAGTTGTCCAAAACTCGTTCTTTTCCAATAGAATAACCATGGAAAAGGCAGGAGAGTGGTAAAGTACTGTTTTCTCTAAGTCTGAAGGCTGCCCACACTGTGCCTGTGTGCTGCAGCTTGCATCTTCGCCTTTGGGAAGCTGCCGCTCGCCGATTCTCCCGGAGGCGAAGAAGCGGCTTCTTCGCACACAGAGCATTGTGGCGAGCGCAGGGAGCTCCTGAGAGCGGTTTGTGCCGAAAGAAGCCCGGGACCGGCACTTAGCTTCGGAGAGCTGCGTATCTGCGTCTTCTGCGTGTCTTGCCGCTCTACACTCAGCAAAAAGCTTTTCCACCATATCTTGCAAGGAGAAACTCTGCCAGGAAAGAAAACATCCAAAATCTTGTTCTAAAGCTTGCACGGGGGTCTGCAAAGAGTTTGGCAAGAATGAAAGGTAGTTGTCCAAAACTCGTTCTTTTCCAATAGAATAACCATGGAAAAGGCAGGAGAGTGGTAAAGTACTGTTTTCTCTAAGTCTGAAGGCTGCCCACACTGTGCCTGTGTGCTGCAGCTTGCATCTTCGCCTTTGGGAAGCTGCCGCTCGCCGATTCTCCAGGAGGCGAAGAAGCGGCTTCTTCGCACACAGAGCATTGTGGCGAGCGCAGGGAGCTCCTGAGAGCGGTTTGTGCCGAAAGAAGCCCGGGACCGGCACTTAGCTTCGGAGAGCTGCGTATCTGCGTCTTCTGCGTGTCTTGCCGCTCTACACTCAGCAAAAAGCTTTTCCACCATATCTTGCAAGGAGAAACTCTGCCAGGAAAGAAAACATCCAAAATCTTCTTCTAAAGCTTGCACGGGGGTCTGCAAAGAGTTTGGCAAGAATGAAAGGTAGTTGTCCAAAACTCGTTCTTTTCCAATAGAATAACCATGGAAAAGGCAGGAGAGTGGTAAAGTACTGTTTTCTCTAAGTCTGAAGGCTGCCCACACTGTGCCTGCGTGCTGCAGCTTGCATCTTCGCCTTTGGGAAGCTGCCGCTCGCCGATTCTCCAGGAGGCGAAGAAGCGGCTTCTTCGCACACAGAGCATTGTGGCGAGCGCAGGGAGCTCCTGAGAGCGGTTTGTGCCGAAAGAAGCCCGGGACCGGCACTTAGCTTCGGAGAGCTGCGTATCTGCGTCTTCTGCGTGTCTTGCCGCTCTACACTCAGCAAAAAGCTTTTCCACCATATCTTGCAAGGAGAAACTCTGCCAGGAAAGAAAACATCCAAAATCTTGTTCTAAAGCTTGCACGGGGGTCTGCAAAGCGTTTGGCAAGAATGAAAGGTAGTTGTCCAAAACTCGTTCTTTTCCAATAGAATAACCATGGAAAAGGCAGGAGAGTGGTAAAGTACTGTTTTCTCTAAGTCTGAAGGCTGCCCACACTGTGCCTGCGTGCTGCAGCTTGCATCTTCGCCTTTGGGAAGCTGCCGCTCGCCGATTCTCCCGGAGGCGAAGAAGCGGCTTCTTCGCACACAGAGCATTGTGGCGAGCGCAGGGAGCTCCTGAGAGCGGTTTGTGCCGAAAGAAGCCCGGGACCGGCACTTAGCTTCGGAGAGCTGCGTATCTGCGTCTTCTGCGTGTCTTGCCGCTCTACACTCAGCAAAAAGCTTTTCCACCATATCTTGCAAGGAGAAACTCTGCCAGGAAAGAAAACATCCAAAATCTTGTTCTAAAGCTTGCACGGGGGTCTGCAAAGAGTTTGGCAAGAATGAAAGGTAGTTGTCCAAAACTCGTTCTTTTCCAATAGAATAACCATGGAAAAGGCAGGAGAGTGGTAAAGTACTGTTTTCTCGAAGTCTGAAGGCTGCCCACACTGTGCCTGCGTGCTGCAGCTTGCATCTTCGCCTTTGGGAAGCTGCCGCTCGCCGATTCTCCCGGAGGCGAAGAAGCGGCTTCTTCGCACACAGAGCATTGTGGCGAGCGCAGGGAGCTCCTGAGAGCGGTTTGTGCCGAAAGAAGCCCGGGACCGGCACTTAGCTTCGGAGAGCTGCGTATCTGCGTCTTCTGCGTGTCTTGCCGCTCTACACTCAGCAAAAAGCTTTTCCACCATATCTTGCAAGG
This sequence comes from Molothrus aeneus, assembly GCF_037042795.1. Taxonomy (NCBI): domain Eukaryota; kingdom Metazoa; phylum Chordata; class Aves; order Passeriformes; family Icteridae; genus Molothrus; species Molothrus aeneus. The sequence continues at coordinate 711,917 of NW_027099208.1, read as the reverse complement.
AGAAACTCTGCCAGGAAAGAAAACATCCAAAATCTTCTTCTAAAGCTTGCACGGGGGTCTGCAAAGAGTTTGGCAAGAATGAAAGGTAGTTGTCCAAAACTCGTTCTTTTCCAATAGAATAACCATGGAAAAGGCAGGAGAGTGGTAAAGTACTGTTTTCTCTAAGTCTGAAGGCTGCCCACACTGTGCCTGTGTGCTGCAGCTTGCATCTTCGCCTTTGGGAAGCTGCCGCTCGCCGATTCTCCCGGAGGCGAAGAAGCGGCTTCTTCGCACACAGAGCATTGTGGCGAGCGCAGGGAGCTCCTGAGAGCAGTTTGTGCCGAAAGAAGCCCGGGACCGGCACTTAGCTTCGGAGAGCTACGTATCTGCGTCTTCTGCGTGTCTTGCCGCTCTACACTCAGTAAAAAGCTTTTCCACCATATCTTGCAAGGAGAAACTCTGCCAGGAAAGAAAACATCCAAAATCTTGTTCTAAAGCTTGCACGGGGGTCTGCAAAGAGTTTGGCAAGAATGAAAGGTAGTTGTCCAAAACTCGTTCTTTTCCAATAGAATAACCATGGAAAAGGCAGGAGAGTGGTAAAGTACTGTTTTCTCTAAGTTTGAAGGCTGCCCACACTGTGCCTGTGTGCTGCAGCTTGCATCTTCGCCTTTGGGAAGCTGCCGCTCGCCGATTCTCCAGGAGGCGAAGAAGCGGCTTCTTCGCACACAGAGCATTGTGGCGAGCGCAGGGAGCTCCTGAGAGCGGTTTGTGCCGAAAGAAGCCCGGGACCGGCACTTAGCTTCGGAGAGCTGCGTATCTGCGTCTTCTGCGTGTCTTGCCGCTCTACACTCAGCAAAAAGCTTTTCCACCATATCTTGCAAGGAGAAACTCTGCCAGGAAAGAAAACATCCAAAATCTTGTTCTAAAGCTTGCACGGGGGTCTGCAAAGAGTTTGGCAAGAATGAAAGGTAGTTGTCCAAAACTCGTTCTTTTCCAATAGAATAACCATGGAAAAGGCAGGAGAGTGGTAAAGTACTGTTTTCTCTAAGTTTGAAGGCTGCCCACACTGTGCCTGTGTGCTGCAGCTTGCATCTTCGCCTTTGGGAAGCTGCCGCTCGCCGATTCTCCAGGAGGCGAAGAAGCGGCTTCTTCGCACACAGAGCATTGTGGCGAGCGCAGGGAGCTCCTGAGAGCGGTTTGTGCCGAAAGAAGCCCGGGACCGGCACTTAGCTTCGGAGAGCTGCGTATCTGCGTCTTCTGCGTGTCTTGCCGCTCTACACTCAGCAAAAAGCTTTTCCACCATATCTTGCAAGGAGAAACTCTGCCAGGAAAGAAAACATCCAAAATCTTCTTCTAAAGCTTGCACGGGGGTCTGCAAAGAGTTTGGCAAGAATGAAAGGTAGTTGTCCAAAACTCGTTCTTTTCCAATAGAATAACCATGGAAAAGGCAGGAGAGTGGTAAAGTACTGTTTTCTCTAAGTCTGAATGCTGCCCACACTGTGCCTGCGTGGTGCAGCTTGCATCTTCGCCTTTGGGAAGCTGCCGCTCGCCGATTCTCCCGCAGGCGAAGAAGCGGCTTCTTCGCACACAGAGCATTGTGGCGAGCGCAGGGAGCTCCTGAGAGCGGTTTGTGCCGAAAGAAGCCCGGGACCGGCACTTAGCTTCGGAGAGCTGCGTATCTGCGTCTTCTGCGTGTCTTGCCGCTCTACACTCAGCAAAAAGCTTTTCCACCATATCTTGCAAGGAGAAACTCTGCCAGGAAAGAAAACATCCAAAATCTTCTTCTAAAGCTTGCACGGGGGTCTGCAAAGAGTTTGGCAAGAATGAAAGGTAGTTGTCCAAAACTCGTTCTTTTCCAATAGAATAACCATGGAAAAGGCAGGAGAGTGGTAAAGTACTGTTTTCTCAAAGTCTGAAGGCTGCCCACACTGTGCCTGTGTGCTGCAGCTTGCATCTTCGCCTTTGGGAAGCTGCCGCTCGCCGATTCTCCCGGAGGCGAAGAAGCGGCTTCTTCGCACACAGAGCATTGTGGCGAGCGCAGGGAGCTCCTGAGAGCGGTTTGTGCCGAAAGAAGCCCGGGACCGGCACTTAGCTTCGGAGAGCTGCGTATCTGCGTCTTCTGCGTGTCTTGCCGCTCTACACTCAGCAAAAAGCTTTTCCACCATATCTTGCAAGGAGAAACTCTGCCAGGAAAGAAAACATCCAAAATCTTGTTCTAAAGCTTGCACGGGGGTCTGCAAAGAGTTTGGCAAGAATGAAAGGTAGTTGTCCAAAACTCGTTCTTTTCCAATAGAATAACCATGGAAAAGGCAGGAGAGTGGTAAAGTACTGTTTTCTCTAAGTCTGAAGGCTGCCCACACTGTGCCTGTGTGCTGCAGCTTGCATCTTCGCCTTTGGGAAGCTGCCGCTCGCCGATTCTCCAGGAGGCGAAGAAGCGGCTTCTTCGCACACAGAGCATTGTGGCGAGCGCAGGGAGCTCCTGAGAGCGGTTTGTGCCGAAAGAAGCCCGGGACCGGCACTTAGCTTCGGAGAGCTGCGTATCTGCGTCTTCTGCGTGTCTTGCCGCTCTACACTCAGCAAAAAGCTTTTCCACCATATCTTGCAAGGAGAAACTCTGCCAGGAAAGAAAACATCCAAAATCTTGTTCTAAAGCTTGCACGGGGGTCTGCAAAGCGTTTGGCAAGAATGAAAGGTAGTTGTCCAAAACTCGTTCTTTTCCAATAGAATAACCATGGAAAAGGCAGGAGAGTGGTAAAGTACTGTTTTCTCTAAGTCTGAAGGCTGCCCACACTGTGCCTGCGTGCTGCAGCTTGCATCTTCGCCTTTGGGAAGCTGCCGCTCGCCGATTCTCCCGGAGGCGAAGAAGCGGCTTCTTCGCACACAGAGCATTGTGGCGAGCGCAGGGAGCTCCTGAGAGCGGTTTGTGCCGAAAGAAGCCCGGGACCGGCACTTAGCTTCGGAGAGCTGCGTATCTGCGTCTTCTGCGTGTCTTGCCGCTCTACACTCAGCAAAAAGCTTTTCCACCATATCTTGCAAGGAGAAACTCTGCCAGGAAAGAAAACATCCAAAATCTTGTTCTAAAGCTTGCACGGGGGTCTGCAAAGAGTTTGGCAAGAATGAAAGGTAGTTGTCCAAAACTCGTTCTTTTCCAATAGAATAACCATGGAAAAGGCAGGAGAGTGGTAAAGTACTGTTTTCTCTAAGTCTGAATGCTGCCCACACTGTGCCTGTGTGCTGCAGCTTGCATCTTCGCCTTTGGGAAGCTGCCGCTCGCCGATTCTCCCGGAGGCGAAGAAGCGGCTTCTTCGCACACAGAGCATTGTGGCGAGCGCAGGGAGCTCCTGAGAGCGGTTTGTGCCGAAAGAAGCCCGGGACCGGCACTTAGCTTCGGAGAGCTGCGTATCTGCGTCTTCTGCGTGTCTTGCCGCTCTACACTCAGCAAAAAGCTTTTCCACCATATCTTGCAAGGAGAAACTCTGCCAGGAAAGAAAACATCCAAAATCTTGTTCTAAAGCTTGCAAGGGGGTCTGCAAAGCGTTTGGCAAGAATGAAAGGTAGTTGTCCAAAACTCGTTCTTTTCCAATAGAATAACCATGGAAAAGGCAGGAGAGTGGTAAAGTACTGTTTTCTCTAAGTCTGAAGGCTGCCCACACTGTGCCTGTGTGCTGCAGCTTGCATCTTCGCCTTTGGGAAGCTGCCGCTCGCCGATTCTCCCGGAGGCGAAGAAGCGGCTTCTTCGCACACAGAGCATTGTGGCGAGCGCAGGGAGCTCCTGAGAGCAGTTTGTGCCGAAAGAAGCCCGGGACCGGCACTTAGCTTCGGAGAGCTGCGTATCTGCGTCTTCTGCGTGTCTTGCCGCTCTACACTCAGTAAAAAGCTTTTCCACCATATCTTGCAAGGAGAAACTCTGCCAGGAAAGAAAACATCCAAAATCTTGTTCTAAAGCTTGCACGGGGGTCTGCAAAGCGTTTGGCAAGAATGAAAGGTAGTTGTCCAAAACTCGTTCTTTTCCAATAGAATAACCATGGAAAAGGCAGGAGAGTGGTAAAGTACTGTTTTCTCTAAGTCTGAAGGCTGCCCACACTGTGCCTGCGTGCTGCAGCTTGCATCTTCGCCTTTGGGAAGCTGCCGCTCGCCGATTCTCCCGGAGGCGAAGAAGCGGCTTCTTCGCACACAGAGCATTGTGGCGAGCGCAGGGAGCTCCTGAGAGCGGTTTGTGCCGAAAGAAGCCCGGGACCGGCACTTAGCTTCGGAGAGCTGCGTATCTGCGTCTTCTGCGTGTCTTGCCGCTCTACACTCAGCAAAAAGCTTTTCCACCATATCTTGCAAGGAGAAACTCTGCCAGGAAAGAAAACATCCAAAATCTTGTTCTAAAGCTTGCACGGGGGTCTGCAAAGAGTTTGGCAAGAATGAAAGGTAGTTGTCCAAAACTCGTTCTTTTCCAATAGAATAACCATGGAAAAGGCAGGAGAGTGGTAAAGTACTGTTTTCTCTAAGTCTGAATGCTGCCCACACTGTGCCTGCGTGCTGCAGCTTGCATCTTCGCCTTTGGGAAGCTGCCGCTCGCCGATTCTCCCGGAGGCGAAGAAGCGGCTTCTTCGCACACAGAGCATTGTGGCGAGCGCAGGGAGCTCCTGAGAGCGGTTTGTGCCGAAAGAAGCCCGGGACCGGCACTTAGCTTCGGAGAGCTGCGTATCTGCGTCTTCTGCGTGTCTTGCCGCTCTACACTCAGCAAAAAGCTTTTCCACCATATCTTGCAAGGAGAAACTCTGCCAGGAAAGAAAACATCCAAAATCTTGTTCTAAAGCTTGCAAGGGGGTCTGCAAAGCGTTTGGCAAGAATGAAAGGTAGTTGTCCAAAACTCGTTCTTTTCCAATAGAATAACCATGGAAAAGGCAGGAGAGTGGTAAAGTACTGTTTTCTCTAAGTCTGAAGGCTGCCCACACTGTGCCTGTGTGCTGCAGCTTGCATCTTCGCCTTTGGGAAGCTGCCGCTCGCCGATTCTCCCGGAGGCGAAGAAGCGGCTTCTTCGCACACAGAGCATTGTGGCGAGCGCAGGGAGCTCCTGAGAGCAGTTTGTGCCGAAAGAAGCCCGGGACCGGCACTTAGCTTCGGAGAGCTGCGTATCTGCGTCTTCTGCGTGTCTTGCCGCTCTACACTCAGTAAAAAGCTTTTCCACCATATCTTGCAAGGAGAAACTCTGCCAGGAAAGAAAACATCCAAAATCTTCTTCTAAAGCTTGCACGGGGGTCTGCAAAGAGTTTGGCAAGAATGAAAGGTAGTTGTCCAAAACTCGTTCTTTTCCAATAGAATAACCATGGAAAAGGCAGGAGAGTGGTAAAGTACTGTTTTCTCTAAGTTTGAAGGCTGCCCACACTGTGCCTGTGTGCTGCAGCTTGCATCTTCGCCTTTGGGAAGCTGCCGCTCGCCGATTCTCCCAGAGGCGAAGAAGCGGCTTCTTCGCACACAGAGCATTGTGGCGAGCGCAGGGAGCTCCTGAGAGCGGTTTGTGCCGAAAGAAGCCCGGGACCGGCACTTAGCTTCGGAGAGCTGCGTATCTGCGTCTTCTGCGTGTCTTGCCGCTCTACACTCAGCAAAAAGCTTTTCCACCATATCTTGCAAGGAGAAACTCTGCCAGGAAAGAAAACATCCAAAATCTTCTTCTAAAGCTTGCACGGGGGTCTGCAAAGCGTTTGGCAAGAATGAAAGGTAGTTGTCCAAAACTCGTTCTTTTCCAATAGAATAACCATGGAAAAGGCAGGAGAGTGGTAAAGTACTGTTTTCTCTAAGTCTGAAGGCTGCCCACACTGTGCCTGCGTGCTGCAGCTTGCATCTTCGCCTTTGGGAAGCTGCCGCTCGCCGATTCTCCCGGAGGCGAAGAAGCGGCTTCTTCGCACACAGAGCATTGTGGCGAGCGCAGGGAGCTCCTGAGAGCGGTTTGTGCCGAAAGAAGCCCGGGACCGGCACTTAGCTTCGGAGAGCTGCGTATCTGCGTCTTCTGCGTGTCTTGCCGCTCTACACTCAGCAAAAAGCTTTTCCACCATATCTTGCAAGGAGAAACTCTGCCAGGAAAGAAAACATCCAAAATCTTGTTCTAAAGCTTGCACGGGGGTCTGCAAAGAGTTTGGCAAGAATGAAAGGTAGTTGTCCAAAACTCGTTCTTTTCCAATAGAATAACCATGGAAAAGGCAGGAGAGTGGTAAAGTACTGTTTTCTCTAAGTCTGAAGGCTGCCCACACTGTGCCTGCGTGCTGCAGCTTGCATCTTCGCCTTTGGGAAGCTGCCGCTCGCCGATTCTCCCGGAGGCGAAGAAGCGGCTTCTTCGCACACAGAGCATTGTGGCGAGCGCAGGGAGCTCCTGAGAGCGGTTTGTGCCGAAAGAAGCCCGGGACCGGCACTTAGCTTCGGAGAGCTGCGTATCTGCGTCTTCTGCGTGTCTTGCCGCTCTACACTCAGCAAAAAGCTTTTCCACCATATCTTGCAAGGAGAAACTCTGCCAGGAAAGAAAACATCCAAAATCTTCTTCTAAAGCTTGCACGGGGGTCTGCAAAGAGTTTGGCAAGAATGAAAGGTAGTTGTCCAAAACTCGTTCTTTTCCAATAGAATAACCATGGAAAAGGCAGGAGAGTGGTAAAGTACTGTTTTCTCTAAGTCTGAAGGCTGCCCACACTGTGCCTGCGTGCTGCAGCTTGCATCTTCGCCTTTGGGAAGCTGCCGCTCGCCGATTCTCCCGGAGGCGAAGAAGCGGCTTCTTCGCACACAGAGCATTGTGGCGAGCGCAGGGAGCTCCTGAGAGCGGTTTGTGCCGAAAGAAGCCCGGGACCGGCACTTAGCTTCGGAGAGCTGCGTATCTGCGTCTTCTGCGTGTCTTGCCGCTCTACACTCAGCAAAAAGCTTTTCCACCATATCTTGCAAGGAGAAACTCTGCCAGGAAAGAAAACATCCAAAATCTTGTTCTAAAGATTGCACGGGGGTCTGCAAAGAGTTTGGCAAGAATGAAAGGTAGTTGTCCAAAACTCGTTCTTTTCCAATAGAATAACCATGGAAAAGGCAGGAGAGTGGTAAAGTACTGTTTTCTCTAAGTCTGAAGGCTGCCCACACTGTGCCTGCGTGCTGCAGCTTGCATCTTCGCCTTTGGGAAGCTGCCGCTCGCCGATTCTCCCGGAGGCGAAGAAGCGGCTTCTTCGCACACAGAGCATTGTGGCGAGCGCAGGGAGCTCCTGAGAGCGGTTTGTGCCGAAAGAAGCCCGGGACCGGCACTTAGCTTCGGAGAGCTGCGTATCTGCGTCTTCTGCGTGTCTTGCCGCTCTACACTCAGCAAAAAGCTTTTCCACCATATCTTGCAAGGAGAAACTCTGCCAGGAAAGAAAACATCCAAAATCTTGTTCTAAAGCTTGCACGGGGGTCTGCAAAGAGTTTGGCAAGAATGAAAGGTAGTTGTCCAAAACTCGTTCTTTTCCAATAGAATAACCATGGAAAAGGCAGGAGAGTGGTAAAGTACTGTTTTCTCTAAGTCTGAAGGCTGCCCACACTGTGCCTGCGTGCTGCAGCTTGCATCTTCGCCTTTGGGAAGCTGCCGCTCGCCGATTCTCCCGGAGGCGAAGAAGCGGCTTCTTCGCACACAGAGCATTGTGGCGAGCGCAGGGAGCTCCTGAGAGCGGTTTGTGCCGAAAGAAGCCCGGGACCGGCACTTAGCTTCGGAGAGCTGCGTATCTGCGTCTTCTGCGTGTCTTGCCGCTCTACACTCAGCAAAAAGCTTTTCCACCATATCTTGCAAGGAGAAACTCTGCCAGGAAAGAAAACATCCAAAATCTTGTTCTAAAGCTTGCACGGGGGTCTGCAAAGAGTTTGGCAAGAATGAAAGGTAGTTGTCCAAAACTCGTTCTTTTCCAATAGAATAACCATGGAAAAGGCAGGAGAGTGGTAAAGTACTGTTTTCTCTAAGTCTGAAGGCTGCCCACACTGTGCCTGTGTGCTGCAGCTTGCATCTTCGCCTTTGGGAAGCTGCCGCTCGCCGATTCTCCCGGAGGCGAAGAAGCGGCTTCTTCGCACACAGAGCATTGTGGCGAGCGCAGGGAGCTCCTGAGAGCGGTTTGTGCCGAAAGAAGCCCGGGACCGGCACTTAGCTTCGGAGAGCTGCGTATCTGCGTCTTCTGCGTGTCTTGCCGCTCTACACTCAGCAAAAAGCTTTTCCACCATATCTTGCAAGGAGAAACTCTGCCAGGAAAAAAAACATCCAAAATCTTGTTCTAAAGCTTGCAAGGGGGTCTGCAAAGCGTTTGGCAAGAATGAAAGGTAGTTGTCCAAAACTCGTTCTTTTCCAATAGAATAACCATGGAAAAGGCAGGAGAGTGGTAAAGTACTGTTTTCTCTAAGTCTGAAGGCTGCCCACACTGTGCCTGTGTGCTGCAGCTTGCATCTTCGCCTTTGGGAAGCTGCCGCTCGCCGATTCTCCCGGAGGCGAAGAAGCGGCTTCTTCGCACACAGAGCATTGTGGCGAGCGCAGGGAGCTCCTGAGAGCGGTTTGTGCCGAAAGAAGCCCGGGACCGGCACTTAGCTTCGGAGAGCTGCGTATCTGCGTCTTCTGCGTGTCTTGCCGCTCTACACTCAGCAAAAAGCTTTTCCACCATATCTTGCAAGGAGAAACTCTGCCAGGAAAGAAAACATCCAAAATCTTGTTCTAAAGCTTGCACGGGGGTCTGCAAAGAGTTTGGCAAGAATGAAAGGTAGTTGTCCAAAACTCGTTCTTTTCCAATAGAATAACCATGGAAAAGGCAGGAGAGTGGTAAAGTACTGTTTTCTCTAAGTTTGAAGGCTGCCCACACTGTGCCTGTGTGCTGCAGCTTGCATCTTCGCCTTTGGGAAGCTGCCGCTCGCCGATTCTCCAGGAGGCGAAGAAGCGGCTTCTTCGCACACAGAGCATTGTGGCGAGCGCAGGGAGCTCCTGAGAGCGGTTTGTGCCGAAAGAAGCCCGGGACCGGCACTTAGCTTCGGAGAGCTGCGTATCTGCGTCTTCTGCGTGTCTTGCCGCTCTACACTCAGCAAAAAGCTTTTCCACCATATCTTGCAAGGAGAAACTCTGCCAGGAAAGAAAACATCCAAAATCTTCTTCTAAAGCTTGCACGGGGGTCTGCAAAGAGTTTGGCAAGAATGAAAGGTAGTTGTCCAAAACTCGTTCTTTTCCAATAGAATAACCATGGAAAAGGCAGGAGAGTGGTAAAGTACTGTTTTCTCTAAGTCTGAAGGCTGCCCACACTGTGCCTGCGTGCTGCAGCTTGCATCTTCGCCTTTGGGAAGCTGCCGCTCGCCGATTCTCCCGGAGGCGAAGAAGCTGCTTCTTCGCACACAGAGCATTGTGGCGAGCGCAGGGAGCTCCTGAGAGCGGTTTGTGCCGAAAGAAGCCCGGGACCGGCACTTAGCTTCGGAGAGCTGCGTATCTGCGTCTTCTGCGTGTCTTGCCGCTCTACACTCAGCAAAAAGCTTTTCCACCATATCTTGCAAGGAGAAACTCTGCCAGGAAAGAAAACATCCAAAATCTTCTTCTAAAGCTTGCACGGGGGTCTGCAAAGAGTTTGGCAAGAATGAAAGGTAGTTGTCCAAAACTCGTTCTTTTCCAATAGAATAACCATGGAAAAGGCAGGAGAGTGGTAAAGTACTGTTTTCTCGAAGTCTGAAGGCTGCCCACACTGTGCCTGTGTGCTGCAGCTTGCATCTTCGCCTTTGGGAAGCTGCCGCTCGCCGATTCTCCCGGAGGCGAAGAAGCGGCTTCTTCGCACACAGAGCATTGTGGCGAGCGCAGGGAGCTCCTGAGAGCGGTTTGTGCCGAAAGAAGCCCGGGACCGGCACTTAGCTTCGGAGAGCTGCGTATCTGCGTCTTCTGCGTGTCTTGCCGCTCTACACTCAGCAAAAAGCTTTTCCACCATATCTTGCAAGGAGAAACTCTGCCAGGAAAGAAAACATCCAAAATCTTGTTCTAAAGCTTGCACGGGGGTCTGCAAAGAGTTTGGCAAGAATGAAAGGTAGTTGTCCAAAACTCGTTCTTTTCCAATAGAATAACCATGGAAAAGGCAGGAGAGTGGTAAAGTACTGTTTTCTCTAAGTTTGAAGGCTGCCCACACTGTGCCTGTGTGCTGCAGCTTGCATCTTCGCCTTTGGGAAGCTGCCGCTCGCCGATTCTCCAGGAGGCGAAGAAGCGGCTTCTTCGCACACAGAGCATTGTGGCGAGCGCAGGGAGCTCCTGAGAGCGGTTTGTGCCGAAAGAAGCCCGGGACCGGCACTTAGCTTCGGAGAGCTGCGTATCTGCGTCTTCTGCGTGTCTTGCCGCTCTACACTCAGCAAAAAGCTTTTCCACCATATCTTGCAAGGAGAAACTCTGCCAGGAAAGAAAACATCCAAAATCTTCTTCTAAAGCTTGCAAGGGGGTCTGCAAAGAGTTTGGCAAGAATGAAAGGTAGTTGTCCAAAACTCGTTCTTTTCCAATAGAATAACCATGGAAAAGGCAGGAGAGTGGTAAAGTACTGTTTTCTCTAAGTCTGAAGGCTGCCCACACTGTGCCTGCGTGCTGCAGCTTGCATCTTCGCCTTTGGGAAGCTGCCGCTCGCCGATTCTCCCGGAGGCGAAGAAGCGGCTTCTTCGCACACAGAGCATTGTGGCGAGCGCAGGGAGCTCCTGAGAGCGGTTTGTGCCGAAAGAAGCCCGGGACCGGCACTTAGCTTCGGAGAGCTGCGTATCTGCGTCTTCTGCGTGTCTTGCCGCTCTACACTCAGCAAAAAGCTTTTCCACCATATCTTGCAAGGAGAAACTCTGCCAGGAAAGAAAACATCCAAAATCTTGTTCTAAAGCTTGCACGGGGGTCTGCAAAGAGTTTGGCAAGAATGAAAGGTAGTTGTCCAAAACTCGTTCTTTTCCAATAGAATAACCATGGAAAAGGCAGGAGAGTGGTAAAGTACTGTTTTCTCGAAGTCTGAAGGCTGCCCACACTGTGCCTGTGTGCTGCAGCTTGCATCTTCGCCTTTGGGAAGCTGCCGCTCGCCGATTCTCCCGGAGGCGAAGAAGCGGCTTCTTCGCACACAGAGCATTGTGGCGAGCGCAGGGAGCTCCTGAGAGCGGTTTGTGCCGAAAGAAGCCCGGGACCGGCACTTAGCTTCGGAGAGCTGCGTATCTGCGTCTTCTGCGTGTCTTGCCGCTCTACACTCAGCAAAAAGCTTTTCCACCATATCTTGCAAGGAGAAACTCTGCCAGGAAAGAAAACATCCAAAATCTTGTTCTAAAGCTTGCACGGGGGTCTGCAAAGAGTTTGGCAAGAATGAAAGGTAGTTGTCCAAAACTCGTTCTTTTCCAATAGAATAACCATGGAAAAGGCAGGAGAGTGGTAAAGTACTGTTTTCTCTAAGTTTGAAGGCTGCCCACACTGTGCCTGTGTGCTGCAGCTTGCATCTTCGCCTTTGGGAAGCTGCCGCTCGCCGATTCTCCAGGAGGCGAAGAAGCGGCTTCTTCGCACACAGAGCATTGTGGCGAGCGCAGGGAGCTCCTGAGAGCGGTTTGTGCCGAAAGAAGCCCGGGACCGGCACTTAGCTTCGGAGAGCTGCGTATCTGCGTCTTCTGCGTGTCTTGCCGCTCTACACTCAGCCAAAAGCTTTTCCACCATATCTTGCAAGGAGAAACTCTGCCAGGAAAGAAAACATCCAAAATCTTCTTCTAAAGCTTGCACGGGGGTCTGCAAAGAGTTTGGCAAGAATGAAAGGTAGTTGTCCAAAACTCGTTCTTTTCCAATAGAATAACCATGGAAAAGGCAGGAGAGTGGTAAAGTACTGTTTTCTCTAAGTCTGAAGGCTGCCCACACTGTGCCTGCGTGCTGCAGCTTGCATCTTCGCCTTTGGGAAGCTGCCGCTCGCCGATTCTCCCGTTGGCAAAGAAGCGGCTTCTTCGCACACAGAGCATTGTGGCGAGCGCAGGGAGCTCCTGAGAGCGGTTTGTGCCGAAAGAAGCCCGGGACCGGCACTTAGCTTCGGAGAGCTGCGTATCTGCGTCTTCTGCGTGTCTTGCCGCTCTACACTCAGCAAAAAGCTTTTCCACCATATCTTGCAAGGAGAAACTCTGCCAGGAAAGAAAACATCCAAAATCTTGTTCTAAAGCTTGCAAGGGGGTCTGCAAAGCGTTTGGCAAGAATGAAAGGTAGTTGTCCAAAACTCGTTCTTTTCCAATAGAATAACCATGGAAAAGGCAGGAGAGTGGTAAAGTACTGTTTTCTCTAAGTCTGAAGGCTGCCCACACTGTGCCTGTGTGCTGCAGCTTGCATCTTCGCCTTTGGGAAGCTGCCGCTCGCCGATTCTCCCGCAGGCGAAGAAGCGGCTTCTTCGCACACAGAGCATTGTGGCGAGCGCAGGGAGCTCCTGAGAGCGGTTTGTGCCGAAAGAAGCCCGGGACCGGCACTTAGCTTCGGAGAGCTGCGTATCTGCGTCTTCTGCGTGTCTTGCCGCTCTACACTCAGCAAAAAGCTTTTCCACCATATCTTGCAAGGAGAAACTCTGCCAGGAAAGAAAACATCCAAAATCTTGTTCTAAAGCTTGCACGGGGGTCTGCAAAGAGTTTGGCAAGAATGAAAGGTAGTTGTCCAAAACTCCTTCTTTTCCAATAGAATAACCATGGATAAGGCAGGAGAGTGGTAAAGTACTGTTTTCTCTAAGTCTGAAGGCTGCCCACACTGTGCCTGTGTGCTGCAGCTTGCATCTTCGCCTTTGGGAAGCTGCCGCTCGCCGATTCTCCCGGAGGCGAAGAAGCGGCTTCTTCGCACACAGAGCATTGTGGCGAGCGCAGGGAGCTCCTGAGAGCGGTTTGTGCCGAAAGAAGCCCGGGACCGGCACTTAGCTTCGGAGAGCTGCGTATCTGCGTCTTCTGCGTGTCTTGCCGCTCTACACTCAGCAAAAAGCTTTTCCACCATATCTTGCAAGGAGAAACTCTGCCAGGAAAGAAAACATCCAAAATCTTGTTCTAAAGCTTGCACGGGGGTCTGCAAAGAGTTTGGCAAGAATGAAAGGTAGTTGTCCAAAACTCGTTCTTTTCCAATAGAATAACCATGGAAAAGGCAGGAGAGTGGTAAAGTACTGTTTTCTCTAAGTCTGAAGGCTGCCCACACTGTGCCTGCGTGCTGCAGCTTGCATCTTCGCCTTTGGGAAGCTGCCGCTCGCCGATTCTCCCGGAGGCGAAGAAGCGGCTTCTTCGCACACAGAGCATTGTGGCGAGCGCAGGGAGCTCCTGAGAGCGGTTTGTGCCGAAAGAAGCCCGGGACCGGCACTTAGCTTCGGAGAGCTGCGTATCTGCGTCTTCTGCGTGTCTTGCCGCTCTACACTCAGCAAAAAGCTTTTCCACCATATCTTGCAAGGAGAAACTCTGCCAGGAAAGAAAACATCCAAAATCTTGTTCTAAAGCTTGCACGGGGGTCTGCAAAGAGTTTGGCAAGAATGAAAGGTAGTTGTCCAAAACTCGTTCTTTTCCAATAGAATAACCATGGAAAAGGCAGGAGAGTGGTAAAGTTCTGTTTTCTCGAAGTCTGAAGGCTGCCCACACTGTGCCTGTGTGCTGCAGCTTGCATCTTCGCCTTTGGGAAGCTGCCGCTCGCCGATTCTCCCGGAGGCGAAGAAGCGGCTTCTTCGCACACAGAGCATTGTGGCGAGCGCAGGGAGCTCCTGAGAGCGGTTTGTGCCGAAAGAAGCCCGGGACCGGCACTTAGCTTCGGAGAGCTGCGTATCTGCGTCTTCTGCGTGTCTTGCCGCTCTACACTCAGCAAAAAGCTTTTCCACCATATCTTGCAAGGAGAAACTCTGCCAGGAAAGAAAACATCCAAAATCTTCTTCTAAAGCTTGCACGGGGGTCTGCAAAGAGTTTGGCAAGAATGAAAGGTAGTTGTCCAAAACTCGTTCTTTTCCAATAGAATAACCATGGAAAAGGCAGGAGAGTGGTAAAGTACTGTTTTCTCTAAGTCTGAAGGCTGCCCACACTGTGCCTGTGTGCTGCAGCTTGCATCTTCGCCTTTGGGAAGCTGCCGCTCGCCGATTCTCCCGGAGGCGAAGAAGCGGCTTCTTCGCACACAGAGCATTGTGGCGAGCGCAGGGAGCTCCTGAGAGCGGTTTGTGCCGAAAGAAGCCCGGGACCGGCACTTAGCTTCGGAGAGCTGCGTATCTGCGTCTTCTGCGTGTCTTGCCGCTCTACACTCAGCAAAAAGCTTTTCCACCATATCTTGCAAGGAGAAACTCTGCCAGGAAAGAAAACATCCAAAATCTTGTTCTAAAGCTTGCACGGGGGTCTGCAAAGAGTTTGGCAAGAATGAAAGGTAGTTGTCCAAAACTCGTTCTTTTCCAATAGAATAACCATGGAAAAGGCAGGAGAGTGGTAAAGTACTGTTTTCTCTAAGTTTGAAGGCTGCCCACACTGTGCCTGTGTGCTGCAGCTTGCATCTTCGCCTTTGGGAAGCTGCCGCTCGCCGATTCTCCAGGAGGCGAAGAAGCGGCTTCTTCGCACACAGAGCATTGTGGCGAGCGCAGGGAGCTCCTGAGAGCGGTTTGTGCCGAAAGAAGCCCGGGACCGGCACTTAGCTTCGGAGAGCTGCGTATCTGCGTCTTCTGCGTGTCTTGCCGCTCTACACTCAGCAAAAAGCTTTTCCACCATATCTTGCAAGGAGAAACTCTGCCAGGAAAGAAAACATCCAAAATCTTCTTCTAAAGCTTGCAAGGGGGTCTGCAAAGAGTTTGGCAAGAATGAAAGGTAGTTGTCCAAAACTCGTTCTTTTCCAATAGAATAACCATGGAAAAGGCAGGAGAGTGGTAAAGTACTGTTTTCTCTAAGTCTGAAGGCTGCCCACACTGTGCCTGCGTGCTGCAGCTTGCATCTTCGCCTTTGGGAAGCTGCCGCTCGCCGATTCTCCCGGAGGCGAAGAAGCGGCTTCTTCGCACACAGAGCATTGTGGCGAGCGCAGGGAGCTCCTGAGAGCGGTTTGTGCCGAAAGAAGCCCGGGACCGGCACTTAGCTTCGGAGAGCTGCGTATCTGCGTCTTCTGCGTGTCTTGCCGCTCTACACTCAGCCAAAAGCTTTTCCACCATATCTTGCAAGGAGAAACTCTGCCAGGAAAGAAAACATCCAAAATCTTGTTCTAAAGCTTGCACGGGGGTCTGCAAAGAGTTTGGCAAGAATGAAAGGTAGTTGTCCAAAACTCGTTCTTTTCCAATAGAATAACCATGGAAAAGGCAGGAGAGTGGTAAAGTACTGTTTTCTCGAAGTCTGAAGGCTGCCCACACTGTGCCTGTGTGCTGCAGCTTGCATCTTCGCCTTTGGGAAGCTGCCGCTCGCCGATTCTCCCGGAGGCGAAGAAGCGGCTTCTTCGCACACAGAGCATTGTGGCGAGCGCAGGGAGCTCCTGAGAGCGGTTTGTGCCGAAAGAAGCCCGGGACCGGCACTTAGCTTCGGAGAGCTGCGTATCTGCGTCTTCTGCGTGTCTTGCCGCTCTACACTCAGCAAAAAGCTTTTCCACCATATCTTGCAAGGAGAAACTCTGCCAGGAAAGAAAACATCCAAAATCTTCTTCTAAAGCTTGCACGGGGGTCTGCAAAGAGTTTGGCAAGAATGAAAGGTAGTTGTCCAAAACTCGTTCTTTTCCAATAGAATAACCATGGAAAAGGCAGGAGAGTGGTAAAGTACTGTTTTCTCTAAGTTTGAAGGCTGCCCACACTGTGCCTGTGTGCTGCAGCTTGCATCTTCGCCTTTGGGAAGCTGCCGCTCGCCGATTCTCCAGGAGGCGAAGAAGCGGCTTCTTCGCACACAGAGCATTGTGGCGAGCGCAGGGAGCTCCTGAGAGCGGTTTGTGCCGAAAGAAGCCCGGGACCGGCACTTAGCTTCGGAGAGCTGCGTATCTGCGTCTTCTGCGTGTCTTGCCGCTCTACACTCAGCCAAAAGCTTTTCCACCATATCTTGCAAGGAGAAACTCTGCCAGGAAAGAAAACATCCAAAATCTTCTTCTAAAGCTTGCACGGGGGTCTGCAAAGAGTTTGGCAAGAATGAAAGGTAGTTGTCCAAAACTCGTTCTTTTCCAATAGAATAACCATGGAAAAGGCAGGAGAGTGGTAAAGTACTGTTTTCTCTAAGTCTGAAGGCTGCCCACACTGTGCCTGCGTGCTGCAGCTTGCATCTTCGCCTTTGGGAAGCTGCCGCTCGCCGATTCTCCCGTTGGCAAAGAAGCGGCTTCTTCGCACACAGAGCATTGTGGCGAGCGCAGGGAGCTCCTGAGAGCGGTTTGTGCCGAAAGAAGCCCGGGACCGGCACTTAGCTTCGGAGAGCTGCGTATCTGCGTCTTCTGCGTGTCTTGCCGCTCTACACTCAGCAAAAAGCTTTTCCACCATATCTTGCAAGGAGAAACTCTGCCAGGAAAGAAAACATCCAAAATCTTGTTCTAAAGCTTGCAAGGGGGTCTGCAAAGCGTTTGGCAAGAATGAAAGGTAGTTGTCCAAAACTCGTTCTTTTCCAATAGAATAACCATGGAAAAGGCAGGAGAGTGGTAAAGTACTGTTTTCTCTAAGTCTGAAGGCTGCCCACACTGTGCCTGTGTGCTGCAGCTTGCATCTTCGCCTTTGGGAAGCTGCCGCTCGCCGATTCTCCCGCAGGCGAAGAAGCGGCTTCTTCGCACACAGAGCATTGTGGCGAGCGCAGGGAGCTCCTGAGAGCGGTTTGTGCCGAAAGAAGCCCGGGACCGGCACTTAGCTTCGGAGAGCTGCGTATCTGCGTCTTCTGCGTGTCTTGCCGCTCTACACTCAGCAAAAAGCTTTTCCACCATATCTTGCAAGGAGAAACTCTGCCAGGAAAGAAAACATCCAAAATCTTGTTCTAAAGCTTGCACGGGGGTCTGCAAAGAGTTTGGCAAGAATGAAAGGTAGTTGTCCAAAACTCGTTCTTTTCCAATAGAATAACCATGGAAAAGGCAGGAGAGTGGTAAAGTACTGTTTTCTCTAAGTCTGAAGGCTGCCCACACTGTGCCTGTGTGCTGCAGCTTGCATCTTCGCCTTTGGGAAGCTGCCGCTCGCCGATTCTCCCGCAGGCGAAGAAGCGGCTTCTTCGCACACAGAGCATTGTGGCGAGCGCAGGGAGCTCCTGAGAGCGGTTTGTGCCGAAAGAAGCCCGGGACCGGCACTTAGCTTCGGAGAGCTGCGTATCTGCGTCTTCTGCGTGTCTTGCCGCTCTACACTCAGCAAAAAGCTTTTCCACCATATCTTGCAAGGAGAAACTCTGCCAGGAAAGAAAACATCCAAAATCTTGTTCTAAAGCTTGCACGGGGGTCTGCAAAGAGTTTGGCAAGAATGAAAGGTAGTTGTCCAAAACTCGTTCTTTTCCAATAGAATAACCATGGAAAAGGCAGGAGAGTGGTAAAGTACTGTTTTCTCTAAGTCTGAAGGCTGCCCACACTGTGCCTGCGTGCTGCAGCTTGCATCTTCGCCTTTGGGAAGCTGCCGCTCGCCGATTCTCCCGGAGGCGAAGAAGCGGCTTCTTCGCACACAGAGCATTGTGGCGAGCGCAGGGAGCTCCTGAGAGCGGTTTGTGCCGAAAGAAGCCCGGGACCGGCACTTAGCTTCGGAGAGCTGCGTATCTGCGTCTTCTGCGTGTCTTGCCGCTCTACACTCAGCAAAAAGCTTTTCCACCATATCTTGCAAGGAGAAACTCTGCCAGGAAAGAAAACATCCAAAATCTTCTTCTAAAGCTTGCACGGGGGTCTGCAAAGAGTTTGGCAAGAATGAAAGGTAGTTGTCCAAAACTCGTTCTTTTCCAATAGAATAACCATGGAAAAGGCAGGAGAGTGGTAAAGTACTGTTTTCTCTAAGTCTGAAGGCTGCCCACACTGTGCCTGTGTGCTGCAGCTTGCATCTTCGCCTTTGGGAAGCTGCCGCTCGCCGATTCTCCCGGAGGCGAAGAAGCGGCTTCTTCGCACACAGAGCATTGTGGCGAGCGCAGGGAGCTCCTGAGAGCGGTTTGTGCCGAAAGAAGCCCGGGACCGGCACTTAGCTTCGGAGAGCTGCGTATCTGCGTCTTCTGCGTGTCTTGCCGCTCTACACTCAGTAAAAAGCTTTTCCACCATATCTTGCAAGGAGAAACTCTGCCAGGAAAGAAAACATCCAAAATCTTGTTCTAAAGCTTGCACGGGGGTCTGCAAAGAGTTTGGCAAGAATGAAAGGTAGTTGTCCAAAACTCGTTCTTTTCCAATAGAATAACCATGGAAAAGGCAGGAGAGTGGTAAAGTACTGTTTTCTCTAAGTTTGAAGGCTGCCCACACTGTGCCTGTGTGCTGCAGCTTGCATCTTCGCCTTTGGGAAGCTGCCGCTCGCCGATTCTCCCGCAGGCGAAGAAGCGGCTTCTTCGCACACAGAGCATTGTGGCGAGCGCAGGGAGCTCCTGAGAGCGGTTTGTGCCGAAAGAAGCCCGGGACCGGCACTTAGCTTCGGAGAGCTGCGTATCTGCGTCTTCTGCGTGTCTTGCCGCTCTACACTCAGCAAAAAGCTTTTCCACCATATCTTGCAAGGAGAAACTCTGCCAGGAAAGAAAACATCCAAAATCTTCTTCTAAAGCTTGCACGGGGGTCTGCAAAGAGTTTGGCAAGAATGAAAGGTAGTTGTCCAAAACTCGTTCTTTTCCAATAGAATAACCATGGAAAAGGCAGGAGAGTGGTAAAGTACTGTTTTCTCTAAGTTTGAAGGCTGCCCACACTGTGCCTGTGTGCTGCAGCTTGCATCTTCGCCTTTGGGAAGCTGCCGCTCGCCGATTCTCCAGGAGGCGAAGAAGCGGCTTCTTCGCACACAGAGCATTGTGGCGAGCGCAGGGAGCTCCTGAGAGCGGTTTGTGCCGAAAGAAGCCCGGGACCGGCACTTAGCTTCGGAGAGCTGCGTATCTGCGTCTTCTGCGTGTCTTGCCGCTCTACACTCAGCAAAAAGCTTTTCCACCATATCTTGCAAGGAGAAACTCTGCCAGGAAAGAAAACATCCAAAATCTTCTTCTAAAGCTTGCACGGGGGTCTGCAAAGAGTTTGGCAAGAATGAAAGGTAGTTGTCCAAAACTCGTTCTTTTCCAATAGAATAACCATGGAAAAGGCAGGAGAGTGGTAAAGTACTGTTTTCTCTAAGTCTGAAGGCTGCCCACACTGTGCCTGCGTGCTGCAGCTTGCATCTTCGCCTTTGGGAAGCTGCCGCTCGCCGATTCTCCCGGAGGCGAAGAAGCGGCTTCTTCGCACACAGAGCATTGTGGCGAGCGCAGGGAGCTCCTGAGAGCGGTTTGTGCCGAAAGAAGCCCGGGACCGGCACTTAGCTTCGGAGAGCTGCGTATCTGCGTCTTCTGCGTGTCTTGCCGCTCTACACTCAGCAAAAAGCTTTTCCACCATATCTTGCAAGGAGAAACTCTGCCAGGAAAGAAAACATCCAAAATCTTGTTCTAAAGCTTGCACGGGGGTCTGCAAAGAGTTTGGCAAGAATGAAAGGTAGTTGTCCAAAACTCGTTCTTTTCCAATAGAATAACCATGGAAAAGGCAGGAGAGTGGTAAAGTACTGTTTTCTCAAAGTCTGAAGGCTGCCCACACTGTGCCTGTGTGCTGCAGCTTGCATCTTCGCCTTTGGGAAGCTGCCGCTCGCCGATTCTCCCGGAGGCGAAGAAGCGGCTTCTTCGCACACAGAGCATTGTGGCGAGCGCAGGGAGCTCCTGAGAGCGGTTTGTGCCGAAAGAAGCCCGGGACCGGCACTTAGCTTCGGAGAGCTGCGTATCTGCGTCTTCTGCGTGTCTTGCCGCTCTACACTCAGCAAAAAGCTTTTCCACCATATCTTGCAAGGAGAAACTCTGCCAGGAAAGAAAACATCCAAAATCTTGTTCTAAAGCTTGCACGGGGGTCTGCAAAGAGTTTGGCAAGAATGAAAGGTAGTTGTCCAAAACTCGTTCTTTTCCAATAGAATAACCATGGAAAAGGCAGGAGAGTGGTAAAGTACTGTTTTCTCTAAGTTTGAAGGCTGTCCACACTGTGCCTGTGTGCTGCAGCTTGCATCTTCGCCTTTGGGAAGCTGCCGCTCGCCGATTCTCCAGGAGGCGAAGAAGCGGCTTCTTCGCACACAGAGCATTGTGGCGAGCGCAGGGAGCTCCTGAGAGCGGTTTGTGCCGAAAGAAGCCCGGGACCGGCACTTAGCTTCGGAGAGCTGCGTATCTGCGTCTTCTGCGTGTCTTGCCGCTCTACACTCAGCAAAAAGCTTTTCCACCATATCTTGCAAGGAGAAACTCTGCCAGGAAAGAAAACATCCAAAATCTTGTTCTAAAGCTTGCACGGGGGTCTGCAAAGAGTTTGGCAAGAATGAAAGGTAGTTGTCCAAAACTCGTTCTTTTCCAATAGAATAACCATGGAAAAGGCAGGAGAGTGGTAAAGTACTGTTTTCTCTAAGTCTGAAGGCTGCCCACACTGTGCCTGCGTGCTGCAGCTTGCATCTTCGCCTTTGGGAAGCTGCCGCTCGCCGATTCTCCCGGAGGCGAAGAAGCGGCTTCTTCGCACACAGAGCATTGTGGCGAGCGCAGGGAGCTCCTGAGAGCGGTTTGTGCCGAAAGAAGCCCGGGACCGGCACTTAGCTTCGGAGAGCTGCGTATCTGCGTCTTCTGCGTGTCTTGCCTCTCTACACTCAGCAAAAAGCTTTTCCACCATATCTTGCAAGGAGAAACTCTGCCAGGAAAGAAAACATCCAAAATCTTGTTCTAAAGCTTGCACGGGGGTCTGCAAAGAGTTTGGCAAGAATGAAAGGTAGTTGTCCAAAACTCGTTCTTTTCCAATAGAATAACCATGGAAAAGGCAGGAGAGTGGTAAAGTTCTGTTTTCTCGAAGTCTGAAGGCTGCCCACACTGTGCCTGCGTGGTGCAGCTTGCATCTTCGCCTTTGGGAAGCTGCCGCTCGCCGATTCTCCCGGAGGCGAAGAAGCGGCTTCTTCGCACACAGAGCATTGTGGCGAGCGCAGGGAGCTCCTGAGAGCGGTTTGTGCCGAAAGAAGCCCGGGACCGGCACTTAGCTTCGGAGAGCTGCGTATCTGCGTCTTCTGCGTGTCTTGCCGCTCTACACTCAGCAAGAAGCTTTTCCACCATATCTTGCAAGGAGAAACTCTGCCAGGAAAGAAAACATCCAAAATCTTGTTCTAAAGCTTGCACGGGGGTCTGCAAAGAGTTTGGCAAGAATGAAAGGTAGTTGTCCAAAACTCGTTCTTTTCCAATAGAATAACCATGGAAAAGGCAGGAGAGTGGTAAAGTACTGTTTTTTCTAAGTCTGAAGGCTGCCCACACTGTGCCTGCGTGCTGCAGCTTGCATCTTCGCCTTTGGGAAGCTGCCGCTCGCCGATTCTCCCGGAGGCGAAGAAGCGGCTTCTTCGCACACAGAGCATTGTGGCGAGCGCAGGGAGCTCCTGAGAGCGGTTTGGGCCGAAAGAAGCCCGGGACCGGCACTTAGCTTCGGAGAGCTGCGTATCTGCGTCTTCTGCGTGTCTTGCCGCTCTACACTCAGCAAAAAGCTTTTCCACCATATCTTGCAAGGAGAAACTCTGCCAGGAAAGAAAACATCCAAAATCTTGTTCTAAAGCTTGCACGGGGGTCTGCAAAGAGTTTGGCAAGAATGAAAGGTAGTTGTCCAAAACTCGTTCTTTTCCAATAGAATAACCATGGAAAAGGCAGGAGAGTGGTAAAGTACTGTTTTCTCTAAGTCTGAAGGCTGCCCACACTGTGCCTGTGTGCTGCAGCTTGCATCTTCGCCTTTGGGAAGCTGCCGCTCGCCGATTCTCCCGGAGGCGAAGAAGCGGCTTCTTCGCACACAGAGCATTGTGGCGAGCGCAGGGAGCTCCTGAGAGCGGTTTGTGCCGAAAGAAGCCCGGGACCGGCACTTAGCTTCGGAGAGCTGCGTATCTGCGTCTTCTGCGTGTCTTGCCGCTCTACACTCAGCAAAAAGCTTTTCCACCATATCTTGCAAGGAGAAACTCTGCCAGGAAAGAAAACATCCAAAATCTTGTTCTAAAGTTTGCACGGGGGTCTGCAAAGAGTTTGGCAAGAATGAAAGGTAGTTGTCCAAAATTCGTTCTTTTCCAATAGAATAACCATGGAAAAGGCAGGAGAGTGGTAAAGTACTGTTTTCTCTAAGTCTGAAGGCTGCCCACACTGTGCCTGCGTGCTGCAGCTTGCATCTTCGCCTTTGGGAAGCTGCCGCTCGCCGATTCTCCCGGAGGCGAAGAAGCGGCTTCTTCGCACACAGAGCATTGTGGCGAGCGCAGGGAGCTCCTGAGAGCGGTTTGTGCCGAAAGAAGCCCGGGACCGGCACTTAGCTTCGGAGAGCTGCGTATCTGCGTCTTCTGCGTGTCTTGCCGCTCTACACTCAGCCAAAAGCTTTTCCACCATATCTTGCAAGGAGAAACTCTGCCAGGAAAGAAAACATCCAAAATCTTGTTCTAAAGCTTGCACGGGGGTCTGCAAAGAGTTTGGCAAGAATGAAAGGTAGTTGTCCAAAACTCGTTCTTTTCCAATAGAATAACCATGGAAAAGGCAGGAGAGTGGTAAAGTACTGTTTTCTCTAAGTCTGAAGGCTGCCCACACTGTGCCTGTGTGCTGCAGCTTGCATCTTCGCCTTTGGGAAGCTGCCGCTCGCCGATTCTCCCGGAGGCGAAGAAGCGGCTTCTTCGCACACAGAGCATTGTGGCGAGCGCAGGGAGCTCCTGAGAGCGGTTTGGGCCGAAAGAAGCCCGGGACCGGCACTTAGCTTCGGAGAGCTGCGTATCTGCGTCTTCTGCGTGTCTTGCCGCTCTATACTCAGCAAAAAGCTTTTCCACCATATCTTGCAAGGAGAAACTCTGCCAGGAAAGAAAACATCCAAAATCTTGTTCTAAAGCTTGCACGGGGGTCTGCAAAGAGTTTGGCAAGAATGAAAGGTAGTTGTCCAAAACTCGTTCTTTTCCAATAGAATAACCATGGAAAAGGCAGGAGAGTGGTAAAGTTCTGTTTTCTCTAAGTCTGAAGGCTGCCCACACTGTGCCTGTGTGCTGCAGCTTGCATCTTCGCCTTTGGGAAGCTGCCGCTCGCCGATTCTCCCGGAGGCGAAGACGCGGCTTCTTCGCACACAGAGCATTGTGGCGAGCGCAGGGAGCTCCTGAGAGCGGTTTGTGCCGAAAGAAGCCCGGGACCGGCACTTAGCTTCGGAGAGCTGCGTATCTGCGTCTTCTGCGTGTCTTGCCGCTCTACACTCAGCAAAAAGCTTTTCCACCATATCTTGCAAGGAGAAACTCTGCCAGGAAAGAAAACATCCAAAATCTTGTTCTAAAGCTTGCACGGGGGTCTGCAAAGAGTTTGGCAAGAATGAAAGGTAGTTGTCCAAAACTCGTTCTTTTCCAATAGAATAACCATGGAAAAGGCAGGAGAGTGGTAAAGTACTGTTTTCTCTAAGTCTGAAGGCTGCCCACACTGTGCCTGCGTGGTGCAGCTTGCATCTTCGCCTTTGGGAAGCTGCCGCTCGCCGATTCTCCCGGAGGCGAAGAAGCGGCTTCTTCGCACACAGAGCATTGTGGCGAGCGCAGAGCATTGTGGCGAGCGCAGGGAGCTCCTGAGAGCGGTTTGTGCCGAAAGAAGCCCGGGACCGGCACTTAGCTTCGGAGAGCTGCGTATCTGCGTCTTCTGCGTGTCTTGCCGCTCTACACTCAGCCAAAAGCTTTTCCACCATATCTTGCAAGGAGAAACTCTGCCAGGAAAGAAAACATCCAAAATCTTGTTCTAAAGCTTGCACGGGGGTCTGCAAAGAGTTTGACAAGAATGAAAGGTAGTTGTCCAAAACTCGTTCTTTTCCAATAGAATAACCATGGAAAAGGCAGGAGAGTGGTAAAGTACTGTTTTCTCGAAGTCTGAAGGCTGCCCACACTGTGCCTGCGTGCTGCAGCTTGCATCTTCGCCTTTGGGAAGCTGCCGCTCGCCGATTCTCCCGGAGGCGAAGAAGCGGCTTCTTCGCACACAGAGCATTGTGGCGAGCGCAGGGAGCTCCTGAGAGCGGTTTGTGCCGAAAGAAGCCCGGGACCGGCACTTAGCTTTGGAGAGCTGCGTATCTGCGTCTTCTGCGTGTCTTGCCGCTCTACACTCAGCAAAAAGCTTTTCCACCATATCTTGCAAGGAGAAACTCTGCCAGGAAAGAAAACATCCAAAATCTTGTTCTAAAGCTTGCACGGGGGTCTGCAAAGAGTTTGGCAAGAATGAAAGGTAGTTGTCCAAAACTCGTTCTTTTCCAATAGAATAACCATGGAAAAGGCAGGAGAGTGGTAAAGTACTGTTTTCTCTAAGTCTGAAGGCTGCCCACACTGTGCCTGTGTGCTGCAGCTTGCATCTTCGCCTTTGGGAAGCTGCCGCTCGCCGATTCTCCCGGAGGCGAAGAAGCGGCTTCTTCGCACACAGAGCATTGTGGCGAGCGCAGGGAGCTCCTGAGAGCGGTTTGTGCCGAAAGAAGCCCGGGACCGGCACTTAGCTTCGGAGAGCTGCGTATCTGCGTCTTCTGCGTGTCTTGCCGCTCTACACTCAGCAAAAAGCTTTTCCACCATATCTTGCAAGGAGAAACTCTGCCAGGAAAGAAAACATCCAAAATCTTGTTCTAAAGCTTGCAGGGGGGTCTGCAAAGAGTTTGGCAAGAATGAAAGGTAGTTGTCCAAAACTCGTTCTTTTCCAATAGAATAACCATGGAAAAGGCAGGAGAGTGGTAAAGTACTGTTTTCTCTAAGTCTGAAGGCTGCCCACACTGTGCCTGCGTGCTGCAGCTTGCATCTTCGCCTTTGGGAAGCTGCCGCTCGCCGATTCTCCCGGAGGCGAAGAAGCGGCTTCTTCGCACACAGAGCATTGTGGCGAGCGCAGGGAGCTCCTGAGAGCGGTTTGTGCCGAAAGAAGCCCGGGACCGGCACTTAGCTTCGGAGAGCTGCGTATCTGCGTCTTCTGCGTGTCTTGCCGCTCTACACTCAGCAAAAAGCTTTTCCACCATATCTTGCAAGGAGAAACTCTGCCAGGAAAGAAAACATCCAAAATCTTGTTCTAAAGCTTGCACGGGGGTCTGCAAAGAGTTTGGCAAGAATGAAAGGTAGTTGTCCAAAACTCGTTCTTTTCCAATAGAATAACCATGGAAAAGGCAGGAGAGTGGTAAAGTACTGTTTTCTCTAAGTCTGAAGGCTGCCCACACTGTGCCTGTGTGCTGCAGCTTGCATCTTCGCCTTTGGGAAGCTGCCGCTCGCCGATTCTCCCGGAGGCGAAGAAGCGGCTTCTTCGCACACAGAGCATTGTGGCGAGCGCAGGGAGCTCCTGAGAGCGGTTTGGGCCGAAAGAAGCCCGGGACCGGCACTTAGCTTCGGAGAGCTGCGTATCTGCGTCTTCTGCGTGTCTTGCCGCTCTACACTCAGCAAAAAGCTTTTCCACCATATCTTGCAAGGAGAAACTCTGCCAGGAAAGAAAACATCCAAAATCTTGTTCTAAAGCTTGCACGGGGGTCTGCAAAGAGTTTGGCAAGAATGAAAGGTAGTTGTCCAAAACTCGTTCTTTTCCAATAGAATAACCATGGAAAAGGCAGGAGAGTGGTAAAGTACTGTTTTCTCTAAGTCTGAAGGCTGCCCACACTGTGCCTGCGTGCTGCAGCTTGCATCTTCGCCTTTGGGAAGCTGCCGCTCGCCGATTCTCCCGCAGGCGAAGAAGCGGCTTCTTCGCACACAGAGCATTGTGGCGAGCGCAGGGAGCTCCTGAGAGCGGTTTGTGCCGAAAGAAGCCCGGGACCGGCACTTAGCTTCGGAGAGCTGCGTATCTGCGTCTTCTGCGTGTCTTGCCGCTCTACACTCAGCAAAAAGCTTTTCCACCATATCTTGCAAGGAGAAACTCTGCTAGGAAAGAAAACATCCAAAATCTTGTTCTAAAGCTTGCACGGAGGTCTGCAAAGAGTTTGGCAAGAATGAAAGGTAGTTGTCCAAAACTCGTTCTTTTCCAATAGAATAACCATGGAAAAGGCAGGAGAGTGGTAAAGTACTGTTTTCTCTAAGTCTGAAGGCTGCCCACACTGTGCCTGTGTGCTGCAGCTTGCATCTTCGCCTTTGGGAAGCTGCCGCTCGCCGATTCTCCCGGAGGCGAAGAAGCGGCTTCTTCGCACACAGAGCATTGTGGCGAGCGCAGGGAGCTCCTGAGAGCGGTTTGGGCCGAAAGAAGCCCGGGACCGGCACTTAGCTTCGGAGAGCTGCGTATCTGCGTCTTCTGCGTGTCTTGCCGCTCTACACTCAGCCAAAAGCTTTTCCACCATATCTTGCAAGGAGAAACTCTGCCAGGAAAGAAAACATCCAAAATCTTGTTCTAAAGCTTGCACGGGGGTCTGCAAAGAGTTTGGCAAGAATGAAAGGTAGTTGTCCAAAACTCGTTCTTTTCCAATAGAATAACCATGGAAAAGGCAGGAGAGTGGTAAAGTACTGTTTTCTCTAAGTCTGAAGGCTGCCCACACTGTGCCTGTGTGCTGCAGCTTGCATCTTCGCCTTTGGGAAGCTGCCGCTCGCCGATTCTCCCGCAGGCGAAGAAGCGGCTTCTTCGCACACAGAGCATTGTGGCGAGCGCAGGGAGCTCCTGAGAGCGGTTTGTGCCGAAAGAAGCCCGGGACCGGCACTTAGCTTCGGAGAGCTGCGTATCTGCGTCTTCTGCGTGTCTTGCCGCTCTACACTCAGCAAAAAGCTTTTCCACCATATCTTGCAAGGAGAAACTCTGCCAGGAAAGAAAACATCCAAAATCTTGTTCTAAAGCTTGCACGGGGGTCTGCAAAGAGTTTGGCAAGAATGAAAGGTAGTTGTCCAAAACTCGTTCTTTTCCAATAGAATAACCATGGAAAAGGCAGGAGAGTGGTAAAGTACTGTTTTCTCTAAGTCTCAATGCTGCCCACACTGTGCCTGCGTGCTGCAGCTTGCATCTTCGCCTTTGGGAAGCTGCCGCTCGCCGATTCTCCAGGAGGCGAAGAAGCGGCTTCTTCGCACACAGAGCATTGTGGCGAGCGCAGGGAGCTCCTGAGAGCGGTTTGTGCCGAAAGAAGCCCGGGACCGGCACTTAGCTTCGGAGAGCTGCGTATCTGCGTCTTCTGCGTGTCTTGCCGCTCTACACTCAGCAAAAAGCTTTTCCACCATATCTTGCAAGGAGAAACTCTGCCAGGAAAGAAAACATCCAAAATCTTGTTCTAAAGCTTGCACGGAGGTCTGCAAAGAGTTTGGCAAGAATGAAAGGTAGTTGTCCAAAACTCGTTCTTTTCCAATAGAATAACCATGGAAAAGGCAGGAGAGTGGTAAAGTTCTGTTTTCTCTAAGTCTGAAGGCTGCCCACACTGTGCCTGTGTGGTGCAGCTTGCATCTTCGCCTTTGGGAAGCTGCCGCTCGCCGATTCTCCCGGAGGCGAAGAAGCGGCTTCTTCGCACACAGAGCATTGTGGCGAGCGCAGGGAGCTCCTGAGAGCGGTTTGGGCCGAAAGAAGCCCGGGACCGGCACTTAGCTTCGGAGAGCTGCGTATCTGCGTCTTCTGCGTGTCTTGCCGCTCTATACTCAGCAAAAAGCTTTTCCACCATATCTTGCAAGGAGAAACTCTGCCAGGAAAGAAAACATCCAAAATCTTGTTCTAAAGCTTGCACGGGGGTCTGCAAAGAGTTTGGCAAGAATGAAAGGTAGTTGTCCAAAACTCGTTCTTTTCCAATAGAATAACCATGGAAAAGGCAGGAGAGTGGTAAAGTTCTGTTTTCTCTAAGTCTGAAGGCTGCCCACACTGTGCCTGTGTGCTGCAGCTTGCATCTTCGCCTTTGGGAAGCTGCCGCTCGCCGATTCTCCCGGAGGCGAAGACGCGGCTTCTTCGCACACAGAGCATTGTGGCGAGCGCAGGGAGCTCCTGAGAGCGGTTTGTGCCGAAAGAAGCCCGGGACCGGCACTTAGCTTCGGAGAGCTGCGTATCTGCGTCTTCTGCGTGTCTTGCCGCTCTACACTCAGCAAAAAGCTTTTCCACCATATCTTGCAAGGAGAAACTCTGCCAGGAAAGAAAACATCCAAAATCTTGTTCTAAAGCTTGCACGGGGGTCTGCAAAGAGTTTGGCAAGAATGAAAGGTAGTTGTCCAAAACTCGTTCTTTTCCAATAGAATAACCATGGAAAAGGCAGGAGAGTGGTAAAGTACTGTTTTCTCTAAGTCTGAAGGCTGCCCACACTGTGCCTGCGTGGTGCAGCTTGCATCTTCGCCTTTGGGAAGCTGCCGCTCGCCGATTCTCCCGCAGGCGAAGAAGCGGCTTCTTCGCACACAGAGCATTGTGGCGAGCGCAGGGAGCTCCTGAGAGCGGTTTGTGCCGAAAGAAGCCCGGGACCGGCACTTAGCTTTGGAGAGCTGCGTATCTGCGTCTTCTGCGTGTCTTGCCGCTCTACACTCAGCAAAAAGCTTTTCCACCATATCTTGCAAGGAGAAACTCTGCCAGGAAAGAAAACATCCAAAATCTTGTTCTAAAGCTTGCACGGGGGTCTGCAAAGAGTTTGGCAAGAATGAAAGGTAGTTGTCCAAAACTCGTTCTTTTCCAATAGAATAACCATGGAAAAGGCAGGAGAGTGGTAAAGTACTGTTTTCTCTAAGTCTGAAGGCTGCCCACACTGTGCCTGTGTGCTGCAGCTTGCATCTTCGCCTTTGGGAAGCTGCCGCTCGCCGATTCTCCCGGAGGCGAAGAAGCGGCTTCTTCGCACACAGAGCATTGTGGCGAGCGCAGGGAGCTCCTGAGAGCGGTTTGTGCCGAAAGAAGCCCGGGACCGGCACTTAGCTTCGGAGAGCTGCGTATCTGCGTCTTCTGCGTGTCTTGCCGCTCTACACTCAGCAAAAAGCTTTTCCACCATATCTTGCAAGGAGAAACTCTGCCAGGAAAGAAAACATCCAAAATCTTGTTCTAAAGCTTGCACGGGGGTCTGCAAAGAGTTTGGCAAGAATGAAAGGTAGTTGTCCAAAACTCGTTCTTTTCCAATAGAATAACCATGGAAAAGGCAGGAGAGTGGTAAAGTACTGTTTTCTCTAAGTCTGAAGGCTGCCCACACTGTGCCTGTGTGCTGCAGCTTGCATCTTCGCCTTTGGGAAGCTGCCGCTCGCCGATTCTCCCGCAGGCGAAGAAGCGGCTTCTTCGCACACAGAGCATTGTGGCGAGCGCAGGGAGCTCCTGAGAGCGGTTTGTGCCGAAAGAAGCCCGGGACCGGCACTTAGCTTCGGAGAGCTGTGTATCTGCGTCTTCTGCGTGTCTTGCCGCTCTACACTCAGCAAAAAGCTTTTCCACCATATCTTGCAAGGAGAAACTCTGCCAGGAAAGAAAACATCCAAAATCTTCTTCTAAAGCTTGCACGGGGGTCTGCAAAGCGTTTGGCAAGAATGAAAGGTAGTTGTCCAAAACTCGTTCTTTTCCAATAGAATAACCATGGAAAAGGCAGGAGAGTGGTAAAGTACTGTTTTCTCTAAGTCTGAAGGCTGCCCACACTGTGCCTGCGTGCTGCAGCTTGCATCTTCGCCTTTGGGAAGCTGCCGCTCGCCGATTCTCCCGGAGGCGAAGAAGCGGCTTCTTCGCACACAGAGCATTGTGGCGAGCGCAGGGAGCTCCTGAGAGCGGTTTGTGCCGAAAGAAGCCCGGGACCGGCACTTAGCTTCGGAGAGCTGCGTATCTGCGTCTTCTGCGTGTCTTGCCGCTCTACACTCAGCAAAAAGCTTTTCCACCATATCTTGCAAGGAGAAACTCTGCTAGGAAAGAAAACATCCAAAATCTTGTTCTAAAACTTGCACGGAGGTCTGCAAAGAGTTTGGCAAGAATGAAAGGTAGTTGTCCAAAACTCGTTCTTTTCCAATAGAATAACCATGGAAAAGGCAGGAGAGTGGTAAAGTACTGTTTTCTCTAAGTCTGAAGGCTGCCCACACTGTGCCTGTGTGCTGCAGCTTGCATCTTCGCCTTTGGGAAGCTGCCGCTCGCCGATTCTCCCGGAGGCGAAGAAGCGGCTTCTTCGCACACAGAGCATTGTGGCGAGCGCAGGGAGCTCCTGAGAGCGGTTTGGGCCGAAAGAAGCCCGGGACCGGCACTTAGCTTCGGAGAGCTGCGTATCTGCGTCTTCTGCGTGTCTTGCCGCTCTACACTCAGCCAAAAGCTTTTCCACCATATCTTGCAAGGAGAAACTCTGCCAGGAAAGAAAACATCCAAAATCTTGTTCTAAAGCTTGCACGGGGGTCTGCAAAGAGTTTGGCAAGAATGAAAGGTAGTTGTCCAAAACTCGTTCTTTTCCAATAGAATAACCATGGAAAAGGCAGGAGAGTGGTAAAGTTCTGTTTTCTCTAAGTCTGAAGGCTGCCCACACTGTGCCTGTGTGCTGCAGCTTGCATCTTCGCCTTTGGGAAGCTGCCGCTCGCCGATTCTCCCGCAGGCGAAGAAGCGGCTTCTTCGCACACAGAGCATTGTGGCGAGCGCAGGGAGCTCCTGAGAGCGGTTTGTGCCGAAAGAAGCCCGGGACCGGCACTTAGCTTCGGAGAGCTGCGTATCTGCGTCTTCTGCGTGTCTTGCCGCTCTACACTCAGCAAAAAGCTTTTCCACCATATCTTGCAAGGAGAAACTCTGCCAGGAAAGAAAACATCCAAAATCTTGTTCTAAAGCTTGCACGGGGGTCTGCAAAGAGTTTGGCAAGAATGAAAGGTAGTTGTCCAAAACTCGTTCTTTTCCAATAGAATAACCATGGAAAAGGCAGGAGAGTGGTAAAGTACTGTTTTCTCTAAGTCTGAAGGCTGCCCACACTGTGCCTGCGTGCTGCAGCTTGCATCTTCGCCTTTGGGAAGCTGCCGCTCGCCGATTCTCCAGGAGGCGAAGAAGCGGCTTCTTCGCACACAGAGCATTGTGGCGAGCGCAGGGAGCTCCTGAGAGCGGTTTGTGCCGAAAGAAGCCCGGGACCGGCACTTAGCTTCGGAGAGCTGCGTATCTGCGTCTTCTGCGTGTCTTGCCGCTCTACACTCAGCAAAAAGCTTTTCCACCATATCTTGCAAGGAGAAACTCTGCCAGGAAAGAAAACATCCAAAATCTTGTTCTAAAGCTTGCACGGGGGTCTGCAAAGAGTTTGGCAAGAATGAAAGGTAGTTGTCCAAAACTCGTTCTTTTCCAATAGAATAACCATGGAAAAGGCAGGAGAGTGGTAAAGTACTGTTTTCTCTAAGTCTGAATGCTGCCCACACTGTGCCTGCGTGCTGCAGCTTGCATCTTCGCCTTTGGGAAGCTGCCGCTCGCCGATTCTCCCGGAGGCGAAGAAGCGGCTTCTTCGCACACAGAGCATTGTGGCGAGCGCAGGGAGCTCCTGAGAGCGGTTTGTGCCGAAAGAAGCCCGGGACCGGCACTTAGCTTCGGAGAGCTGCGTATCTGCGTCTTCTGCGTGTCTTGCCGCTCTACACTCAGCCAAAAGCTTTTCCACCATATCTTGCAAGGAGAAACTCTGCCAGGAAAGAAAACATCCAAAATCTTGTTCTAAAGCTTGCACGGGGGTCTGCAAAGAGTTTGGCAAGAATGAAAGGTAGTTGTCCAAAACTCGTTCTTTTCCAATAGAATAACCATGGAAAAGGCAGGAGAGTGGTAAAGTACTGTTTTCTCTAAGTCTGAAGGCTGCCCACACTGTGCCTGTGTGCTGCAGCTTGCATCTTCGCCTTTGGGAAGCGGCCGCTCGCCGATTCTCCCGGAGGCGAAGAAGCGGCTTCTTCGCACACAGAGCATTGTGGCGAGCGCAGGGAGCTCCTGAGAGCGGTTTGTGCCGAAAGAAGCCCGGGACCGGCACTTAGCTTCGGAGAGCTGCGTATCTGCGTCTTCTGCGTGTCTTGCCGCTCTACACTCAGCAAAAAGCTTTTCCACCATATCTTGCAAGGAGAAACTCTGCCAGGAAAGAAAACATCCAAAATCTTGTTCTAAAGCTTGCACGGAGGTCTGCAAAGAGTTTGGCAAGAATGAAAGGTAGTTGTCCAAAACTCGTTCTTTTCCAATAGAATAACCATGGAAAAGGCAGGAGAGTGGTAAAGTTCTGTTTTCTCTAAGTCTGAAGGCTGCCCACACTGTGCCTGTGTGGTGCAGCTTGCATCTTCGCCTTTGGGAAGCTGCCGCTCGCCGATTCTCCCGGAGGCGAAGAAGCGGCTTCTTCGCACACAGAGCATTGTGGCGAGCGCAGGGAGCTCCTGAGAGCGGTTTGGGCCGAAAGAAGCCCGGGACCGGCACTTAGCTTCGGAGAGCTGCGTATCTGCGTCTTCTGCGTGTCTTGCCGCTCTATACTCAGCAAAAAGCTTTTCCACCATATCTTGCAAGGAGAAACTCTGCCAGGAAAGAAAACATCCAAAATCTTGTTCTAAAGCTTGCACGGGGGTCTGCAAAGAGTTTGGCAAGAATGAAAGGTAGTTGTCCAAAACTCGTTCTTTTCCAATAGAATAACCATGGAAAAGGCAGGAGAGTGGTAAAGTTCTGTTTTCTCTAAGTCTGAAGGCTGCCCACACTGTGCCTGTGTGCTGCAGCTTGCATCTTCGCCTTTGGGAAGCTGCCGCTCGCCGATTCTCCCGGAGGCGAAGACGCGGCTTCTTCGCACACAGAGCATTGTGGCGAGCGCAGGGAGCTCCTGAGAGCGGTTTGTGCCGAAAGAAGCCCGGGACCGGCACTTAGCTTCGGAGAGCTGCGTATCTGCGTCTTCTGCGTGTCTTGCCGCTCTACACTCAGCAAAAAGCTTTTCCACCATATCTTGCAAGGAGAAACTCTGCCAGGAAAGAAAACATCCAAAATCTTGTTCTAAAGCTTGCACGGGGGTCTGCAAAGAGTTTGGCAAGAATGAAAGGTAGTTGTCCAAAACTCGTTCTTTTCCAATAGAATAACCATGGAAAAGGCAGGAGAGTGGTAAAGTACTGTTTTCTCTAAGTCTGAAGGCTGCCCACACTGTGCCTGCGTGGTGCAGCTTGCATCTTCGCCTTTGGGAAGCTGCCGCTCGCCGATTCTCCCGGAGGCGAAGAAGCGGCTTCTTCGCACACAGAGCATTGTGGCGAGCGCAGAGCATTGTGGCGAGCGCAGGGAGCTCCTGAGAGCGGTTTGTGCCGAAAGAAGCCCGGGACCGGCACTTAGCTTCGGAGAGCTGCGTATCTGCGTCTTCTGCGTGTCTTGCCGCTCTACACTCAGCCAAAAGCTTTTCCACCATATCTTGCAAGGAGAAACTCTGCCAGGAAAGAAAACATCCAAAATCTTGTTCTAAAGCTTGCACGGGGGTCTGCAAAGAGTTTGACAAGAATGAAAGGTAGTTGTCCAAAACTCGTTCTTTTCCAATAGAATAACCATGGAAAAGGCAGGAGAGTGGTAAAGTACTGTTTTCTCGAAGTCTGAAGGCTGCCCACACTGTGCCTGCGTGCTGCAGCTTGCATCTTCGCCTTTGGGAAGCTGCCGCTCGCCGATTCTCCCGGAGGCGAAGAAGCGGCTTCTTCGCACACAGAGCATTGTGGCGAGCGCAGGGAGCTCCTGAGAGCGGTTTGTGCCGAAAGAAGCCCGGGACCGGCACTTATCTTTGGAGAGCTGCGTATCTGCGTCTTCTGCGTGTCTTGCCGCTCTACACTCAGCAAAAAGCTTTTCCACCATATCTTGCAAGGAGAAACTCTGCCAGGAAAGAAAACATCCAAAATCTTGTTCTAAAGCTTGCACGGGGGTCTGCAAAGAGTTTGGCAAGAATGAAAGGTAGTTGTCCAAAACTCGTTCTTTTCCAATAGAATAACCATGGAAAAGGCAGGAGAGTGGTAAAGTACTGTTTTCTCTAAGTCTGAAGGCTGCCCACACTGTGCCTGTGTGCTGCAGCTTGCATCTTCGCCTTTGGGAAGCTGCCGCTCGCCGATTCTCCCGGAGGCGAAGAAGCGGCTTCTTCGCACACAGAGCATTGTGGCGAGCGCAGGGAGCTCCTGAGAGCGGTTTGTGCCGAAAG
Source organism: Molothrus aeneus (assembly GCF_037042795.1). Lineage (NCBI taxonomy): Eukaryota > Metazoa > Chordata > Aves > Passeriformes > Icteridae > Molothrus > Molothrus aeneus. Next base: position 677,935 of record NW_027099208.1, on the reverse strand, counting down.
AAGCCCGGGACCGGCACTTAGCTTCGGAGAGCTGTGTATCTGCGTCTTCTGCGTGTCTTGCCGCTCTACACTCAGCAAAAAGCTTTTCCACCATATCTTGCAAGGAGAAACTCTGCCAGGAAAGAAAACATCCAAAATCTTGTTCTAAAGCTTGCACGGGGGTCTGCAAAGAGTTTGGCAAGAATGAAAGGTAGTTGTCCAAAACTCGTTCTTTTCCAATAGAATAACCATGGAAAAGGCAGGAGAGTGGTAAAGTACTGTTTTCTCTAAGTCTGAAGGCTGCCCACACTGTGCCTGCGTGCTGCAGCTTGCATCTTCGCCTTTGGGAAGCTGCCGCTCGCCGATTCTCCCGGAGGCGAAGAAGCGGCTTCTTCGCACACAGAGCATTGTGGCGAGCGCAGGGAGCTCCTGAGAGCGGTTTGTGCCGAAAGAAGCCCGGGACCGGCACTTAGCTTCGGAGAGCTGCGTATCTGCGTCTTCTGCGTGTCTTGCCGCTCTACACTCAGCAAAAAGCTTTTCCACCATATCTTGCAAGGAGAAACTCTGCTAGGAAAGAAAACATCCAAAATCTTGTTCTAAAGCTTGCACGGAGGTCTGCAAAGAGTTTGGCAAGAATGAAAGGTAGTTGTCCAAAACTCGTTCTTTTCCAATAGAATAACCATGGAAAAGGCAGGAGAGTGGTAAAGTACTGTTTTCTCTAAGTCTGAAGGCTGCCCACACTGTGCCTGTGTGCTGCAGCTTGCATCTTCGCCTTTGGGAAGCTGCCGCTCGCCGATTCTCCCGGAGGCGAAGAAGCGGCTTCTTCGCACACAGAGCATTGTGGCGAGCGCAGGGAGCTCCTGAGAGCGGTTTGGGCCGAAAGAAGCCCGGGACCGGCACTTAGCTTCGGAGAGCTGCGTATCTGCGTCTTCTGCGTGTCTTGCCGCTCTACACTCAGCAAAAAGCTTTTCCACCATATCTTGCAAGGAGAAACTCTGCTAGGAAAGAAAACATCCAAAATCTTGTTCTAAAGCTTGCACGGGGGTCTGCAAAGAGTTTGGCAAGAATGAAAGGTAGTTGTCCAAAACTCGTTCTTTTCCAATAGAATAACCATGGAAAAGGCAGGAGAGTGGTAAAGTACTGTTTTCTCTAAGTCTGAAGGCTGCCCACACTGTGCCTGTGTGCTGCAGCTTGCATCTTCGCCTTTGGGAAGCTGCCGCTCGCCGATTCTCCCGGAGGCGAAGAAGCGGCTTCTTCGCACACAGAGCATTGTGGCGAACGCAGGGAGCTCCTGAGAGCGGTTTGGGCCGAAAGAAGCCCGGGACCGGCACTTAGCTTCGGAGAGCTGCGTATCTGCGTCTTCTGCGTGTCTTGCCGCTCTACACTCAGCCAAAAGCTTTTCCACCATATCTTGCAAGGAGAAACTCTGCCAGGAAAGAAAACATCCAAAATCTTGTTCTAAAGCTTGCACGGGGGTCTGCAAAGAGTTTGGCAAGAATGAAAGGTAGTTGTCCAAAACTCGTTCTTTTCCAATAGAATAACCATGGAAAAGGCAGGAGAGTGGTAAAGTTCTGTTTTCTCTAAGTCTGAAGGCTGCCCACACTGTGCCTGTGTGCTGCAGCTTGCATCTTCGCCTTTGGGAAGCTGCCGCTCGCCGATTCTCCCGCAGGCGAAGAAGCGGCTTCTTCGCACACAGAGCATTGTGGCGAGCGCAGGGAGCTCCTGAGAGCGGTTTGTGCCGAAAGAAGCCCGGGACCGGCACTTAGCTTCGGAGAGCTGCGTATCTGCGTCTTCTGCGTGTCTTGCCGCTCTACACTCAGCAAAAAGCTTTTCCACCATATCTTGCAAGGAGAAACTCTGCCAGGAAAGAAAACATCCAAAATCTTGTTCTAAAGCTTGCACGGGGGTCTGCAAAGAGTTTGGCAAGAATGAAAGGTAGTTGTCCAAAACTCGTTCTTTTCCAATAGAATAACCATGGAAAAGGCAGGAGAGTGGTAAAGTACTGTTTTCTCTAAGTCTGAATGCTGCCCACACTGTGCCTGTGTGCTGCAGCTTGCATCTTCGCCTTTGGGAAGCTGCCGCTCGCCGATTCTCCCGGAGGCGAAGAAGCGGCTTCTTCGCACACAGAGCATTGTGGCGAGCGCAGGGAGCTCCTGAGAGCGGTTTGTGCCGAAAGAAGCCCGGGACCGGCACTTAGCTTCGGAGAGCTGCGTATCTGCGTCTTCTGCGTGTCTTGCCGCTCTACACTCAGCAAAAAGCTTTTCCACCATATCTTGCAAGGAGAAACTCTGCCAGGAAAGAAAACATCCAAAATCTTGTTCTAAAGCTTGCACGGGGGTCTGCAAAGAGTTTGACAAGAATGAAAGGTAGTTGTCCAAAACTCGTTCTTATCCAATAGAATAACCATGGAAAAGGCAGGAGAGTGGTAAAGTACTGTTTTCTCTAAGTCTGAAGGCTGCCCACACTGTGCCTGCGTGCTGCAGCTTGCATCTTCGCCTTTGGGAAGCTGCCGCTCGCCGATTCTCCCGCAGGCGAAGAAGCGGCTTCTTCGCACACAGAGCATTGTGGCGAGCGCAGGGAGCTCCTGAGAGCGGTTTGTGCCGAAAGAAGCCCGGGACCGGCACTTAGCTTCGGAGAGCTGCGTATCTGCGTCTTCTGCGTGTCTTGCCGCTCTACACTCAGCCAAAAGCTTTTCCACCATATCTTGCAAGGAGAAACTCTGCCAGGAAAGAAAACATCCAAAATCTTGTTCTAAAGCTTGCACGGGGGTCTGCAAAGAGTTTGGCAAGAATGAAAGGTAGTTGTCCAAAACTCGTTCTTTTCCAATAGAATAACCATGGAAAAGGCAGGAGAGTGGTAAAGTACTGTTTTCTCTAAGTCTGAATGCTGCCCACACTGTGCCTGTGTGCTGCAGCTTGCATCTTCGCCTTTGGGAAGCTGCCGCTCGCCGATTCTCCCGCAGGCGAAGAAGCGGCTTCTTCGCACACAGAGCATTGTGGCGAGCGCAGGGAGCTCCTGAGAGCGGTTTGTGCCGAAAGAAGCCCGGGACCGGCACTTAGCTTCGGAGAGCTGTGTATCTGCGTCTTCTGCGTGTCTTGCCGCTCTACACTCAGCAAAAAGCTTTTCCACCATATCTTGCAAGGAGAAACTCTGCCAGGAAAGAAAACATCCAAAATCTTGTTCTAAAGCTTGCACGGGTGTCTGCAAAGCGTTTGGCAAGAATGAAAGGTAGTTGTCCAAAACTCGTTCTTTTCCAATAGAATAACCATGGAAAAGGCAGGAGAGTGGTAAAGTACTGTTTTCTCTAAGTCTGAAGGCTGCCCACACTGTGCCTGCGTGCTGCAGCTTGCATCTTCGCCTTTGGGAAGCTGCCGCTCGCCGATTCTCCCGGAGGCGAAGAAGCGGCTTCTTCGCACACAGAGCATTGTGGCGAGCGCAGGGAGCTCCTGAGAGCGGTTTGTGCCGAAAGAAGCCCGGGACCGGCACTTAGCTTCGGAGAGCTGCGTATCTGCGTCTTCTGCGTGTCTTGCCGCTCTACACTCAGCAAAAAGCTTTTCCACCATATCTTGCAAGGAGAAACTCTGCTAGGAAAGAAAACATCCAAAATCTTGTTCTAAAGCTTGCACGGAGGTCTGCAAAGAGTTTGGCAAGAATGAAAGGTAGTTGTCCAAAACTCGTTCTTTTCCAATAGAATAACCATGGAAAAGGCAGGAGAGTGGTAAAGTACTGTTTTCTCTAAGTCTGAAGGCTGCCCACACTGTGCCTGTGTGCTGCAGCTTGCATCTTCGCCTTTGGGAAGCTGCCGCTCGCCGATTCTCCCGGAGGCGAAGAAGCGGCTTCTTCGCACACAGAGCATTGTGGCGAGCGCAGGGAGCTCCTGAGAGCGGTTTGGGCCGAAAGAAGCCCGGGACCGGCACTTAGCTTCGGAGAGCTGCGTATCTGCGTCTTCTGCGTGTCTTGCCGCTCTACACTCAGCCAAAAGCTTTTCCACCATATCTTGCAAGGAGAAACTCTGCCAGGAAAGAAAACATCCAAAATCTTGTTCTAAAGCTTGCACGGGGGTCTGCAAAGAGTTTGGCAAGAATGAAAGGTAGTTGTCCAAAACTCGTTCTTTTCCAATAGAATAACCATGGAAAAGGCAGGAGAGTGGTAAAGTACTGTTTTCTCTAAGTCTGAAGGCTGCCCACACTGTGCCTGTGTGCTGCAGCTTGCATCTTCGCCTTTGGGAAGCTGCCGCTCGCCGATTCTCCCGCAGGCGAAGAAGCGGCTTCTTCGCACACAGAGCATTGTGGCGAGCGCAGGGAGCTCCTGAGAGCGGTTTGTGCCGAAAGAAGCCCGGGACCGGCACTTAGCTTCGGAGAGCTGCGTATCTGCGTCTTCTGCGTGTCTTGCCGCTCTACACTCAGCAAAAAGCTTTTCCACCATATCTTGCAAGGAGAAACTCTGCCAGGAAAGAAAACATCCAAAATCTTGTTCTAAAGCTTGCACGGGGGTCTGCAAAGAGTTTGGCAAGAATGAAAGGTAGTTGTCCAAAACTCGTTCTTTTCCAATAGAATAACCATGGAAAAGGCAGGAGAGTGGTAAAGTACTGTTTTCTCTAAGTCTCAATGCTGCCCACACTGTGCCTGCGTGCTGCAGCTTGCATCTTCGCCTTTGGGAAGCTGCCGCTCGCCGATTCTCCAGGAGGCGAAGAAGCGGCTTCTTCGCACACAGAGCATTGTGGCGAGCGCAGGGAGCTCCTGAGAGCGGTTTGTGCCGAAAGAAGCCCGGGACCGGCACTTAGCTTCGGAGAGCTGCGTATCTGCGTCTTCTGCGTGTCTTGCCGCTCTACACTCAGCAAAAAGCTTTTCCACCATATCTTGCAAGGAGAAACTCTGCCAGGAAAGAAAACATCCAAAATCTTGTTCTAAAGCTTGCACGGGGGTCTGCAAAGAGTTTGGCAAGAATGAAAGGTAGTTGTCCAAAACTCGTTCTTTTCCAATAGAATAACCATGGAAAAGGCAGGAGAGTGGTAAAGTACTGTTTTCTCTAAGTCTGAATGCTGCCCACACTGTGCCTGCGTGCTGCAGCTTGCATCTTCGCCTTTGGGAAGCTGCCGCTCGCCGATTCTCCCGGAGGCGAAGAAGCGGCTTCTTCGCACACAGAGCATTGTGGCGAGCGCAGGGAGCTCCTGAGAGCGGTTTGTGCCGAAAGAAGCCCGGGACCGGCACTTAGCTTCGGAGAGCTGCGTATCTGCGTCTTCTGCGTGTCTTGCCGCTCTACACTCAGCAAAAAGCTTTTCCACCATATCTTGCAAGGAGAAACTCTGCCAGGAAAGAAAACATCCAAAATCTTGTTCTAAAGCTTGCACGGGGGTCTGCAAAGAGTTTGGCAAGAATGAAAGGTAGTTGTCCAAAACTCGTTCTTTTCCAATAGAATAACCATGGAAAAGGCAGGAGAGTGGTAAAGTACTGTTTTCTCTAAGTCTGAATGCTGCCCACACTGTGCCTGTGTGCTGCAGCTTGCATCTTCGCCTTTGGGAAGCTGCCGCTCGCCGATTCTCCCGGAGGCGAAGAAGCGGCTTCTTCGCACACAGAGCATTGTGGCGAGCGCAGGGAGCTCCTGAGAGCGGTTTGTGCCGAAAGAAGCCCGGGACCGGCATTTAGCTTCGGAGAGCTGCGTATCTGCGTCTTCTGCGTGTCTTGCCGCTCTACACTCAGCAAAAAGCTTTTCCACCATATCTTGCAAGGAGAAACTCTGCCAGGAAAGAAAACATCCAAAATCTTGTTCTAAAGCTTGCACGGAGGTCTGCAAAGAGTTTGGCAAGAATGAAAGGTAGTTGTCCAAAACTCGTTCTTTTCCAATAGAATAACCATGGAAAAGGCAGGAGAGTGGTAAAGTACTGTTTTCTCGAAGTCTGAAGGCTGCCCACACTGTGCCTGCGTGCTGCAGCTTGCATCTTCGCCTTTGGGAAGCTGCCGCTCGCCGATTCTCCCGCAGGCGAAGAAGCGGCTTCTTCGCACACAGAGCATTGTGGCGAGCGCAGGGAGCTCCTGAGAGCGGTTTGTGCCGAAAGAAGCCCGGGACCGGCACTTAGCTTCGGAGAGCTGCGTATCTGCGTCTTCTGCGTGTCTTGCCGCTCTACACTCAGCAAAAAGCTTTTCCACCATATCTTGCAAGGAGAAACTCTGCCAGGAAAGAAAACATCCAAAATCTTGTTCTAAAGCTTGCACGGGGGTCTGCAAAGAGTTTGGCAAGAATGAAAGGTAGTTGTCCAAAACTCGTTCTTTTCCAATAGAATAACCATGGAAAAGGCAGGAGAGTGGTAAAGTACTGTTTTCTCTAAGTCTGAAGGCTGCCCACACTGTGCCTGTGTGCTGCAGCTTGCATCTTCGCCTTTGGGAAGCTGCCGCTCGCCGATTCTCCCGCAGGCGAAGAAGCGGCTTCTTCGCACACAGAGCATTGTGGCGAGCGCAGGGAGCTCCTGAGAGCGGTTTGTGCCGAAAGAAGCCCGGGACCGGCACTTAGCTTCGGAGAGCTGTGTATCTGCGTCTTCTGCGTGTCTTGCCGCTCTACACTCAGCAAAAAGCTTTTCCACCATATCTTGCAAGGAGAAACTCTGCCAGGAAAGAAAACATCCAAAATCTTGTTCTAAAGCTTGCACGGGGGTCTGCAAAGCGTTTGGCAAGAATGAAAGGTAGTTGTCCAAAACTCGTTCTTTTCCAATAGAATAACCATGGAAAAGGCAGGAGAGTGGTAAAGTACTGTTTTCTCTAAGTCTGAAGGCTGCCCACACTGTGCCTGCGTGCTGCAGCTTGCATCTTCGCCTTTGGGAAGCTGCCGCTCGCCGATTCTCCCGGAGGCGAAGAAGCGGCTTCTTCGCACACAGAGCATTGTGGCGAGCGCAGGGAGCTCCTGAGAGCGGTTTGTGCCGAAAGAAGCCCGGGACCGGCACTTAGCTTTGGAGAGCTGCGTATCTGCGTCTTCTGCGTGTCTTGCCTCTCTACACTCAGCAAAAAGCTTTTCCACCATATCTTGCAAGGAGAAACTCTGCCAGGAAAGAAAACATCCAAAATCTTGTTCTAAAGCTTGCACGGGGGTCTGCAAAGAGTTTGGCAAGAATGAAAGGTAGTTGTCCAAAACTCGTTCTTTTCCAATAGAATAACCATGGAAAAGGCAGGAGAGTGGTAAAGTTCTGTTTTCTCGAAGTCTGAAGGCTGCCCACACTGTGCCTGCGTGGTGCAGCTTGCATCTTCGCCTTTGGGAAGCTGCCGCTCGCCGATTCTCCCGGAGGCGAAGAAGCGGCTTCTTCGCACACAGAGCATTGTGGCGAGCGCAGGGAGCTCCTGAGAGCGGTTTGTGCCGAAAGAAGCCCGGGACCGGCACTTAGCTTCGGAGAGCTGCGTATCTGCGTCTTCTGCGTGTCTTGCCGCTCTACACTCAGCAAGAAGCTTTTCCACCATATCTTGCAAGGAGAAACTCTGCCAGGAAAGAAAACATCCAAAATCTTGTTCTAAAGCTTGCACGGGGGTCTGCAAAGAGTTTGGCAAGAATGAAAGGTAGTTGTCCAAAACTCGTTCTTTTCCAATAGAATAACCATGGAAAAGGCAGGAGAGTGGTAAAGTACTGTTTTTTCTAAGTCTGAAGGCTGCCCACACTGTGCCTGCGTGCTGCAGCTTGCATCTTCGCCTTTGGGAAGCTGCCGCTCGCCGATTCTCCCGGAGGCGAAGAAGCGGCTTCTTCGCACACAGAGCATTGTGGCGAGCGCAGGGAGCTCCTGAGAGCGGTTTGGGCCGAAAGAAGCCCGGGACCGGCACTTAGCTTCGGAGAGCTGCGTATCTGCGTCTTCTGCGTGTCTTGCCGCTCTACACTCAGCAAAAAGCTTTTCCACCATATCTTGCAAGGAGAAACTCTGCCAGGAAAGAAAACATCCAAAATCTTGTTCTAAAGCTTGCACGGGGGTCTGCAAAGAGTTTGGCAAGAATGAAAGGTAGTTGTCCAAAACTCGTTCTTTTCCAATAGAATAACCATGGAAAAGGCAGGAGAGTGGTAAAGTACTGTTTTCTCTAAGTCTGAAGGCTGCCCACACTGTGCCTGTGTGCTGCAGCTTGCATCTTCGCCTTTGGGAAGCTGCCGCTCGCCGATTCTCCCGGAGGCGAAGAAGCGGCTTCTTCGCACACAGAGCATTGTGGCGAGCGCAGGGAGCTCCTGAGAGCGGTTTGTGCCGAAAGAAGCCCGGGACCGGCACTTAGCTTCGGAGAGCTGCGTATCTGCGTCTTCTGCGTGTCTTGCCGCTCTACACTCAGCAAAAAGCTTTTCCACCATATCTTGCAAGGAGAAACTCTGCCAGGAAAGAAAACATCCAAAATCTTGTTCTAAAGTTTGCACGGGGGTCTGCAAAGAGTTTGGCAAGAATGAAAGGTAGTTGTCCAAAATTCGTTCTTTTCCAATAGAATAACCATGGAAAAGGCAGGAGAGTGGTAAAGTACTGTTTTCTCTAAGTCTGAAGGCTGCCCACACTGTGCCTGCGTGCTGCAGCTTGCATCTTCGCCTTTGGGAAGCTGCCGCTCGCCGATTCTCCCGGAGGCGAAGAAGCGGCTTCTTCGCACACAGAGCATTGTGGCGAGCGCAGGGAGCTCCTGAGAGCGGTTTGTGCCGAAAGAAGCCCGGGACCGGCACTTAGCTTCGGAGAGCTGCGTATCTGCGTCTTCTGCGTGTCTTGCCGCTCTACACTCAGCCAAAAGCTTTTCCACCATATCTTGCAAGGAGAAACTCTGCCAGGAAAGAAAACATCCAAAATCTTGTTCTAAAGCTTGCACGGGGGTCTGCAAAGAGTTTGGCAAGAATGAAAGGTAGTTGTCCAAAACTCGTTCTTTTCCAATAGAATAACCATGGAAAAGGCAGGAGAGTGGTAAAGTACTGTTTTCTCTAAGTCTGAAGGCTGCCCACACTGTGCCTGTGTGCTGCAGCTTGCATCTTCGCCTTTGGGAAGCTGCCGCTCGCCGATTCTCCCGGAGGCGAAGAAGCGGCTTCTTCGCACACAGAGCATTGTGGCGAGCGCAGGGAGCTCCTGAGAGCGGTTTGGGCCGAAAGAAGCCCGGGACCGGCACTTAGCTTCGGAGAGCTGCGTATCTGCGTCTTCTGCGTGTCTTGCCGCTCTATACTCAGCAAAAAGCTTTTCCACCATATCTTGCAAGGAGAAACTCTGCCAGGAAAGAAAACATCCAAAATCTTGTTCTAAAGCTTGCACGGGGGTCTGCAAAGAGTTTGGCAAGAATGAAAGGTAGTTGTCCAAAACTCGTTCTTTTCCAATAGAATAACCATGGAAAAGGCAGGAGAGTGGTAAAGTTCTGTTTTCTCTAAGTCTGAAGGCTGCCCACACTGTGCCTGTGTGCTGCAGCTTGCATCTTCGCCTTTGGGAAGCTGCCGCTCGCCGATTCTCCCGGAGGCGAAGACGCGGCTTCTTCGCACACAGAGCATTGTGGCGAGCGCAGGGAGCTCCTGAGAGCGGTTTGTGCCGAAAGAAGCCCGGGACCGGCACTTAGCTTCGGAGAGCTGCGTATCTGCGTCTTCTGCGTGTCTTGCCGCTCTACACTCAGCAAAAAGCTTTTCCACCATATCTTGCAAGGAGAAACTCTGCCAGGAAAGAAAACATCCAAAATCTTGTTCTAAAGCTTGCACGGGGGTCTGCAAAGAGTTTGGCAAGAATGAAAGGTAGTTGTCCAAAACTCGTTCTTTTCCAATAGAATAACCATGGAAAAGGCAGGAGAGTGGTAAAGTACTGTTTTCTCTAAGTCTGAAGGCTGCCCACACTGTGCCTGCGTGGTGCAGCTTGCATCTTCGCCTTTGGGAAGCTGCCGCTCGCCGATTCTCCCGGAGGCGAAGAAGCGGCTTCTTCGCACACAGAGCATTGTGGCGAGCGCAGAGCATTGTGGCGAGCGCAGGGAGCTCCTGAGAGCGGTTTGTGCCGAAAGAAGCCCGGGACCGGCACTTAGCTTCGGAGAGCTGCGTATCTGCGTCTTCTGCGTGTCTTGCCGCTCTACACTCAGCCAAAAGCTTTTCCACCATATCTTGCAAGGAGAAACTCTGCCAGGAAAGAAAACATCCAAAATCTTGTTCTAAAGCTTGCACGGGGGTCTGCAAAGAGTTTGGCAAGAATGAAAGGTAGTTGTCCAAAACTCGTTCTTTTCCAATAGAATAACCATGGAAAAGGCAGGAGAGTGGTAAAGTACTGTTTTCTCTAAGTCTGAATGCTGCCCACACTGTGCCTGTGTGCTGCAGCTTGCATCTTCGCCTTTGGGAAGCTGCCGCTCGCCGATTCTCCCGCAGGCGAAGAAGCGGCTTCTTCGCACACAGAGCATTGTGGCGAGCGCAGGGAGCTCCTGAGAGCGGTTTGTGCCGAAAGAAGCCCGGGACCGGCACTTAGCTTCGGAGAGCTGCGTATCTGCGTCTTCTGCGTGTCTTGCCGCTCTACACTCAGCCAAAAGCTTTTCCACCATATCTTGCAAGGAGAAACTCTGCCAGGAAAGAAAACATCCAAAATCTTGTTCTAAAGCTTGCACGGGGGTCTGCAAAGAGTTTGGCAAGAATGAAAGGTAGTTGTCCAAAACTCGTTCTTTTCCAATAGAATAACCATGGAAAAGGCAGGAGAGTGGTAAAGTACTGTTTTCTCTAAGTCTGAATGCTGCCCACACTGTGCCTGTGTGCTGCAGCTTGCATCTTCGCCTTTGGGAAGCTGCCGCTCGCCGATTCTCCCGCAGGCGAAGAAGCGGCTTCTTCGCACACAGAGCATTGTGGCGAGCGCAGGGAGCTCCTGAGAGCGGTTTGTGCCGAAAGAAGCCCGGGACCGGCACTTAGCTTCGGAGAGCTGTGTATCTGCGTCTTCTGCGTGTCTTGCCGCTCTACACTCAGCAAAAAGCTTTTCCACCATATCTTGCAAGGAGAAACTCTGCCAGGAAAGAAAACATCCAAAATCTTGTTCTAAAGCTTGCACGGGTGTCTGCAAAGCGTTTGGCAAGAATGAAAGGTAGTTGTCCAAAACTCGTTCTTTTCCAATAGAATAACCATGGAAAAGGCAGGAGAGTGGTAAAGTACTGTTTTCTCTAAGTCTGAAGGCTGCCCACACTGTGCCTGCGTGCTGCAGCTTGCATCTTCGCCTTTGGGAAGCTGCCGCTCGCCGATTCTCCCGGAGGCGAAGAAGCGGCTTCTTCGCACACAGAGCATTGTGGCGAGCGCAGGGAGCTCCTGAGAGCGGTTTGTGCCGAAAGAAGCCCGGGACCGGCACTTAGCTTCGGAGAGCTGCGTATCTGCGTCTTCTGCGTGTCTTGCCGCTCTACACTCAGCAAAAAGCTTTTCCACCATATCTTGCAAGGAGAAACTCTGCTAGGAAAGAAAACATCCAAAATCTTGTTCTAAAGCTTGCACGGAGGTCTGCAAAGAGTTTGGCAAGAATGAAAGGTAGTTGTCCAAAACTCGTTCTTTTCCAATAGAATAACCATGGAAAAGGCAGGAGAGTGGTAAAGTACTGTTTTCTCTAAGTCTGAAGGCTGCCCACACTGTGCCTGTGTGCTGCAGCTTGCATCTTCGCCTTTGGGAAGCTGCCGCTCGCCGATTCTCCCGGAGGCGAAGAAGCGGCTTCTTCGCACACAGAGCATTGTGGCGAGCGCAGGGAGCTCCTGAGAGCGGTTTGGGCCGAAAGAAGCCCGGGACCGGCACTTAGCTTCGGAGAGCTGCGTATCTGCGTCTTCTGCGTGTCTTGCCGCTCTACACTCAGCCAAAAGCTTTTCCACCATATCTTGCAAGGAGAAACTCTGCCAGGAAAGAAAACATCCAAAATCTTGTTCTAAAGCTTGCACGGGGGTCTGCAAAGAGTTTGGCAAGAATGAAAGGTAGTTGTCCAAAACTCGTTCTTTTCCAATAGAATAACCATGGAAAAGGCAGGAGAGTGGTAAAGTACTGTTTTCTCTAAGTCTGAAGGCTGCCCACACTGTGCCTGTGTGCTGCAGCTTGCATCTTCGCCTTTGGGAAGCTGCCGCTCGCCGATTCTCCCGCAGGCGAAGAAGCGGCTTCTTCGCACACAGAGCATTGTGGCGAGCGCAGGGAGCTCCTGAGAGCGGTTTGTGCCGAAAGAAGCCCGGGACCGGCACTTAGCTTCGGAGAGCTGCGTATCTGCGTCTTCTGCGTGTCTTGCCGCTCTACACTCAGCAAAAAGCTTTTCCACCATATCTTGCAAGGAGAAACTCTGCCAGGAAAGAAAACATCCAAAATCTTGTTCTAAAGCTTGCACGGGGGTCTGCAAAGAGTTTGGCAAGAATGAAAGGTAGTTGTCCAAAACTCGTTCTTTTCCAATAGAATAACCATGGAAAAGGCAGGAGAGTGGTAAAGTACTGTTTTCTCTAAGTCTCAATGCTGCCCACACTGTGCCTGCGTGCTGCAGCTTGCATCTTCGCCTTTGGGAAGCTGCCGCTCGCCGATTCTCCAGGAGGCGAAGAAGCGGCTTCTTCGCACACAGAGCATTGTGGCGAGCGCAGGGAGCTCCTGAGAGCGGTTTGTGCCGAAAGAAGCCCGGGACCGGCACTTAGCTTCGGAGAGCTGCGTATCTGCGTCTTCTGCGTGTCTTGCCGCTCTACACTCAGCAAAAAGCTTTTCCACCATATCTTGCAAGGAGAAACTCTGCCAGGAAAGAAAACATCCAAAATCTTGTTCTAAAGCTTGCACGGGGGTCTGCAAAGAGTTTGGCAAGAATGAAAGGTAGTTGTCCAAAACTCGTTCTTTTCCAATAGAATAACCATGGAAAAGGCAGGAGAGTGGTAAAGTACTGTTTTCTCTAAGTCTGAATGCTGCCCACACTGTGCCTGCGTGCTGCAGCTTGCATCTTCGCCTTTGGGAAGCTGCCGCTCGCCGATTCTCCCGGAGGCGAAGAAGCGGCTTCTTCGCACACAGAGCATTGTGGCGAGCGCAGGGAGCTCCTGAGAGCGGTTTGTGCCGAAAGAAGCCCGGGACCGGCACTTAGCTTCGGAGAGCTGCGTATCTGCGTCTTCTGCGTGTCTTGCCGCTCTACACTCAGCAAAAAGCTTTTCCACCATATCTTGCAAGGAGAAACTCTGCCAGGAAAGAAAACATCCAAAATCTTGTTCTAAAGCTTGCACGGGGGTCTGCAAAGAGTTTGGCAAGAATGAAAGGTAGTTGTCCAAAACTCGTTCTTTTCCAATAGAATAACCATGGAAAAGGCAGGAGAGTGGTAAAGTACTGTTTTCTCTAAGTCTGAATGCTGCCCACACTGTGCCTGTGTGCTGCAGCTTGCATCTTCGCCTTTGGGAAGCTGCCGCTCGCCGATTCTCCCGGAGGCGAAGAAGCGGCTTCTTCGCACACAGAGCATTGTGGCGAGCGCAGGGAGCTCCTGAGAGCGGTTTGTGCCGAAAGAAGCCCGGGACCGGCATTTAGCTTCGGAGAGCTGCGTATCTGCGTCTTCTGCGTGTCTTGCCGCTCTACACTCAGCAAAAAGCTTTTCCACCATATCTTGCAAGGAGAAACTCTGCCAGGAAAGAAAACATCCAAAATCTTGTTCTAAAGCTTGCACGGAGGTCTGCAAAGAGTTTGGCAAGAATGAAAGGTAGTTGTCCAAAACTCGTTCTTTTCCAATAGAATAACCATGGAAAAGGCAGGAGAGTGGTAAAGTACTGTTTTCTCGAAGTCTGAAGGCTGCCCACACTGTGCCTGCGTGCTGCAGCTTGCATCTTCGCCTTTGGGAAGCTGCCGCTCGCCGATTCTCCCGCAGGCGAAGAAGCGGCTTCTTCGCACACAGAGCATTGTGGCGAGCGCAGGGAGCTCCTGAGAGCGGTTTGTGCCGAAAGAAGCCCGGGACCGGCACTTAGCTTCGGAGAGCTGCGTATCTGCGTCTTCTGCGTGTCTTGCCGCTCTACACTCAGCAAAAAGCTTTTCCACCATATCTTGCAAGGAGAAACTCTGCCAGGAAAGAAAACATCCAAAATCTTGTTCTAAAGCTTGCACGGGGGTCTGCAAAGAGTTTGGCAAGAATGAAAGGTAGTTGTCCAAAACTCGTTCTTTTCCAATAGAATAACCATGGAAAAGGCAGGAGAGTGGTAAAGTACTGTTTTCTCTAAGTCTGAAGGCTGCCCACACTGTGCCTGTGTGCTGCAGCTTGCATCTTCGCCTTTGGGAAGCTGCCGCTCGCCGATTCTCCCGCAGGCGAAGAAGCGGCTTCTTCGCACACAGAGCATTGTGGCGAGCGCAGGGAGCTCCTGAGAGCGGTTTGTGCCGAAAGAAGCCCGGGACCGGCACTTAGCTTCGGAGAGCTGTGTATCTGCGTCTTCTGCGTGTCTTGCCGCTCTACACTCAGCAAAAAGCTTTTCCACCATATCTTGCAAGGAGAAACTCTGCCAGGAAAGAAAACATCCAAAATCTTGTTCTAAAGCTTGCACGGGGGTCTGCAAAGCGTTTGGCAAGAATGAAAGGTAGTTGTCCAAAACTCGTTCTTTTCCAATAGAATAACCATGGAAAAGGCAGGAGAGTGGTAAAGTACTGTTTTCTCTAAGTCTGAAGGCTGCCCACACTGTGCCTGCGTGCTGCAGCTTGCATCTTCGCCTTTGGGAAGCTGCCGCTCGCCGATTCTCCCGGAGGCGAAGAAGCGGCTTCTTCGCACACAGAGCATTGTGGCGAGCGCAGGGAGCTCCTGAGAGCGGTTTGTGCCGAAAGAAGCCCGGGACCGGCACTTAGCTTTGGAGAGCTGCGTATCTGCGTCTTCTGCGTGTCTTGCCTCTCTACACTCAGCAAAAAGCTTTTCCACCATATCTTGCAAGGAGAAACTCTGCCAGGAAAGAAAACATCCAAAATCTTGTTCTAAAGCTTGCACGGGGGTCTGCAAAGAGTTTGGCAAGAATGAAAGGTAGTTGTCCAAAACTCGTTCTTTTCCAATAGAATAACCATGGAAAAGGCAGGAGAGTGGTAAAGTTCTGTTTTCTCGAAGTCTGAAGGCTGCCCACACTGTGCCTGCGTGGTGCAGCTTGCATCTTCGCCTTTGGGAAGCTGCCGCTCGCCGATTCTCCCGGAGGCGAAGAAGCGGCTTCTTCGCACACAGAGCATTGTGGCGAGCGCAGGGAGCTCCTGAGAGCGGTTTGTGCCGAAAGAAGCCCGGGACCGGCACTTAGCTTCGGAGAGCTGCGTATCTGCGTCTTCTGCGTGTCTTGCCGCTCTACACTCAGCAAGAAGCTTTTCCACCATATCTTGCAAGGAGAAACTCTGCCAGGAAAGAAAACATCCAAAATCTTGTTCTAAAGCTTGCACGGGGGTCTGCAAAGAGTTTGGCAAGAATGAAAGGTAGTTGTCCAAAACTCGTTCTTTTCCAATAGAATAACCATGGAAAAGGCAGGAGAGTGGTAAAGTACTGTTTTTTCTAAGTCTGAAGGCTGCCCACACTGTGCCTGCGTGCTGCAGCTTGCATCTTCGCCTTTGGGAAGCTGCCGCTCGCCGATTCTCCCGGAGGCGAAGAAGCGGCTTCTTCGCACACAGAGCATTGTGGCGAGCGCAGGGAGCTCCTGAGAGCGGTTTGGGCCGAAAGAAGCCCGGGACCGGCACTTAGCTTCGGAGAGCTGCGTATCTGCGTCTTCTGCGTGTCTTGCCGCTCTACACTCAGCAAAAAGCTTTTCCACCATATCTTGCAAGGAGAAACTCTGCCAGGAAAGAAAACATCCAAAATCTTGTTCTAAAGCTTGCACGGGGGTCTGCAAAGAGTTTGGCAAGAATGAAAGGTAGTTGTCCAAAACTCGTTCTTTTCCAATAGAATAACCATGGAAAAGGCAGGAGAGTGGTAAAGTACTGTTTTCTCTAAGTCTGAAGGCTGCCCACACTGTGCCTGTGTGCTGCAGCTTGCATCTTCGCCTTTGGGAAGCTGCCGCTCGCCGATTCTCCCGGAGGCGAAGAAGCGGCTTCTTCGCACACAGAGCATTGTGGCGAGCGCAGGGAGCTCCTGAGAGCGGTTTGTGCCGAAAGAAGCCCGGGACCGGCACTTAGCTTCGGAGAGCTGCGTATCTGCGTCTTCTGCGTGTCTTGCCGCTCTACACTCAGCAAAAAGCTTTTCCACCATATCTTGCAAGGAGAAACTCTGCCAGGAAAGAAAACATCCAAAATCTTGTTCTAAAGTTTGCACGGGGGTCTGCAAAGAGTTTGGCAAGAATGAAAGGTAGTTGTCCAAAATTCGTTCTTTTCCAATAGAATAACCATGGAAAAGGCAGGAGAGTGGTAAAGTACTGTTTTCTCTAAGTCTGAAGGCTGCCCACACTGTGCCTGCGTGCTGCAGCTTGCATCTTCGCCTTTGGGAAGCTGCCGCTCGCCGATTCTCCCGGAGGCGAAGAAGCGGCTTCTTCGCACACAGAGCATTGTGGCGAGCGCAGGGAGCTCCTGAGAGCGGTTTGTGCCGAAAGAAGCCCGGGACCGGCACTTAGCTTCGGAGAGCTGCGTATCTGCGTCTTCTGCGTGTCTTGCCGCTCTACACTCAGCCAAAAGCTTTTCCACCATATCTTGCAAGGAGAAACTCTGCCAGGAAAGAAAACATCCAAAATCTTGTTCTAAAGCTTGCACGGGGGTCTGCAAAGAGTTTGGCAAGAATGAAAGGTAGTTGTCCAAAACTCGTTCTTTTCCAATAGAATAACCATGGAAAAGGCAGGAGAGTGGTAAAGTACTGTTTTCTCTAAGTCTGAAGGCTGCCCACACTGTGCCTGTGTGCTGCAGCTTGCATCTTCGCCTTTGGGAAGCTGCCGCTCGCCGATTCTCCCGGAGGCGAAGAAGCGGCTTCTTCGCACACAGAGCATTGTGGCGAGCGCAGGGAGCTCCTGAGAGCGGTTTGGGCCGAAAGAAGCCCGGGACCGGCACTTAGCTTCGGAGAGCTGCGTATCTGCGTCTTCTGCGTGTCTTGCCGCTCTATACTCAGCAAAAAGCTTTTCCACCATATCTTGCAAGGAGAAACTCTGCCAGGAAAGAAAACATCCAAAATCTTGTTCTAAAGCTTGCACGGGGGTCTGCAAAGAGTTTGGCAAGAATGAAAGGTAGTTGTCCAAAACTCGTTCTTTTCCAATAGAATAACCATGGAAAAGGCAGGAGAGTGGTAAAGTTCTGTTTTCTCTAAGTCTGAAGGCTGCCCACACTGTGCCTGTGTGCTGCAGCTTGCATCTTCGCCTTTGGGAAGCTGCCGCTCGCCGATTCTCCCGGAGGCGAAGACGCGGCTTCTTCGCACACAGAGCATTGTGGCGAGCGCAGGGAGCTCCTGAGAGCGGTTTGTGCCGAAAGAAGCCCGGGACCGGCACTTAGCTTCGGAGAGCTGCGTATCTGCGTCTTCTGCGTGTCTTGCCGCTCTACACTCAGCAAAAAGCTTTTCCACCATATCTTGCAAGGAGAAACTCTGCCAGGAAAGAAAACATCCAAAATCTTGTTCTAAAGCTTGCACGGGGGTCTGCAAAGAGTTTGGCAAGAATGAAAGGTAGTTGTCCAAAACTCGTTCTTTTCCAATAGAATAACCATGGAAAAGGCAGGAGAGTGGTAAAGTACTGTTTTCTCTAAGTCTGAAGGCTGCCCACACTGTGCCTGCGTGGTGCAGCTTGCATCTTCGCCTTTGGGAAGCTGCCGCTCGCCGATTCTCCCGGAGGCGAAGAAGCGGCTTCTTCGCACACAGAGCATTGTGGCGAGCGCAGAGCATTGTGGCGAGCGCAGGGAGCTCCTGAGAGCGGTTTGTGCCGAAAGAAGCCCGGGACCGGCACTTAGCTTCGGAGAGCTGCGTATCTGCGTCTTCTGCGTGTCTTGCCGCTCTACACTCAGCCAAAAGCTTTTCCACCATATCTTGCAAGGAGAAACTCTGCCAGGAAAGAAAACATCCAAAATCTTGTTCTAAAGCTTGCACGGGGGTCTGCAAAGAGTTTGACAAGAATGAAAGGTAGTTGTCCAAAACTCGTTCTTTTCCAATAGAATAACCATGGAAAAGGCAGGAGAGTGGTAAAGTACTGTTTTCTCGAAGTCTGAAGGCTGCCCACACTGTGCCTGCGTGCTGCAGCTTGCATCTTCGCCTTTGGGAAGCTGCCGCTCGCCGATTCTCCCGGAGGCGAAGAAGCGGCTTCTTCGCACACAGAGCATTGTGGCGAGCGCAGGGAGCTCCTGAGAGCGGTTTGTGCCGAAAGAAGCCCGGGACCGGCACTTAGCTTTGGAGAGCTGCGTATCTGCGTCTTCTGCGTGTCTTGCCGCTCTACACTCAGCAAAAAGCTTTTCCACCATATCTTGCAAGGAGAAACTCTGCCAGGAAAGAAAACATCCAAAATCTTGTTCTAAAGCTTGCACGGGGGTCTGCAAAGAGTTTGGCAAGAATGAAAGGTAGTTGTCCAAAACTCGTTCTTTTCCAATAGAATAACCATGGAAAAGGCAGGAGAGTGGTAAAGTACTGTTTTCTCTAAGTCTGAAGGCTGCCCACACTGTGCCTGTGTGCTGCAGCTTGCATCTTCGCCTTTGGGAAGCTGCCGCTCGCCGATTCTCCCGGAGGCGAAGAAGCGGCTTCTTCGCACACAGAGCATTGTGGCGAGCGCAGGGAGCTCCTGAGAGCGGTTTGTGCCGAAAGAAGCCCGGGACCGGCACTTAGCTTCGGAGAGCTGCGTATCTGCGTCTTCTGCGTGTCTTGCCGCTCTACACTCAGCAAAAAGCTTTTCCACCATATCTTGCAAGGAGAAACTCTGCCAGGAAAGAAAACATCCAAAATCTTGTTCTAAAGCTTGCAGGGGGGTCTGCAAAGAGTTTGGCAAGAATGAAAGGTAGTTGTCCAAAACTCGTTCTTTTCCAATAGAATAACCATGGAAAAGGCAGGAGAGTGGTAAAGTACTGTTTTCTCTAAGTCTGAAGGCTGCCCACACTGTGCCTGCGTGCTGCAGCTTGCATCTTCGCCTTTGGGAAGCTGCCGCTCGCCGATTCTCCCGGAGGCGAAGAAGCGGCTTCTTCGCACACAGAGCATTGTGGCGAGCGCAGGGAGCTCCTGAGAGCGGTTTGTGCCGAAAGAAGCCCGGGACCGGCACTTAGCTTCGGAGAGCTGCGTATCTGCGTCTTCTGCGTGTCTTGCCGCTCTACACTCAGCAAAAAGCTTTTCCACCATATCTTGCAAGGAGAAACTCTGCCAGGAAAGAAAACATCCAAAATCTTGTTCTAAAGCTTGCACGGGGGTCTGCAAAGAGTTTGGCAAGAATGAAAGGTAGTTGTCCAAAACTCGTTCTTTTCCAATAGAATAACCATGGAAAAGGCAGGAGAGTGGTAAAGTACTGTTTTCTCTAAGTCTGAAGGCTGCCCACACTGTGCCTGTGTGCTGCAGCTTGCATCTTCGCCTTTGGGAAGCTGCCGCTCGCCGATTCTCCCGGAGGCGAAGAAGCGGCTTCTTCGCACACAGAGCATTGTGGCGAGCGCAGGGAGCTCCTGAGAGCGGTTTGGGCCGAAAGAAGCCCGGGACCGGCACTTAGCTTCGGAGAGCTGCGTATCTGCGTCTTCTGCGTGTCTTGCCGCTCTACACTCAGCAAAAAGCTTTTCCACCATATCTTGCAAGGAGAAACTCTGCCAGGAAAGAAAACATCCAAAATCTTGTTCTAAAGCTTGCACGGGGGTCTGCAAAGAGTTTGGCAAGAATGAAAGGTAGTTGTCCAAAACTCGTTCTTTTCCAATAGAATAACCATGGAAAAGGCAGGAGAGTGGTAAAGTACTGTTTTCTCTAAGTCTGAAGGCTGCCCACACTGTGCCTGCGTGCTGCAGCTTGCATCTTCGCCTTTGGGAAGCTGCCGCTCGCCGATTCTCCCGCAGGCGAAGAAGCGGCTTCTTCGCACACAGAGCATTGTGGCGAGCGCAGGGAGCTCCTGAGAGCGGTTTGTGCCGAAAGAAGCCCGGGACCGGCACTTAGCTTCGGAGAGCTGCGTATCTGCGTCTTCTGCGTGTCTTGCCGCTCTACACTCAGCAAAAAGCTTTTCCACCATATCTTGCAAGGAGAAACTCTGCTAGGAAAGAAAACATCCAAAATCTTGTTCTAAAGCTTGCACGGAGGTCTGCAAAGAGTTTGGCAAGAATGAAAGGTAGTTGTCCAAAACTCGTTCTTTTCCAATAGAATAACCATGGAAAAGGCAGGAGAGTGGTAAAGTACTGTTTTCTCTAAGTCTGAAGGCTGCCCACACTGTGCCTGTGTGCTGCAGCTTGCATCTTCGCCTTTGGGAAGCTGCCGCTCGCCGATTCTCCCGGAGGCGAAGAAGCGGCTTCTTCGCACACAGAGCATTGTGGCGAGCGCAGGGAGCTCCTGAGAGCGGTTTGGGCCGAAAGAAGCCCGGGACCGGCACTTAGCTTCGGAGAGCTGCGTATCTGCGTCTTCTGCGTGTCTTGCCGCTCTACACTCAGCCAAAAGCTTTTCCACCATATCTTGCAAGGAGAAACTCTGCCAGGAAAGAAAACATCCAAAATCTTGTTCTAAAGCTTGCACGGGGGTCTGCAAAGAGTTTGGCAAGAATGAAAGGTAGTTGTCCAAAACTCGTTCTTTTCCAATAGAATAACCATGGAAAAGGCAGGAGAGTGGTAAAGTACTGTTTTCTCTAAGTCTGAAGGCTGCCCACACTGTGCCTGTGTGCTGCAGCTTGCATCTTCGCCTTTGGGAAGCTGCCGCTCGCCGATTCTCCCGCAGGCGAAGAAGCGGCTTCTTCGCACACAGAGCATTGTGGCGAGCGCAGGGAGCTCCTGAGAGCGGTTTGTGCCGAAAGAAGCCCGGGACCGGCACTTAGCTTCGGAGAGCTGCGTATCTGCGTCTTCTGCGTGTCTTGCCGCTCTACACTCAGCAAAAAGCTTTTCCACCATATCTTGCAAGGAGAAACTCTGCCAGGAAAGAAAACATCCAAAATCTTGTTCTAAAGCTTGCACGGGGGTCTGCAAAGAGTTTGGCAAGAATGAAAGGTAGTTGTCCAAAACTCGTTCTTTTCCAATAGAATAACCATGGAAAAGGCAGGAGAGTGGTAAAGTACTGTTTTCTCTAAGTCTGAAGGCTGCCCACACTGTGCCTGTGTGCTGCAGCTTGCATCTTCGCCTTTGGGAAGCTGCCGCTCGCCGATTCTCCAGGAGGCGAAGAAGCGGCTTCTTCGCACACAGAGCATTGTGGCGAGCGCAGGGAGCTCCTGAGAGCGGTTTGTGCCGAAAGAAGCCCGGGACCGGCACTTAGCTTCGGAGAGCTGCGTATCTGCGTCTTCTGCGTGTCTTGCCGCTCTACACTCAGCAAAAAGCTTTTCCACCATATCTTGCAAGGAGAAACTCTGCCAGGAAAGAAAACATCCAAAATCTTGTTCTAAAGCTTGCACGGAGGTCTGCAAAGAGTTTGGCAAGAATGAAAGGTAGTTGTCCAAAACTCGTTCTTTTCCAATAGAATAACCATGGAAAAGGCAGGAGAGTGGTAAAGTTCTGTTTTCTCTAAGTCTGAAGGCTGCCCACACTGTGCCTGTGTGGTGCAGCTTGCATCTTCGCCTTTGGGAAGCTGCCGCTCGCCGATTCTCCCGGAGGCGAAGAAGCGGCTTCTTCGCACACAGAGCATTGTGGCGAGCGCAGGGAGCTCCTGAGAGCGGTTTGGGCCGAAAGAAGCCCGGGACCGGCACTTAGCTTCGGAGAGCTGCGTATCTGCGTCTTCTGCGTGTCTTGCCGCTCTATACTCAGCAAAAAGCTTTTCCACCATATCTTGCAAGGAGAAACTCTGCCAGGAAAGAAAACATCCAAAATCTTGTTCTAAAGCTTGCACGGGGGTCTGCAAAGAGTTTGGCAAGAATGAAAGGTAGTTGTCCAAAACTCGTTCTTTTCCAATAGAATAACCATGGAAAAGGCAGGAGAGTGGTAAAGTTCTGTTTTCTCTAAGTCTGAAGGCTGCCCACACTGTGCCTGTGTGCTGCAGCTTGCATCTTCGCCTTTGGGAAGCTGCCGCTCGCCGATTCTCCCGGAGGCGAAGACGCGGCTTCTTCGCACACAGAGCATTGTGGCGAGCGCAGGGAGCTCCTGAGAGCGGTTTGTGCCGAAAGAAGCCCGGGACCGGCACTTAGCTTCGGAGAGCTGCGTATCTGCGTCTTCTGCGTGTCTTGCCGCTCTACACTCAGCAAAAAGCTTTTCCACCATATCTTGCAAGGAGAAACTCTGCCAGGAAAGAAAACATCCAAAATCTTGTTCTAAAGCTTGCACGGGGGTCTGCAAAGAGTTTGGCAAGAATGAAAGGTAGTTGTCCAAAACTCGTTCTTTTCCAATAGAATAACCATGGAAAAGGCAGGAGAGTGGTAAAGTACTGTTTTCTCTAAGTCTGAAGGCTGCCCACACTGTGCCTGCGTGGTGCAGCTTGCATCTTCGCCTTTGGGAAGCTGCCGCTCGCCGATTCTCCCGCAGGCGAAGAAGCGGCTTCTTCGCACACAGAGCATTGTGGCGAGCGCAGGGAGCTCCTGAGAGCGGTTTGTGCCGAAAGAAGCCCGGGACCGGCACTTAGCTTTGGAGAGCTGCGTATCTGCGTCTTCTGCGTGTCTTGCCGCTCTACACTCAGCAAAAAGCTTTTCCACCATATCTTGCAAGGAGAAACTCTGCCAGGAAAGAAAACATCCAAAATCTTGTTCTAAAGCTTGCACGGGGGTCTGCAAAGAGTTTGGCAAGAATGAAAGGTAGTTGTCCAAAACTCGTTCTTTTCCAATAGAATAACCATGGAAAAGGCAGGAGAGTGGTAAAGTACTGTTTTCTCTAAGTCTGAAGGCTGCCCACACTGTGCCTGTGTGCTGCAGCTTGCATCTTCGCCTTTGGGAAGCTGCCGCTCGCCGATTCTCCCGGAGGCGAAGAAGCGGCTTCTTCGCACACAGAGCATTGTGGCGAGCGCAGGGAGCTCCTGAGAGCGGTTTGTGCCGAAAGAAGCCCGGGACCGGCACTTAGCTTCGGAGAGCTGCGTATCTGCGTCTTCTGCGTGTCTTGCCGCTCTACACTCAGCAAAAAGCTTTTCCACCATATCTTGCAAGGAGAAACTCTGCCAGGAAAGAAAACATCCAAAATCTTGTTCTAAAGCTTGCACGGGGGTCTGCAAAGAGTTTGGCAAGAATGAAAGGTAGTTGTCCAAAACTCGTTCTTTTCCAATAGAATAACCATGGAAAAGGCAGGAGAGTGGTAAAGTACTGTTTTCTCTAAGTCTGAAGGCTGCCCACACTGTGCCTGTGTGCTGCAGCTTGCATCTTCGCCTTTGGGAAGCTGCCGCTCGCCGATTCTCCCGCAGGCGAAGAAGCGGCTTCTTCGCACACAGAGCATTGTGGCGAGCGCAGGGAGCTCCTGAGAGCGGTTTGTGCCGAAAGAAGCCCGGGACCGGCACTTAGCTTCGGAGAGCTGTGTATCTGCGTCTTCTGCGTGTCTTGCCGCTCTACACTCAGCAAAAAGCTTTTCCACCATATCTTGCAAGGAGAAACTCTGCCAGGAAAGAAAACATCCAAAATCTTCTTCTAAAGCTTGCACGGGGGTCTGCAAAGCGTTTGGCAAGAATGAAAGGTAGTTGTCCAAAACTCGTTCTTTTCCAATAGAATAACCATGGAAAAGGCAGGAGAGTGGTAAAGTACTGTTTTCTCTAAGTCTGAAGGCTGCCCACACTGTGCCTGCGTGCTGCAGCTTGCATCTTCGCCTTTGGGAAGCTGCCGCTCGCCGATTCTCCCGGAGGCGAAGAAGCGGCTTCTTCGCACACAGAGCATTGTGGCGAGCGCAGGGAGCTCCTGAGAGCGGTTTGTGCCGAAAGAAGCCCGGGACCGGCACTTAGCTTCGGAGAGCTGCGTATCTGCGTCTTCTGCGTGTCTTGCCGCTCTACACTCAGCAAAAAGCTTTTCCACCATATCTTGCAAGGAGAAACTCTGCTAGGAAAGAAAACATCCAAAATCTTGTTCTAAAACTTGCACGGAGGTCTGCAAAGAGTTTGGCAAGAATGAAAGGTAGTTGTCCAAAACTCGTTCTTTTCCAATAGAATAACCATGGAAAAGGCAGGAGAGTGGTAAAGTACTGTTTTCTCTAAGTCTGAAGGCTGCCCACACTGTGCCTGTGTGCTGCAGCTTGCATCTTCGCCTTTGGGAAGCTGCCGCTCGCCGATTCTCCCGGAGGCGAAGAAGCGGCTTCTTCGCACACAGAGCATTGTGGCGAGCGCAGGGAGCTCCTGAGAGCGGTTTGGGCCGAAAGAAGCCCGGGACCGGCACTTAGCTTCGGAGAGCTGCGTATCTGCGTCTTCTGCGTGTCTTGCCGCTCTACACTCAGCCAAAAGCTTTTCCACCATATCTTGCAAGGAGAAACTCTGCCAGGAAAGAAAACATCCAAAATCTTGTTCTAAAGCTTGCACGGGGGTCTGCAAAGAGTTTGGCAAGAATGAAAGGTAGTTGTCCAAAACTCGTTCTTTTCCAATAGAATAACCATGGAAAAGGCAGGAGAGTGGTAAAGTTCTGTTTTCTCTAAGTCTGAAGGCTGCCCACACTGTGCCTGTGTGCTGCAGCTTGCATCTTCGCCTTTGGGAAGCTGCCGCTCGCCGATTCTCCCGCAGGCGAAGAAGCGGCTTCTTCGCACACAGAGCATTGTGGCGAGCGCAGGGAGCTCCTGAGAGCGGTTTGTGCCGAAAGAAGCCCGGGACCGGCACTTAGCTTCGGAGAGCTGCGTATCTGCGTCTTCTGCGTGTCTTGCCGCTCTACACTCAGCAAAAAGCTTTTCCACCATATCTTGCAAGGAGAAACTCTGCCAGGAAAGAAAACATCCAAAATCTTGTTCTAAAGCTTGCACGGGGGTCTGCAAAGAGTTTGGCAAGAATGAAAGGTAGTTGTCCAAAACTCGTTCTTTTCCAATAGAATAACCATGGAAAAGGCAGGAGAGTGGTAAAGTACTGTTTTCTCTAAGTCTGAAGGCTGCCCACACTGTGCCTGCGTGCTGCAGCTTGCATCTTCGCCTTTGGGAAGCTGCCGCTCGCCGATTCTCCAGGAGGCGAAGAAGCGGCTTCTTCGCACACAGAGCATTGTGGCGAGCGCAGGGAGCTCCTGAGAGCGGTTTGTGCCGAAAGAAGCCCGGGACCGGCACTTAGCTTCGGAGAGCTGCGTATCTGCGTCTTCTGCGTGTCTTGCCGCTCTACACTCAGCAAAAAGCTTTTCCACCATATCTTGCAAGGAGAAACTCTGCCAGGAAAGAAAACATCCAAAATCTTGTTCTAAAGCTTGCACGGGGGTCTGCAAAGAGTTTGGCAAGAATGAAAGGTAGTTGTCCAAAACTCGTTCTTTTCCAATAGAATAACCATGGAAAAGGCAGGAGAGTGGTAAAGTACTGTTTTCTCTAAGTCTGAATGCTGCCCACACTGTGCCTGCGTGCTGCAGCTTGCATCTTCGCCTTTGGGAAGCTGCCGCTCGCCGATTCTCCCGGAGGCGAAGAAGCGGCTTCTTCGCACACAGAGCATTGTGGCGAGCGCAGGGAGCTCCTGAGAGCGGTTTGTGCCGAAAGAAGCCCGGGACCGGCACTTAGCTTCGGAGAGCTGCGTATCTGCGTCTTCTGCGTGTCTTGCCGCTCTACACTCAGCCAAAAGCTTTTCCACCATATCTTGCAAGGAGAAACTCTGCCAGGAAAGAAAACATCCAAAATCTTGTTCTAAAGCTTGCACGGGGGTCTGCAAAGAGTTTGGCAAGAATGAAAGGTAGTTGTCCAAAACTCGTTCTTTTCCAATAGAATAACCATGGAAAAGGCAGGAGAGTGGTAAAGTACTGTTTTCTCTAAGTCTGAAGGCTGCCCACACTGTGCCTGTGTGCTGCAGCTTGCATCTTCGCCTTTGGGAAGCGGCCGCTCGCCGATTCTCCCGGAGGCGAAGAAGCGGCTTCTTCGCACACAGAGCATTGTGGCGAGCGCAGGGAGCTCCTGAGAGCGGTTTGTGCCGAAAGAAGCCCGGGACCGGCACTTAGCTTCGGAGAGCTGCGTATCTGCGTCTTCTGCGTGTCTTGCCGCTCTACACTCAGCAAAAAGCTTTTCCACCATATCTTGCAAGGAGAAACTCTGCCAGGAAAGAAAACATCCAAAATCTTGTTCTAAAGCTTGCACGGAGGTCTGCAAAGAGTTTGGCAAGAATGAAAGGTAGTTGTCCAAAACTCGTTCTTTTCCAATAGAATAACCATGGAAAAGGCAGGAGAGTGGTAAAGTTCTGTTTTCTCTAAGTCTGAAGGCTGCCCACACTGTGCCTGTGTGGTGCAGCTTGCATCTTCGCCTTTGGGAAGCTGCCGCTCGCCGATTCTCCCGGAGGCGAAGAAGCGGCTTCTTCGCACACAGAGCATTGTGGCGAGCGCAGGGAGCTCCTGAGAGCGGTTTGGGCCGAAAGAAGCCCGGGACCGGCACTTAGCTTCGGAGAGCTGCGTATCTGCGTCTTCTGCGTGTCTTGCCGCTCTATACTCAGCAAAAAGCTTTTCCACCATATCTTGCAAGGAGAAACTCTGCCAGGAAAGAAAACATCCAAAATCTTGTTCTAAAGCTTGCACGGGGGTCTGCAAAGAGTTTGGCAAGAATGAAAGGTAGTTGTCCAAAACTCGTTCTTTTCCAATAGAATAACCATGGAAAAGGCAGGAGAGTGGTAAAGTTCTGTTTTCTCTAAGTCTGAAGGCTGCCCACACTGTGCCTGTGTGCTGCAGCTTGCATCTTCGCCTTTGGGAAGCTGCCGCTCGCCGATTCTCCCGGAGGCGAAGACGCGGCTTCTTCGCACACAGAGCATTGTGGCGAGCGCAGGGAGCTCCTGAGAGCGGTTTGTGCCGAAAGAAGCCCGGGACCGGCACTTAGCTTCGGAGAGCTGCGTATCTGCGTCTTCTGCGTGTCTTGCCGCTCTACACTCAGCAAAAAGCTTTTCCACCATATCTTGCAAGGAGAAACTCTGCCAGGAAAGAAAACATCCAAAATCTTGTTCTAAAGCTTGCACGGGGGTCTGCAAAGAGTTTGGCAAGAATGAAAGGTAGTTGTCCAAAACTCGTTCTTTTCCAATAGAATAACCATGGAAAAGGCAGGAGAGTGGTAAAGTACTGTTTTCTCTAAGTCTGAAGGCTGCCCACACTGTGCCTGCGTGGTGCAGCTTGCATCTTCGCCTTTGGGAAGCTGCCGCTCGCCGATTCTCCCGGAGGCGAAGAAGCGGCTTCTTCGCACACAGAGCATTGTGGCGAGCGCAGAGCATTGTGGCGAGCGCAGGGAGCTCCTGAGAGCGGTTTGTGCCGAAAGAAGCCCGGGACCGGCACTTAGCTTCGGAGAGCTGCGTATCTGCGTCTTCTGCGTGTCTTGCCGCTCTACACTCAGCCAAAAGCTTTTCCACCATATCTTGCAAGGAGAAACTCTGCCAGGAAAGAAAACATCCAAAATCTTGTTCTAAAGCTTGCACGGGGGTCTGCAAAGAGTTTGACAAGAATGAAAGGTAGTTGTCCAAAACTCGTTCTTTTCCAATAGAATAACCATGGAAAAGGCAGGAGAGTGGTAAAGTACTGTTTTCTCGAAGTCTGAAGGCTGCCCACACTGTGCCTGCGTGCTGCAGCTTGCATCTTCGCCTTTGGGAAGCTGCCGCTCGCCGATTCTCCCGGAGGCGAAGAAGCGGCTTCTTCGCACACAGAGCATTGTGGCGAGCGCAGGGAGCTCCTGAGAGCGGTTTGTGCCGAAAGAAGCCCGGGACCGGCACTTATCTTTGGAGAGCTGCGTATCTGCGTCTTCTGCGTGTCTTGCCGCTCTACACTCAGCAAAAAGCTTTTCCACCATATCTTGCAAGGAGAAACTCTGCCAGGAAAGAAAACATCCAAAATCTTGTTCTAAAGCTTGCACGGGGGTCTGCAAAGAGTTTGGCAAGAATGAAAGGTAGTTGTCCAAAACTCGTTCTTTTCCAATAGAATAACCATGGAAAAGGCAGGAGAGTGGTAAAGTACTGTTTTCTCTAAGTCTGAAGGCTGCCCACACTGTGCCTGTGTGCTGCAGCTTGCATCTTCGCCTTTGGGAAGCTGCCGCTCGCCGATTCTCCCGGAGGCGAAGAAGCGGCTTCTTCGCACACAGAGCATTGTGGCGAGCGCAGGGAGCTCCTGAGAGCGGTTTGTGCCGAAAGAAGCCCGGGACCGGCACTTAGCTTCGGAGAGCTGTGTATCTGCGTCTTCTGCGTGTCTTGCCGCTCTACACTCAGCAAAAAGCTTTTCCACCATATCTTGCAAGGAGAAACTCTGCCAGGAAAGAAAACATCCAAAATCTTGTTCTAAAGCTTGCACGGGGGTCTGCAAAGAGTTTGGCAAGAATGAAAGGTAGTTGTCCAAAACTCGTTCTTTTCCAATAGAATAACCATGGAAAAGGCAGGAGAGTGGTAAAGTACTGTTTTCTCTAAGTCTGAAGGCTGCCCACACTGTGCCTGCGTGCTGCAGCTTGCATCTTCGCCTTTGGGAAGCTGCCGCTCGCCGATTCTCCCGGAGGCGAAGAAGCGGCTTCTTCGCACACAGAGCATTGTGGCGAGCGCAGGGAGCTCCTGAGAGCGGTTTGTGCCGAAAGAAGCCCGGGACCGGCACTTAGCTTCGGAGAGCTGCGTATCTGCGTCTTCTGCGTGTCTTGCCGCTCTACACTCAGCAAAAAGCTTTTCCACCATATCTTGCAAGGAGAAACTCTGCTAGGAAAGAAAACATCCAAAATCTTGTTCTAAAGCTTGCACGGAGGTCTGCAAAGAGTTTGGCAAGAATGAAAGGTAGTTGTCCAAAACTCGTTCTTTTCCAATAGAATAACCATGGAAAAGGCAGGAGAGTGGTAAAGTACTGTTTTCTCTAAGTCTGAAGGCTGCCCACACTGTGCCTGTGTGCTGCAGCTTGCATCTTCGCCTTTGGGAAGCTGCCGCTCGCCGATTCTCCCGGAGGCGAAGAAGCGGCTTCTTCGCACACAGAGCATTGTGGCGAGCGCAGGGAGCTCCTGAGAGCGGTTTGGGCCGAAAGAAGCCCGGGACCGGCACTTAGCTTCGGAGAGCTGCGTATCTGCGTCTTCTGCGTGTCTTGCCGCTCTACACTCAGCAAAAAGCTTTTCCACCATATCTTGCAAGGAGAAACTCTGCTAGGAAAGAAAACATCCAAAATCTTGTTCTAAAGCTTGCACGGGGGTCTGCAAAGAGTTTGGCAAGAATGAAAGGTAGTTGTCCAAAACTCGTTCTTTTCCAATAGAATAACCATGGAAAAGGCAGGAGAGTGGTAAAGTACTGTTTTCTCTAAGTCTGAAGGCTGCCCACACTGTGCCTGTGTGCTGCAGCTTGCATCTTCGCCTTTGGGAAGCTGCCGCTCGCCGATTCTCCCGGAGGCGAAGAAGCGGCTTCTTCGCACACAGAGCATTGTGGCGAACGCAGGGAGCTCCTGAGAGCGGTTTGGGCCGAAAGAAGCCCGGGACCGGCACTTAGCTTCGGAGAGCTGCGTATCTGCGTCTTCTGCGTGTCTTGCCGCTCTACACTCAGCCAAAAGCTTTTCCACCATATCTTGCAAGGAGAAACTCTGCCAGGAAAGAAAACATCCAAAATCTTGTTCTAAAGCTTGCACGGGGGTCTGCAAAGAGTTTGGCAAGAATGAAAGGTAGTTGTCCAAAACTCGTTCTTTTCCAATAGAATAACCATGGAAAAGGCAGGAGAGTGGTAAAGTTCTGTTTTCTCTAAGTCTGAAGGCTGCCCACACTGTGCCTGTGTGCTGCAGCTTGCATCTTCGCCTTTGGGAAGCTGCCGCTCGCCGATTCTCCCGCAGGCGAAGAAGCGGCTTCTTCGCACACAGAGCATTGTGGCGAGCGCAGGGAGCTCCTGAGAGCGGTTTGTGCCGAAAGAAGCCCGGGACCGGCACTTAGCTTCGGAGAGCTGCGTATCTGCGTCTTCTGCGTGTCTTGCCGCTCTACACTCAGCAAAAAGCTTTTCCACCATATCTTGCAAGGAGAAACTCTGCCAGGAAAGAAAACATCCAAAATCTTGTTCTAAAGCTTGCACGGGGGTCTGCAAAGAGTTTGGCAAGAATGAAAGGTAGTTGTCCAAAACTCGTTCTTTTCCAATAGAATAACCATGGAAAAGGCAGGAGAGTGGTAAAGTACTGTTTTCTCTAAGTCTGAATGCTGCCCACACTGTGCCTGTGTGCTGCAGCTTGCATCTTCGCCTTTGGGAAGCTGCCGCTCGCCGATTCTCCCGGAGGCGAAGAAGCGGCTTCTTCGCACACAGAGCATTGTGGCGAGCGCAGGGAGCTCCTGAGAGCGGTTTGTGCCGAAAGAAGCCCGGGACCGGCACTTAGCTTCGGAGAGCTGCGTATCTGCGTCTTCTGCGTGTCTTGCCGCTCTACACTCAGCAAAAAGCTTTTCCACCATATCTTGCAAGGAGAAACTCTGCCAGGAAAGAAAACATCCAAAATCTTGTTCTAAAGCTTGCACGGGGGTCTGCAAAGAGTTTGACAAGAATGAAAGGTAGTTGTCCAAAACTCGTTCTTATCCAATAGAATAACCATGGAAAAGGCAGGAGAGTGGTAAAGTACTGTTTTCTCTAAGTCTGAAGGCTGCCCACACTGTGCCTGCGTGCTGCAGCTTGCATCTTCGCCTTTGGGAAGCTGCCGCTCGCCGATTCTCCCGCAGGCGAAGAAGCGGCTTCTTCGCACACAGAGCATTGTGGCGAGCGCAGGGAGCTCCTGAGAGCGGTTTGTGCCGAAAGAAGCCCGGGACCGGCACTTAGCTTCGGAGAGCTGCGTATCTGCGTCTTCTGCGTGTCTTGCCGCTCTACACTCAGCCAAAAGCTTTTCCACCATATCTTGCAAGGAGAAACTCTGCCAGGAAAGAAAACATCCAAAATCTTGTTCTAAAGCTTGCACGGGGGTCTGCAAAGAGTTTGGCAAGAATGAAAGGTAGTTGTCCAAAACTCGTTCTTTTCCAATAGAATAACCATGGAAAAGGCAGGAGAGTGGTAAAGTACTGTTTTCTCTAAGTCTGAATGCTGCCCACACTGTGCCTGTGTGCTGCAGCTTGCATCTTCGCCTTTGGGAAGCTGCCGCTCGCCGATTCTCCCGCAGGCGAAGAAGCGGCTTCTTCGCACACAGAGCATTGTGGCGAGCGCAGGGAGCTCCTGAGAGCGGTTTGTGCCGAAAGAAGCCCGGGACCGGCACTTAGCTTCGGAGAGCTGTGTATCTGCGTCTTCTGCGTGTCTTGCCGCTCTACACTCAGCAAAAAGCTTTTCCACCATATCTTGCAAGGAGAAACTCTGCCAGGAAAGAAAACATCCAAAATCTTGTTCTAAAGCTTGCACGGGTGTCTGCAAAGCGTTTGGCAAGAATGAAAGGTAGTTGTCCAAAACTCGTTCTTTTCCAATAGAATAACCATGGAAAAGGCAGGAGAGTGGTAAAGTACTGTTTTCTCTAAGTCTGAAGGCTGCCCACACTGTGCCTGCGTGCTGCAGCTTGCATCTTCGCCTTTGGGAAGCTGCCGCTCGCCGATTCTCCCGGAGGCGAAGAAGCGGCTTCTTCGCACACAGAGCATTGTGGCGAGCGCAGGGAGCTCCTGAGAGCGGTTTGTGCCGAAAGAAGCCCGGGACCGGCACTTAGCTTCGGAGAGCTGCGTATCTGCGTCTTCTGCGTGTCTTGCCGCTCTACACTCAGCAAAAAGCTTTTCCACCATATCTTGCAAGGAGAAACTCTGCTAGGAAAGAAAACATCCAAAATCTTGTTCTAAAGCTTGCACGGAGGTCTGCAAAGAGTTTGGCAAGAATGAAAGGTAGTTGTCCAAAACTCGTTCTTTTCCAATAGAATAACCATGGAAAAGGCAGGATTGTGGTAAAGTACTGTTTTCTCTAAGTCTGAAGGCTGCCCACACTGTGCCTGTGTGCTGCAGCTTGCATCTTCGCCTTTGGGAAGCTGCCGCTCGCCGATTCTCCCGGAGGCGAAGAAGCGGCTTCTTCGCACACAGAGCATTGTGGCGAGCGCAGGGAGCTCCTGAGAGCGGTTTGTGCCGAAAGAAGCCCGGGACCGGCACTTAGCTTCGGAGAGCTGCGTATCTGCGTCTTCTGCGTGTCTTGCCGCTCTACACTCAGCCAAAAGCTTTTCCACCATATCTTGCAAGGAGAAACTCTGCCAGGAAAGAAAACATCCAAAATCTTGTTCTAAAGCTTGCACGGGGGTCTGCAAAGAGTTTGGCAAGAATGAAAGGTAGTTGTCCAAAACTCGTTCTTTTCCAATAGAATAACCATGGAAAAGGCAGGAGAGTGGTAAAGTACTGTTTTCTCTAAGTCTGAAGGCTGCCCACACTGTGCCTGTGTGCTGCAGCTTGCATCTTCGCCTTTGGGAAGCTGCCGCTCGCCGATTCTCCCGCAGGCGAAGAAGCGGCTTCTTCGCACACAGAGCATTGTGGCGAGCGCAGGGAGCTCCTGAGAGCGGTTTGTGCCGAAAGAAGCCCGGGACCGGCACTTAGCTTCGGAGAGCTGCGTATCTGCGTCTTCTGCGTGTCTTGCCGCTCTACACTCAGCAAAAAGCTTTTCCACCATATCTTGCAAGGAGAAACTCTGCCAGGAAAGAAAACATCCAAAATCTTGTTCTAAAGCTTGCACGGGGGTCTGCAAAGAGTTTGGCAAGAATGAAAGGTAGTTGTCCAAAACTCGTTCTTTTCCAATAGAATAACCATGGAAAAGGCAGGAGAGTGGTAAAGTACTGTTTTCTCTAAGTCTCAATGCTGCCCACACTGTGCCTGCGTGCTGCAGCTTGCATCTTCGCCTTTGGGAAGCTGCCGCTCGCCGATTCTCCAGGAGGCGAAGAAGCGGCTTCTTCGCACACAGAGCATTGTGGCGAGCGCAGGGAGCTCCTGAGAGCGGTTTGTGCCGAAAGAAGCCCGGGACCGGCACTTAGCTTCGGAGAGCTGCGTATCTGCGTCTTCTGCGTGTCTTGCCGCTCTACACTCAGCAAAAAGCTTTTCCACCATATCTTGCAAGGAGAAACTCTGCCAGGAAAGAAAACATCCAAAATCTTGTTCTAAAGCTTGCACGGGGGTCTGCAAAGAGTTTGGCAAGAATGAAAGGTAGTTGTCCAAAACTCGTTCTTTTCCAATAGAATAACCATGGAAAAGGCAGGAGAGTGGTAAAGTACTGTTTTCTCTAAGTCTGAATGCTGCCCACACTGTGCCTGCGTGCTGCAGCTTGCATCTTCGCCTTTGGGAAGCTGCCGCTCGCCGATTCTCCCGGAGGCGAAGAAGCGGCTTCTTCGCACACAGAGCATTGTGGCGAGCGCAGGGAGCTCCTGAGAGCGGTTTGTGCCGAAAGAAGCCCGGGACCGGCACTTAGCTTCGGAGAGCTGCGTATCTGCGTCTTCTGCGTGTCTTGCCGCTCTACACTCAGCAAAAAGCTTTTCCACCATATCTTGCAAGGAGAAACTCTGCCAGGAAAGAAAACATCCAAAATCTTGTTCTAAAGCTTGCACGGGGGTCTGCAAAGAGTTTGGCAAGAATGAAAGGTAGTTGTCCAAAACTCGTTCTTTTCCAATAGAATAACCATGGAAAAGGCAGGAGAGTGGTAAAGTACTGTTTTCTCTAAGTCTGAATGCTGCCCACACTGTGCCTGTGTGCTGCAGCTTGCATCTTCGCCTTTGGGAAGCTGCCGCTCGCCGATTCTCCCGGAGGCGAAGAAGCGGCTTCTTCGCACACAGAGCATTGTGGCGAGCGCAGGGAGCTCCTGAGAGCGGTTTGTGCCGAAAGAAGCCCGGGACCGGCATTTAGCTTCGGAGAGCTGCGTATCTGCGTCTTCTGCGTGTCTTGCCGCTCTACACTCAGCAAAAAGCTTTTCCACCATATCTTGCAAGGAGAAACTCTGCCAGGAAAGAAAACATCCAAAATCTTGTTCTAAAGCTTGCACGGAGGTCTGCAAAGAGTTTGGCAAGAATGAAAGGTAGTTGTCCAAAACTCGTTCTTTTCCAATAGAATAACCATGGAAAAGGCAGGAGAGTGGTAAAGTACTGTTTTCTCGAAGTCTGAAGGCTGCCCACACTGTGCCTGCGTGCTGCAGCTTGCATCTTCGCCTTTGGGAAGCTGCCGCTCGCCGATTCTCCCGCAGGCGAAGAAGCGGCTTCTTCGCACACAGAGCATTGTGGCGAGCGCAGGGAGCTCCTGAGAGCGGTTTGTGCCGAAAGAAGCCCGGGACCGGCACTTAGCTTCGGAGAGCTGCGTATCTGCGTCTTCTGCGTGTCTTGCCGCTCTACACTCAGCAAAAAGCTTTTCCACCATATCTTGCAAGGAGAAACTCTGCCAGGAAAGAAAACATCCAAAATCTTGTTCTAAAGCTTGCACGGGGGTCTGCAAAGAGTTTGGCAAGAATGAAAGGTAGTTGTCCAAAACTCGTTCTTTTCCAATAGAATAACCATGGAAAAGGCAGGAGAGTGGTAAAGTACTGTTTTCTCTAAGTCTGAAGGCTGCCCACACTGTGCCTGTGTGCTGCAGCTTGCATCTTCGCCTTTGGGAAGCTGCCGCTCGCCGATTCTCCCGCAGGCGAAGAAGCGGCTTCTTCGCACACAGAGCATTGTGGCGAGCGCAGGGAGCTCCTGAGAGCGGTTTGTGCCGAAAGAAGCCCGGGACCGGCACTTAGCTTCGGAGAGCTGTGTATCTGCGTCTTCTGCGTGTCTTGCCGCTCTACACTCAGCAAAAAGCTTTTCCACCATATCTTGCAAGGAGAAACTCTGCCAGGAAAGAAAACATCCAAAATCTTGTTCTAAAGCTTGCACGGGGGTCTGCAAAGCGTTTGGCAAGAATGAAAGGTAGTTGTCCAAAACTCGTTCTTTTCCAATAGAATAACCATGGAAAAGGCAGGAGAGTGGTAAAGTACTGTTTTCTCTAAGTCTGAAGGCTGCCCACACTGTGCCTGCGTGCTGCAGCTTGCATCTTCGCCTTTGGGAAGCTGCCGCTCGCCGATTCTCCCGGAGGCGAAGAAGCGGCTTCTTCGCACACAGAGCATTGTGGCGAGCGCAGGGAGCTCCTGAGAGCGGTTTGTGCCGAAAGAAGCCCGGGACCGGCACTTAGCTTTGGAGAGCTGCGTATCTGCGTCTTCTGCGTGTCTTGCCTCTCTACACTCAGCAAAAAGCTTTTCCACCATATCTTGCAAGGAGAAACTCTGCCAGGAAAGAAAACATCCAAAATCTTGTTCTAAAGCTTGCACGGGGGTCTGCAAAGAGTTTGGCAAGAATGAAAGGTAGTTGTCCAAAACTCGTTCTTTTCCAATAGAATAACCATGGAAAAGGCAGGAGAGTGGTAAAGTTCTGTTTTCTCGAAGTCTGAAGGCTGCCCACACTGTGCCTGCGTGGTGCAGCTTGCATCTTCGCCTTTGGGAAGCTGCCGCTCGCCGATTCTCCCGGAGGCGAAGAAGCGGCTTCTTCGCACACAGAGCATTGTGGCGAGCGCAGGGAGCTCCTGAGAGCGGTTTGTGCCGAAAGAAGCCCGGGACCGGCACTTAGCTTCGGAGAGCTGCGTATCTGCGTCTTCTGCGTGTCTTGCCGCTCTACACTCAGCAAGAAGCTTTTCCACCATATCTTGCAAGGAGAAACTCTGCCAGGAAAGAAAACATCCAAAATCTTGTTCTAAAGCTTGCACGGGGGTCTGCAAAGAGTTTGGCAAGAATGAAAGGTAGTTGTCCAAAACTCGTTCTTTTCCAATAGAATAACCATGGAAAAGGCAGGAGAGTGGTAAAGTACTGTTTTTTCTAAGTCTGAAGGCTGCCCACACTGTGCCTGCGTGCTGCAGCTTGCATCTTCGCCTTTGGGAAGCTGCCGCTCGCCGATTCTCCCGGAGGCGAAGAAGCGGCTTCTTCGCACACAGAGCATTGTGGCGAGCGCAGGGAGCTCCTGAGAGCGGTTTGGGCCGAAAGAAGCCCGGGACCGGCACTTAGCTTCGGAGAGCTGCGTATCTGCGTCTTCTGCGTGTCTTGCCGCTCTACACTCAGCAAAAAGCTTTTCCACCATATCTTGCAAGGAGAAACTCTGCCAGGAAAGAAAACATCCAAAATCTTGTTCTAAAGCTTGCACGGGGGTCTGCAAAGAGTTTGGCAAGAATGAAAGGTAGTTGTCCAAAACTCGTTCTTTTCCAATAGAATAACCATGGAAAAGGCAGGAGAGTGGTAAAGTACTGTTTTCTCTAAGTCTGAAGGCTGCCCACACTGTGCCTGTGTGCTGCAGCTTGCATCTTCGCCTTTGGGAAGCTGCCGCTCGCCGATTCTCCCGGAGGCGAAGAAGCGGCTTCTTCGCACACAGAGCATTGTGGCGAGCGCAGGGAGCTCCTGAGAGCGGTTTGTGCCGAAAGAAGCCCGGGACCGGCACTTAGCTTCGGAGAGCTGCGTATCTGCGTCTTCTGCGTGTCTTGCCGCTCTACACTCAGCAAAAAGCTTTTCCACCATATCTTGCAAGGAGAAACTCTGCCAGGAAAGAAAACATCCAAAATCTTGTTCTAAAGTTTGCACGGGGGTCTGCAAAGAGTTTGGCAAGAATGAAAGGTAGTTGTCCAAAATTCGTTCTTTTCCAATAGAATAACCATGGAAAAGGCAGGAGAGTGGTAAAGTACTGTTTTCTCTAAGTCTGAAGGCTGCCCACACTGTGCCTGCGTGCTGCAGCTTGCATCTTCGCCTTTGGGAAGCTGCCGCTCGCCGATTCTCCCGGAGGCGAAGAAGCGGCTTCTTCGCACACAGAGCATTGTGGCGAGCGCAGGGAGCTCCTGAGAGCGGTTTGTGCCGAAAGAAGCCCGGGACCGGCACTTAGCTTCGGAGAGCTGCGTATCTGCGTCTTCTGCGTGTCTTGCCGCTCTACACTCAGCCAAAAGCTTTTCCACCATATCTTGCAAGGAGAAACTCTGCCAGGAAAGAAAACATCCAAAATCTTGTTCTAAAGCTTGCACGGGGGTCTGCAAAGAGTTTGGCAAGAATGAAAGGTAGTTGTCCAAAACTCGTTCTTTTCCAATAGAATAACCATGGAAAAGGCAGGAGAGTGGTAAAGTACTGTTTTCTCTAAGTCTGAAGGCTGCCCACACTGTGCCTGTGTGCTGCAGCTTGCATCTTCGCCTTTGGGAAGCTGCCGCTCGCCGATTCTCCCGGAGGCGAAGAAGCGGCTTCTTCGCACACAGAGCATTGTGGCGAGCGCAGGGAGCTCCTGAGAGCGGTTTGGGCCGAAAGAAGCCCGGGACCGGCACTTAGCTTCGGAGAGCTGCGTATCTGCGTCTTCTGCGTGTCTTGCCGCTCTATACTCAGCAAAAAGCTTTTCCACCATATCTTGCAAGGAGAAACTCTGCCAGGAAAGAAAACATCCAAAATCTTGTTCTAAAGCTTGCACGGGGGTCTGCAAAGAGTTTGGCAAGAATGAAAGGTAGTTGTCCAAAACTCGTTCTTTTCCAATAGAATAACCATGGAAAAGGCAGGAGAGTGGTAAAGTTCTGTTTTCTCTAAGTCTGAAGGCTGCCCACACTGTGCCTGTGTGCTGCAGCTTGCATCTTCGCCTTTGGGAAGCTGCCGCTCGCCGATTCTCCCGGAGGCGAAGACGCGGCTTCTTCGCACACAGAGCATTGTGGCGAGCGCAGGGAGCTCCTGAGAGCGGTTTGTGCCGAAAGAAGCCCGGGACCGGCACTTAGCTTCGGAGAGCTGCGTATCTGCGTCTTCTGCGTGTCTTGCCGCTCTACACTCAGCAAAAAGCTTTTCCACCATATCTTGCAAGGAGAAACTCTGCCAGGAAAGAAAACATCCAAAATCTTGTTCTAAAGCTTGCACGGGGGTCTGCAAAGAGTTTGGCAAGAATGAAAGGTAGTTGTCCAAAACTCGTTCTTTTCCAATAGAATAACCATGGAAAAGGCAGGAGAGTGGTAAAGTACTGTTTTCTCTAAGTCTGAAGGCTGCCCACACTGTGCCTGCGTGGTGCAGCTTGCATCTTCGCCTTTGGGAAGCTGCCGCTCGCCGATTCTCCCGGAGGCGAAGAAGCGGCTTCTTCGCACACAGAGCATTGTGGCGAGCGCAGAGCATTGTGGCGAGCGCAGGGAGCTCCTGAGAGCGGTTTGTGCCGAAAGAAGCCCGGGACCGGCACTTAGCTTCGGAGAGCTGCGTATCTGCGTCTTCTGCGTGTCTTGCCGCTCTACACTCAGCCAAAAGCTTTTCCACCATATCTTGCAAGGAGAAACTCTGCCAGGAAAGAAAACATCCAAAATCTTGTTCTAAAGCTTGCACGGGGGTCTGCAAAGAGTTTGACAAGAATGAAAGGTAGTTGTCCAAAACTCGTTCTTTTCCAATAGAATAACCATGGAAAAGGCAGGAGAGTGGTAAAGTACTGTTTTCTCGAAGTCTGAAGGCTGCCCACACTGTGCCTGCGTGCTGCAGCTTGCATCTTCGCCTTTGGGAAGCTGCCGCTCGCCGATTCTCCCGGAGGCGAAGAAGCGGCTTCTTCGCACACAGAGCATTGTGGCGAGCGCAGGGAGCTCCTGAGAGCGGTTTGTGCCGAAAGAAGCCCGGGACCGGCACTTAGCTTTGGAGAGCTGCGTATCTGCGTCTTCTGCGTGTCTTGCCGCTCTACACTCAGCAAAAAGCTTTTCCACCATATCTTGCAAGGAGAAACTCTGCCAGGAAAGAAAACATCCAAAATCTTGTTCTAAAGCTTGCACGGGGGTCTGCAAAGAGTTTGGCAAGAATGAAAGGTAGTTGTCCAAAACTCGTTCTTTTCCAATAGAATAACCATGGAAAAGGCAGGAGAGTGGTAAAGTACTGTTTTCTCTAAGTCTGAAGGCTGCCCACACTGTGCCTGTGTGCTGCAGCTTGCATCTTCGCCTTTGGGAAGCTGCCGCTCGCCGATTCTCCCGGAGGCGAAGAAGCGGCTTCTTCGCACACAGAGCATTGTGGCGAGCGCAGGGAGCTCCTGAGAGCGGTTTGTGCCGAAAGAAGCCCGGGACCGGCACTTAGCTTCGGAGAGCTGCGTATCTGCGTCTTCTGCGTGTCTTGCCGCTCTACACTCAGCAAAAAGCTTTTCCACCATATCTTGCAAGGAGAAACTCTGCCAGGAAAGAAAACATCCAAAATCTTGTTCTAAAGCTTGCAGGGGGGTCTGCAAAGAGTTTGGCAAGAATGAAAGGTAGTTGTCCAAAACTCGTTCTTTTCCAATAGAATAACCATGGAAAAGGCAGGAGAGTGGTAAAGTACTGTTTTCTCTAAGTCTGAAGGCTGCCCACACTGTGCCTGCGTGCTGCAGCTTGCATCTTCGCCTTTGGGAAGCTGCCGCTCGCCGATTCTCCCGGAGGCGAAGAAGCGGCTTCTTCGCACACAGAGCATTGTGGCGAGCGCAGGGAGCTCCTGAGAGCGGTTTGTGCCGAAAGAAGCCCGGGACCGGCACTTAGCTTCGGAGAGCTGCGTATCTGCGTCTTCTGCGTGTCTTGCCGCTCTACACTCAGCAAAAAGCTTTTCCACCATATCTTGCAAGGAGAAACTCTGCCAGGAAAGAAAACATCCAAAATCTTGTTCTAAAGCTTGCACGGGGGTCTGCAAAGAGTTTGGCAAGAATGAAAGGTAGTTGTCCAAAACTCGTTCTTTTCCAATAGAATAACCATGGAAAAGGCAGGAGAGTGGTAAAGTACTGTTTTCTCTAAGTCTGAAGGCTGCCCACACTGTGCCTGTGTGCTGCAGCTTGCATCTTCGCCTTTGGGAAGCTGCCGCTCGCCGATTCTCCCGGAGGCGAAGAAGCGGCTTCTTCGCACACAGAGCATTGTGGCGAGCGCAGGGAGCTCCTGAGAGCGGTTTGGGCCGAAAGAAGCCCGGGACCGGCACTTAGCTTCGGAGAGCTGCGTATCTGCGTCTTCTGCGTGTCTTGCCGCTCTACACTCAGCAAAAAGCTTTTCCACCATATCTTGCAAGGAGAAACTCTGCCAGGAAAGAAAACATCCAAAATCTTGTTCTAAAGCTTGCACGGGGGTCTGCAAAGAGTTTGGCAAGAATGAAAGGTAGTTGTCCAAAACTCGTTCTTTTCCAATAGAATAACCATGGAAAAGGCAGGAGAGTGGTAAAGTACTGTTTTCTCTAAGTCTGAAGGCTGCCCACACTGTGCCTGCGTGCTGCAGCTTGCATCTTCGCCTTTGGGAAGCTGCCGCTCGCCGATTCTCCCGCAGGCGAAGAAGCGGCTTCTTCGCACACAGAGCATTGTGGCGAGCGCAGGGAGCTCCTGAGAGCGGTTTGTGCCGAAAGAAGCCCGGGACCGGCACTTAGCTTCGGAGAGCTGCGTATCTGCGTCTTCTGCGTGTCTTGCCGCTCTACACTCAGCAAAAAGCTTTTCCACCATATCTTGCAAGGAGAAACTCTGCTAGGAAAGAAAACATCCAAAATCTTGTTCTAAAGCTTGCACGGAGGTCTGCAAAGAGTTTGGCAAGAATGAAAGGTAGTTGTCCAAAACTCGTTCTTTTCCAATAGAATAACCATGGAAAAGGCAGGAGAGTGGTAAAGTACTGTTTTCTCTAAGTCTGAAGGCTGCCCACACTGTGCCTGTGTGCTGCAGCTTGCATCTTCGCCTTTGGGAAGCTGCCGCTCGCCGATTCTCCCGGAGGCGAAGAAGCGGCTTCTTCGCACACAGAGCATTGTGGCGAGCGCAGGGAGCTCCTGAGAGCGGTTTGTGCCGAAAGAAGCCCGGGACCGGCACTTAGCTTCGGAGAGCTGCGTATCTGCGTCTTCTGCGTGTCTTGCCGCTCTACACTCAGCCAAAAGCTTTTCCACCATATCTTGCAAGGAGAAACTCTGCCAGGAAAGAAAACATCCAAAATCTTGTTCTAAAGCTTGCACGGGGGTCTGCAAAGAGTTTGGCAAGAATGAAAGGTAGTTGTCCAAAACTCGTTCTTTTCCAATAGAATAACCATGGAAAAGGCAGGAGAGTGGTAAAGTACTGTTTTCTCTAAGTCTGAAGGCTGCCCACACTGTGCCTGTGTGCTGCAGCTTGCATCTTCGCCTTTGGGAAGCTGCCGCTCGCCGATTCTCCCGCAGGCGAAGAAGCGGCTTCTTCGCACACAGAGCATTGTGGCGAGCGCAGGGAGCTCCTGAGAGCGGTTTGTGCCGAAAGAAGCCCGGGACCGGCACTTAGCTTCGGAGAGCTGCGTATCTGCGTCTTCTGCGTGTCTTGCCGCTCTACACTCAGCAAAAAGCTTTTCCACCATATCTTGCAAGGAGAAACTCTGCCAGGAAAGAAAACATCCAAAATCTTGTTCTAAAGCTTGCACGGGGGTCTGCAAAGAGTTTGGCAAGAATGAAAGGTAGTTGTCCAAAACTCGTTCTTTTCCAATAGAATAACCATGGAAAAGGCAGGAGAGTGGTAAAGTACTGTTTTCTCTAAGTCTCAATGCTGCCCACACTGTGCCTGCGTGCTGCAGCTTGCATCTTCGCCTTTGGGAAGCTGCCGCTCGCCGATTCTCCAGGAGGCGAAGAAGCGGCTTCTTCGCACACAGAGCATTGTGGCGAGCGCAGGGAGCTCCTGAGAGCGGTTTGTGCCGAAAGAAGCCCGGGACCGGCACTTAGCTTCGGAGAGCTGCGTATCTGCGTCTTCTGCGTGTCTTGCCGCTCTACACTCAGCCAAAAGCTTTTCCACCATATCTTGCAAGGAGAAACTCTGCCAGGAAAGAAAACATCCAAAATCTTGTTCTAAAGCTTGCACGGGGGTCTGCAAAGAGTTTGGCAA
This sequence comes from Molothrus aeneus, assembly GCF_037042795.1. NCBI lineage: Eukaryota > Metazoa > Chordata > Aves > Passeriformes > Icteridae > Molothrus > Molothrus aeneus. Next base: position 636,302 of record NW_027099208.1, on the reverse strand, counting down.
GAATGAAAGGTAGTTGTCCAAAACTCGTTCTTTTCCAATAGAATAACCATGGAAAAGGCAGGAGAGTGGTAAAGTACTGTTTTCTCTAAGTCTGAATGCTGCCCACACTGTGCCTGCGTGCTGCAGCTTGCATCTTCGCCTTTGGGAAGCTGCCGCTCGCCGATTCTCCCGGAGGCGAAGAAGCGGCTTCTTCGCACACAGAGCATTGTGGCGAGCGCAGGGAGCTCCTGAGAGCGGTTTGTGCCGAAAGAAGCCCGGGACCGGCACTTAGCTTCGGAGAGCTGCGTATCTGCGTCTTCTGCGTGTCTTGCCGCTCTACACTCAGCAAAAAGCTTTTCCACCATATCTTGCAAGGAGAAACTCTGCCAGGAAAGAAAACATCCAAAATCTTGTTCTAAAGCTTGCACGGGGGTCTGCAAAGAGTTTGGCAAGAATGAAAGGTAGTTGTCCAAAACTCGTTCTTTTCCAATAGAATAACCATGGAAAAGGCAGGAGAGTGGTAAAGTACTGTTTTCTCTAAGTCTGAATGCTGCCCACACTGTGCCTGTGTGCTGCAGCTTGCATCTTCGCCTTTGGGAAGCTGCCGCTCGCCGATTCTCCCGGAGGCGAAGAAGCGGCTTCTTCGCACACAGAGCATTGTGGCGAGCGCAGGGAGCTCCTGAGAGCGGTTTGTGCCGAAAGAAGCCCGGGACCGGCATTTAGCTTCGGAGAGCTGCGTATCTGCGTCTTCTGCGTGTCTTGCCGCTCTACACTCAGCAAAAAGCTTTTCCACCATATCTTGCAAGGAGAAACTCTGCCAGGAAAGAAAACATCCAAAATCTTGTTCTAAAGCTTGCACGGAGGTCTGCAAAGAGTTTGACAAGAATGAAAGGTAGTTGTCCAAAACTCGTTCTTTTCCAATAGAATAACCATGGAAAAGGCAGGAGAGTGGTAAAGTACTGTTTTCTCTAAGTCTGAAGGCTGCCCACACTGTGCCTGCGTGCTGCAGCTTGCATCTTCGCCTTTGGGAAGCTGCCGCTCGCCGATTCTCCCGCAGGCGAAGAAGCGGCTTCTTCGCACACAGAGCATTGTGGCGAGCGCAGGGAGCTCCTGAGAGCGGTTTGTGCCGAAAGAAGCCCGGGACCGGCACTTAGCTTCGGAGAGCTGCGTATCTGCGTCTTCTGCGTGTCTTGCCGCTCTACACTCAGCAAAAAGCTTTTCCACCATATCTTGCAAGGAGAAACTCTGCCAGGAAAGAAAACATCCAAAATCTTGTTCTAAAGCTTGCACGGGGGTCTGCAAAGAGTTTGGCAAGAATGAAAGGTAGTTGTCCAAAACTCGTTCTTTTCCAATAGAATAACCATGGAAAAGGCAGGAGAGTGGTAAAGTACTGTTTTCTCTAAGTCTGAAGGCTGCCCACACTGTGCCTGTGTGCTGCAGCTTGCATCTTCGCCTTTGGGAAGCTGCCGCTCGCCGATTCTCCCGCAGGCGAAGAAGCGGCTTCTTCGCACACAGAGCATTGTGGCGAGCGCAGGGAGCTCCTGAGAGCGGTTTGTGCCGAAAGAAGCCCGGGACCGGCACTTAGCTTCGGAGAGCTGTGTATCTGCGTCTTCTGCGTGTCTTGCCGCTCTACACTCAGCAAAAAGCTTTTCCACCATATCTTGCAAGGAGAAACTCTGCCAGGAAAGAAAACATCCAAAATCTTGTTCTAAAGCTTGCACGGGGGTCTGCAAAGAGTTTGGCAAGAATGAAAGGTAGTTGTCCAAAACTCGTTCTTTTCCAATAGAATAACCATGGAAAAGGCAGGAGAGTGGTAAAGTACTGTTTTCTCTAAGTCTGAAGGCTGCCCACACTGTGCCTGCGTGCTGCAGCTTGCATCTTCGCCTTTGGGAAGCTGCCGCTCGCCGATTCTCCCGGAGGCGAAGAAGCGGCTTCTTCGCACACAGAGCATTGTGGCGAGCGCAGGGAGCTCCTGAGAGCGGTTTGGGCCGAAAGAAGCCCGGGACCGGCACTTAGCTTCGGAGAGCTGCGTATCTGCGTCTTCTGCGTGTCTTGCCGCTCTACACTCAGCAAAAAGCTTTTCCACCATATCTTGCAAGGAGAAACTCTGCCAGGAAAGAAAACATCCAAAATCTTGTTCTAAAGCTTGCACGGGGGTCTGCAAAGAGTTTGGCAAGAATGAAAGGTAGTTGTCCAAAACTCGTTCTTTTCCAATAGAATAACCATGGAAAAGGCAGGAGAGTGGTAAAGTACTGTTTTCTCTAAGTCTGAAGGCTGCCCACACTGTGCCTGTGTGCTGCAGCTTGCATCTTCGCCTTTGGGAAGCTGCCGCTCGCCGATTCTCCCGGAGGCGAAGAAGCGGCTTCTTCGCACACAGAGCATTGTGGCGAGCGCAGGGAGCTCCTGAGAGCGGTTTGTGCCGAAAGAAGCCCGGGACCGGCACTTAGCTTCGGAGAGCTGCGTATCTGCGTCTTCTGCGTGTCTTGCCGCTCTACACTCAGCAAAAAGCTTTTCCACCATATCTTGCAAGGAGAAACTCTGCCAGGAAAGAAAACATCCAAAATCTTGTTCTAAAGTTTGCACGGGGGTCTGCAAAGAGTTTGGCAAGAATGAAAGGTAGTTGTCCAAAATTCGTTCTTTTCCAATAGAATAACCATGGAAAAGGCAGGAGAGTGGTAAAGTACTGTTTTCTCTAAGTCTGAAGGCTGCCCACACTGTGCCTGCGTGCTGCAGCTTGCATCTTCGCCTTTGGGAAGCTGCCGCTCGCCGATTCTCCCGCAGGCGAAGAAGCGGCTTCTTCGCACACAGAGCATTGTGGCGAGCGCAGGGAGCTCCTGAGAGCGGTTTGTGCCGAAAGAAGCCCGGGACCGGCACTTAGCTTCGGAGAGCTGCGTATCTGCGTCTTCTGCGTGTCTTGCCGCTCTACACTCAGCCAAAAGCTTTTCCACCATATCTTGCAAGGAGAAACTCTGCCAGGAAAGAAAACATCCAAAATCTTGTTCTAAAGCTTGCACGGGGGTCTGCAAAGAGTTTGGCAAGAATGAAAGGTAGTTGTCCAAAACTCGTTCTTTTCCAATAGAATAACCATGGAAAAGGCAGGAGAGTGGTAAAGTACTGTTTTCTCTAAGTCTGAAGGCTGCCCACACTGTGCCTGTGTGCTGCAGCTTGCATCTTCGCCTTTGGGAAGCTGCCGCTCGCCGATTCTCCCGGAGGCGAAGAAGCGGCTTCTTCGCACACAGAGCATTGTGGCGAGCGCAGGGAGCTCCTGAGAGCGGTTTGGGCCGAAAGAAGCCCGGGACCGGCACTTAGCTTCGGAGAGCTGCGTATCTGCGTCTTCTGCGTGTCTTGCCGCTCTATACTCAGCAAAAAGCTTTTCCACCATATCTTGCAAGGAGAAACTCTGCCAGGAAAGAAAACATCCAAAATCTTGTTCTAAAGCTTGCACGGGGGTCTGCAAAGAGTTTGGCAAGAATGAAAGGTAGTTGTCCAAAACTCGTTCTTTTCCAATAGAATAACCATGGAAAAGGCAGGAGAGTGGTAAAGTTCTGTTTTCTCTAAGTCTGAAGGCTGCCCACACTGTGCCTGTGTGCTGCAGCTTGCATCTTCGCCTTTGGGAAGCTGCCGCTCGCCGATTCTCCCGGAGGCGAAGACGCGGCTTCTTCGCACACAGAGCATTGTGGCGAGCGCAGGGAGCTCCTGAGAGCGGTTTGTGCCGAAAGAAGCCCGGGACCGGCACTTAGCTTCGGAGAGCTGCGTATCTGCGTCTTCTGCGTGTCTTGCCGCTCTACACTCAGCAAAAAGCTTTTCCACCATATCTTGCAAGGAGAAACTCTGCCAGGAAAGAAAACATCCAAAATCTTGTTCTAAAGCTTGCACGGGGGTCTGCAAAGAGTTTGGCAAGAATGAAAGGTAGTTGTCCAAAACTCGTTCTTTTCCAATAGAATAACCATGGAAAAGGCAGGAGAGTGGTAAAGTACTGTTTTCTCTAAGTCTGAAGGCTGCCCACACTGTGCCTGCGTGGTGCAGCTTGCATCTTCGCCTTTGGGAAGCTGCCGCTCGCCGATTCTCCCGGAGGCGAAGAAGCGGCTTCTTCGCACACAGAGCATTGTGGGGAGCGCAGAGCATTGTGGCGAGCGCAGGGAGCTCCTGAGAGCGGTTTGTGCCGAAAGAAGCCCGGGACCGGCACTTAGCTTCGGAGAGCTGCGTATCTGCGTCTTCTGCGTGTCTTGCCGCTCTACACTCAGCCAAAAGCTTTTCCACCATATCTTGCAAGGAGAAACTCTGCCAGGAAAGAAAACATCCAAAATCTTGTTCTAAAGCTTGCACGGGGGTCTGCAAAGAGTTTGACAAGAATGAAAGGTAGTTGTCCAAAACTCGTTCTTTTCCAATAGAATAACCATGGAAAAGGCAGGAGAGTGGTAAAGTACTGTTTTCTCGAAGTCTGAAGGCTGCCCACACTGTGCCTGCGTGCTGCAGCTTGCATCTTCGCCTTTGGGAAGCTGCCGCTCGCCGATTCTCCCGGAGGCGAAGAAGCGGCTTCTTCGCACACAGAGCATTGTGGCGAGCGCAGGGAGCTCCTGAGAGCGGTTTGTGCCGAAAGAAGCCCGGGACCGGCACTTAGCTTTGGAGAGCTGCGTATCTGCGTCTTCTGCGTGTCTTGCCGCTCTACACTCAGCAAAAAGCTTTTCCACCATATCTTGCAAGGAGAAACTCTGCCAGGAAAGAAAACATCCAAAATCTTGTTCTAAAGCTTGCACGGGGGTCTGCAAAGAGTTTGGCAAGAATGAAAGGTAGTTGTCCAAAACTCGTTCTTTTCCAATAGAATAACCATGGAAAAGGCAGGAGAGTGGTAAAGTACTGTTTTCTCTAAGTCTGAAGGCTGCCCACACTGTGCCTGTGTGCTGCAGCTTGCATCTTCGCCTTTGGGAAGCTGCCGCTCGCCGATTCTCCCGCAGGCGAAGAAGCGGCTTCTTCGCACACAGAGCATTGTGGCGAGCGCAGGGAGCTCCTGAGAGCGGTTTGTGCCGAAAGAAGCCCGGGACCGGCACTTAGCTTCGGAGAGCTGTGTATCTGCGTCTTCTGCGTGTCTTGCCGCTCTACACTCAGCAAAAAGCTTTTCCACCATATCTTGCAAGGAGAAACTCTGCCAGGAAAGAAAACATCCAAAATCTTGTTCTAAAGCTTGCACGGGGGTCTGCAAAGAGTTTGGCAAGAATGAAAGGTAGTTGTCCAAAACTCGTTCTTTTCCAATAGAATAACCATGGAAAAGGCAGGAGAGTGGTAAAGTACTGTTTTCTCTAAGTCTGAAGGCTGCCCACACTGTGCCTGCGTGCTGCAGCTTGCATCTTCGCCTTTGGGAAGCTGCCGCTCGCCGATTCTCCCGGAGGCGAAGAAGCGGCTTCTTCGCACACAGAGCATTGTGGCGAGCGCAGGGAGCTCCTGAGAGCGGTTTGTGCCGAAAGAAGCCCGGGACCGGCACTTAGCTTCGGAGAGCTGCGTATCTGCGTCTTCTGCGTGTCTTGCCGCTCTACACTCAGCAAAAAGCTTTTCCACCATATCTTGCAAGGAGAAACTCTGCCAGGAAAGAAAACATCCAAAATCTTGTTCTAAAGCTTGCACGGAGGTCTGCAAAGAGTTTGGCAAGAATGAAAGGTAGTTGTCCAAAACTCGTTCTTTTCCAATAGAATAACCATGGAAAAGGCAGGAGAGTGGTAAAGTACTGTTTTCTCGAAGTCTGAAGGCTGCCCACACTGTGCCTGTGTGCTGCAGCTTGCATCTTCGCCTTTGGGAAGCTGCCGCTCGCCGATTCTCCCGCAGGCGAAGAAGCGGCTTCTTCGCACACAGAGCATTGTGGCGAGCGCAGGGAGCTCCTGAGAGCGGTTTGGGCCGAAAGAAGCCCGGGACCGGCACTTAGCTTCGGAGAGCTGCGTATCTGCGTCTTCTGCGTGTCTTGCCGCTCTACACTCAGCAAAAAGCTTTTCCACCATATCTTGCAAGGAGAAACTCTGCCAGGAAAGAAAACATCCAAAATCTTGTTCTAAAGCTTGCACGGGGGTCTGCAAAGAGTTTGGCAAGAATGAAAGGTAGTTGTCCAAAACTCGTTCTTTTCCAATAGAATAACCATGGAAAAGGCAGGAGAGTGGTAAAGTACTGTTTTCTCTAAGTCTGAAGGCTGCCCACACTGTGCCTGCGTGCTGCAGCTTGCATCTTCGCCTTTGGGAAGCTGCCGCTCGCCGATTCTCCCGGAGGCGAAGAAGCGGCTTCTTCGCACACAGAGCATTGTGGCGAGCGCAGGGAGCTCCTGAGAGCGGTTTGTGCCGAAAGAAGCCCGGGACCGGCACTTAGCTTCGGAGAGCTGCGTATCTGCGTCTTCTGCGTGTCTTGCCGCTCTACACTCAGCAAAAAGCTTTTCCACCATATCTTGCAAGGAGAAACTCTGCCAGGAAAGAAAACATCCAAAATCTTGTTCTAAAGCTTGCACGGGGGTCTGCAAAGAGTTTGACAAGAATGAAAGGTAGTTGTCCAAAACTCGTTCTTTTCCAATAGAATAACCATGGAAAAGGCAGGAGAGTGGTAAAGTACTGTTTTCTCGAAGTCTGAAGGCTGCCCACACTGTGCCTGCGTGCTGCAGCTTGCATCTTCGCCTTTGGGAAGCTGCCGCTCGCCGATTCTCCCGGAGGCGAAGAAGCGGCTTCTTCGCACACAGAGCATTGTGGCGAGCGCAGGGAGCTCCTGAGAGCGGTTTGTGCCGAAAGAAGCCCGGGACCGGCACTTATCTTTGGAGAGCTGCGTATCTGCGTCTTCTGCGTGTCTTGCCGCTCTACACTCAGCAAAAAGCTTTTCCACCATATCTTGCAAGGAGAAACTCTGCCAGGAAAGAAAACATCCAAAATCTTGTTCTAAAGCTTGCACGGGGGTCTGCAAAGAGTTTGGCAAGAATGAAAGGTAGTTGTCCAAAACTCGTTCTTTTCCAATAGAATAACCATGGAAAAGGCAGGAGAGTGGTAAAGTACTGTTTTCTCTAAGTCTGAAGGCTGCCCACACTGTGCCTGTGTGCTGCAGCTTGCATCTTCGCCTTTGGGAAGCTGCCGCTCGCCGATTCTCCCGGAGGCGAAGAAGCGGCTTCTTCGCACACAGAGCATTGTGGCGAGCGCAGGGAGCTCCTGAGAGCGGTTTGTGCCGAAAGAAGCCCGGGACCGGCACTTAGCTTCGGAGAGCTGTGTATCTGCGTCTTCTGCGTGTCTTGCCGCTCTACACTCAGCAAAAAGCTTTTCCACCATATCTTGCAAGGAGAAACTCTGCCAGGAAAGAAAACATCCAAAATCTTGTTCTAAAGCTTGCACGGGGGTCTGCAAAGAGTTTGGCAAGAATGAAAGGTAGTTGTCCAAAACTCGTTCTTTTCCAATAGAATAACCATGGAAAAGGCAGGAGAGTGGTAAAGTACTGTTTTCTCTAAGTCTGAAGGCTGCCCACACTGTGCCTGCGTGCTGCAGCTTGCATCTTCGCCTTTGGGAAGCTGCCGCTCGCCGATTCTCCCGGAGGCGAAGAAGCGGCTTCTTCGCACACAGAGCATTGTGGCGAGCGCAGGGAGCTCCTGAGAGCGGTTTGTGCCGAAAGAAGCCCGGGACCGGCACTTAGCTTCGGAGAGCTGCGTATCTGCGTCTTCTGCGTGTCTTGCCGCTCTACACTCAGCAAAAAGCTTTTCCACCATATCTTGCAAGGAGAAACTCTGCTAGGAAAGAAAACATCCAAAATCTTGTTCTAAAGCTTGCACGGAGGTCTGCAAAGAGTTTGGCAAGAATGAAAGGTAGTTGTCCAAAACTCGTTCTTTTCCAATAGAATAACCATGGAAAAGGCAGGAGAGTGGTAAAGTACTGTTTTCTCTAAGTCTGAAGGCTGCCCACACTGTGCCTGTGTGCTGCAGCTTGCATCTTCGCCTTTGGGAAGCTGCCGCTCGCCGATTCTCCCGGAGGCGAAGAAGCGGCTTCTTCGCACACAGAGCATTGTGGCGAGCGCAGGGAGCTCCTGAGAGCGGTTTGGGCCGAAAGAAGCCCGGGACCGGCACTTAGCTTCGGAGAGCTGCGTATCTGCGTCTTCTGCGTGTCTTGCCGCTCTACACTCAGCAAAAAGCTTTTCCACCATATCTTGCAAGGAGAAACTCTGCTAGGAAAGAAAACATCCAAAATCTTGTTCTAAAGCTTGCACGGAGGTCTGCAAAGAGTTTGGCAAGAATGAAAGGTAGTTGTCCAAAACTCGTTCTTTTCCAATAGAATAACCATGGAAAAGGCAGGAGAGTGGTAAAGTACTGTTTTCTCTAAGTCTGAAGGCTGCCCACACTGTGCCTGTGTGCTGCAGCTTGCATCTTCGCCTTTGGGAAGCTGCCGCTCGCCGATTCTCCCGGAGGCGAAGAAGCGGCTTCTTCGCACACAGAGCATTGTGGCGAGCGCAGGGAGCTCCTGAGAGCGGTTTGGGCCGAAAGAAGCCCGGGACCGGCACTTAGCTTCGGAGAGCTGCGTATCTGCGTCTTCTGCGTGTCTTGCCGCTCTACACTCAGCCAAAAGCTTTTCCACCATATCTTGCAAGGAGAAACTCTGCCAGGAAAGAAAACATCCAAAATCTTGTTCTAAAGCTTGCACGGGGGTCTGCAAAGAGTTTGGCAAGAATGAAAGGTAGTTGTCCAAAACTCGTTCTTTTCCAATAGAATAACCATGGAAAAGGCAGGAGAGTGGTAAAGTTCTGTTTTCTCTAAGTCTGAAGGCTGCCCACACTGTGCCTGTGTGCTGCAGCTTGCATCTTCGCCTTTGGGAAGCTGCCGCTCGCCGATTCTCCCGCAGGCGAAGAAGCGGCTTCTTCGCACACAGAGCATTGTGGCGAGCGCAGGGAGCTCCTGAGAGCGGTTTGTGCCGAAAGAAGCCCGGGACCGGCACTTAGCTTCGGAGAGCTGCGTATCTGCGTCTTCTGCGTGTCTTGCCGCTCTACACTCAGCAAAAAGCTTTTCCACCATATCTTGCAAGGAGAAACTCTGCCAGGAAAGAAAACATCCAAAATCTTCTTCTAAAGCTTGCACGGGGGTCTGCAAAGAGTTTGGCAAGAATGAAAGGTAGTTGTCCAAAACTCGTTCTTTTCCAATAGAATAACCATGGAAAAGGCAGGAGAGTGGTAAAGTACTGTTTTCTCTAAGTCTGAAGGCTGCCCACACTGTGCCTGCGTGCTGCAGCTTGCATCTTCGCCTTTGGGAAGCTGCCGCTCGCCGATTCTCCCGGAGGCGAAGAAGCGGCTTCTTCGCACACAGAGCATTGTGGCGAGCGCAGGGAGCTCCTGAGAGCGGTTTGTGCCGAAAGAAGCCCGGGACCGGCACTTAGCTTCGGAGAGCTGCGTATCTGCGTCTTCTGCGTGTCTTGCCGCTCTACACTCAGCAAAAAGCTTTTCCACCATATCTTGCAAGGAGAAACTCTGCCAGGAAAGAAAACATCCAAAATCTTGTTCTAAAGCTTGCACGGAGGTCTGCAAAGAGTTTGGCAAGAATGAAAGGTAGTTGTCCAAAACTCGTTCTTTTCCAATAGAATAACCATGGAAAAGGCAGGAGAGTGGTAAAGTACTGTTTTCTCGAAGTCTGAAGGCTGCCCACACTGTGCCTGTGTGCTGCAGCTTGCATCTTCGCCTTTGGGAAGCTGCCGCTCGCCGATTCTCCCGCAGGCGAAGAAGCGGCTTCTTCGCACACAGAGCATTGTGGCGAGCGCAGGGAGCTCCTGAGAGCGGTTTGGGCCGAAAGAAGCCCGGGACCGGCACTTAGCTTCGGAGAGCTGCGTATCTGCGTCTTCTGCGTGTCTTGCCGCTCTACACTCAGCAAAAAGCTTTTCCACCATATCTTGCAAGGAGAAACTCTGCCAGGAAAGAAAACATCCAAAATCTTGTTCTAAAGCTTGCACGGGGGTCTGCAAAGAGTTTGGCAAGAATGAAAGGTAGTTGTCCAAAACTCGTTCTTTTCCAATAGAATAACCATGGAAAAGGCAGGAGAGTGGTAAAGTACTGTTTTCTCTAAGTCTGAAGGCTGCCCACACTGTGCCTGCGTGCTGCAGCTTGCATCTTCGCCTTTGGGAAGCTGCCGCTCGCCGATTCTCCCGGAGGCGAAGAAGCGGCTTCTTCGCACACAGAGCATTGTGGCGAGCGCAGGGAGCTCCTGAGAGCGGTTTGTGCCGAAAGAAGCCCGGGACCGGCACTTAGCTTCGGAGAGCTGCGTATCTGCGTCTTCTGCGTGTCTTGCCGCTCTACACTCAGCAAAAAGCTTTTCCACCATATCTTGCAAGGAGAAACTCTGCCAGGAAAGAAAACATCCAAAATCTTGTTCTAAAGCTTGCACGGGGGTCTGCAAAGAGTTTGACAAGAATGAAAGGTAGTTGTCCAAAACTCGTTCTTTTCCAATAGAATAACCATGGAAAAGGCAGGAGAGTGGTAAAGTACTGTTTTCTCGAAGTCTGAAGGCTGCCCACACTGTGCCTGCGTGCTGCAGCTTGCATCTTCGCCTTTGGGAAGCTGCCGCTCGCCGATTCTCCCGGAGGCGAAGAAGCGGCTTCTTCGCACACAGAGCATTGTGGCGAGCGCAGGGAGCTCCTGAGAGCGGTTTGTGCCGAAAGAAGCCCGGGACCGGCACTTATCTTTGGAGAGCTGCGTATCTGCGTCTTCTGCGTGTCTTGCCGCTCTACACTCAGCAAAAAGCTTTTCCACCATATCTTGCAAGGAGAAACTCTGCCAGGAAAGAAAACATCCAAAATCTTGTTCTAAAGCTTGCACGGGGGTCTGCAAAGAGTTTGGCAAGAATGAAAGGTAGTTGTCCAAAACTCGTTCTTTTCCAATAGAATAACCATGGAAAAGGCAGGAGAGTGGTAAAGTACTGTTTTCTCTAAGTCTGAAGGCTGCCCACACTGTGCCTGTGTGCTGCAGCTTGCATCTTCGCCTTTGGGAAGCTGCCGCTCGCCGATTCTCCCGGAGGCGAAGAAGCGGCTTCTTCGCACACAGAGCATTGTGGCGAGCGCAGGGAGCTCCTGAGAGCGGTTTGTGCCGAAAGAAGCCCGGGACCGGCACTTAGCTTCGGAGAGCTGTGTATCTGCGTCTTCTGCGTGTCTTGCCGCTCTACACTCAGCAAAAAGCTTTTCCACCATATCTTGCAAGGAGAAACTCTGCCAGGAAAGAAAACATCCAAAATCTTGTTCTAAAGCTTGCACGGGGGTCTGCAAAGAGTTTGGCAAGAATGAAAGGTAGTTGTCCAAAACTCGTTCTTTTCCAATAGAATAACCATGGAAAAGGCAGGAGAGTGGTAAAGTACTGTTTTCTCTAAGTCTGAAGGCTGCCCACACTGTGCCTGCGTGCTGCAGCTTGCATCTTCGCCTTTGGGAAGCTGCCGCTCGCCGATTCTCCCGGAGGCGAAGAAGCGGCTTCTTCGCACACAGAGCATTGTGGCGAGCGCAGGGAGCTCCTGAGAGCGGTTTGTGCCGAAAGAAGCCCGGGACCGGCACTTAGCTTCGGAGAGCTGCGTATCTGCGTCTTCTGCGTGTCTTGCCGCTCTACACTCAGCAAAAAGCTTTTCCACCATATCTTGCAAGGAGAAACTCTGCTAGGAAAGAAAACATCCAAAATCTTGTTCTAAAGCTTGCACGGAGGTCTGCAAAGAGTTTGGCAAGAATGAAAGGTAGTTGTCCAAAACTCGTTCTTTTCCAATAGAATAACCATGGAAAAGGCAGGAGAGTGGTAAAGTACTGTTTTCTCTAAGTCTGAAGGCTGCCCACACTGTGCCTGTGTGCTGCAGCTTGCATCTTCGCCTTTGGGAAGCTGCCGCTCGCCGATTCTCCCGGAGGCGAAGAAGCGGCTTCTTCGCACACAGAGCATTGTGGCGAGCGCAGGGAGCTCCTGAGAGCGGTTTGGGCCGAAAGAAGCCCGGGACCGGCACTTAGCTTCGGAGAGCTGCGTATCTGCGTCTTCTGCGTGTCTTGCCGCTCTACACTCAGCAAAAAGCTTTTCCACCATATCTTGCAAGGAGAAACTCTGCTAGGAAAGAAAACATCCAAAATCTTGTTCTAAAGCTTGCACGGAGGTCTGCAAAGAGTTTGGCAAGAATGAAAGGTAGTTGTCCAAAACTCGTTCTTTTCCAATAGAATAACCATGGAAAAGGCAGGAGAGTGGTAAAGTACTGTTTTCTCTAAGTCTGAAGGCTGCCCACACTGTGCCTGTGTGCTGCAGCTTGCATCTTCGCCTTTGGGAAGCTGCCGCTCGCCGATTCTCCCGGAGGCGAAGAAGCGGCTTCTTCGCACACAGAGCATTGTGGCGAGCGCAGGGAGCTCCTGAGAGCGGTTTGGGCCGAAAGAAGCCCGGGACCGGCACTTAGCTTCGGAGAGCTGCGTATCTGCGTCTTCTGCGTGTCTTGCCGCTCTACACTCAGCCAAAAGCTTTTCCACCATATCTTGCAAGGAGAAACTCTGCCAGGAAAGAAAACATCCAAAATCTTGTTCTAAAGCTTGCACGGGGGTCTGCAAAGAGTTTGGCAAGAATGAAAGGTAGTTGTCCAAAACTCGTTCTTTTCCAATAGAATAACCATGGAAAAGGCAGGAGAGTGGTAAAGTTCTGTTTTCTCTAAGTCTGAAGGCTGCCCACACTGTGCCTGTGTGCTGCAGCTTGCATCTTCGCCTTTGGGAAGCTGCCGCTCGCCGATTCTCCCGCAGGCGAAGAAGCGGCTTCTTCGCACACAGAGCATTGTGGCGAGCGCAGGGAGCTCCTGAGAGCGGTTTGTGCCGAAAGAAGCCCGGGACCGGCACTTAGCTTCGGAGAGCTGCGTATCTGCGTCTTCTGCGTGTCTTGCCGCTCTACACTCAGCAAAAAGCTTTTCCACCATATCTTGCAAGGAGAAACTCTGCCAGGAAAGAAAACATCCAAAATCTTCTTCTAAAGCTTGCACGGGGGTCTGCAAAGAGTTTGGCAAGAATGAAAGGTAGTTGTCCAAAACTCGTTCTTTTCCAATAGAATAACCATGGAAAAGGCAGGAGAGTGGTAAAGTACTGTTTTTTCTAAGTCTGAAGGCTGCCCACACTGTGCCTGCGTGCTGCAGCTTGCATCTTCGCCTTTGGGAAGCTGCCGCTCGCCGATTCTCCCGGAGGCGAAGAAGCGGCTTCTTCGCACACAGAGCATTGTGGCGAGCGCAGGGAGCTCCTGAGAGCGGTTTGGGCCGAAAGAAGCCCGGGACCGGCACTTAGCTTCGGAGAGCTGCGTATCTGCGTCTTCTGCGTGTCTTGCCGCTCTACACTCAGCAAAAAGCTTTTCCACCATATCTTGCAAGGAGAAACTCTGCCAGGAAAGAAAACATCCAAAATCTTGTTCTAAAGCTTGCACGGGGGTCTGCAAAGAGTTTGGCAAGAATGAAAGGTAGTTGTCCAAAACTCGTTCTTTTCCAATAGAATAACCATGGAAAAGGCAGGAGAGTGGTAAAGTACTGTTTTCTCTAAGTCTGAAGGCTGCCCACACTGTGCCTGTGTGCTGCAGCTTGCATCTTCGCCTTTGGGAAGCTGCCGCTCGCCGATTCTCCCGGAGGCGAAGAAGCGGCTTCTTCGCACACAGAGCATTGTGGCGAGCGCAGGGAGCTCCTGAGAGCGGTTTGTGCCGAAAGAAGCCCGGGACCGGCACTTAGCTTCGGAGAGCTGCGTATCTGCGTCTTCTGCGTGTCTTGCCGCTCTACACTCAGCAAAAAGCTTTTCCACCATATCTTGCAAGGAGAAACTCTGCCAGGAAAGAAAACATCCAAAATCTTGTTCTAAAGTTTGCACGGGGGTCTGCAAAGAGTTTGGCAAGAATGAAAGGTAGTTGTCCAAAATTCGTTCTTTTCCAATAGAATAACCATGGAAAAGGCAGGAGAGTGGTAAAGTACTGTTTTCTCTAAGTCTGAAGGCTGCCCACACTGTGCCTGCGTGCTGCAGCTTGCATCTTCGCCTTTGGGAAGCTGCCGCTCGCCGATTCTCCCGCAGGCGAAGAAGCGGCTTCTTCGCACACAGAGCATTGTGGCGAGCGCAGGGAGCTCCTGAGAGCGGTTTGTGCCGAAAGAAGCCCGGGACCGGCACTTAGCTTCGGAGAGCTGCGTATCTGCGTCTTCTGCGTGTCTTGCCGCTCTACACTCAGCCAAAAGCTTTTCCACCATATCTTGCAAGGAGAAACTCTGCCAGGAAAGAAAACATCCAAAATCTTGTTCTAAAGCTTGCACGGGGGTCTGCAAAGAGTTTGGCAAGAATGAAAGGTAGTTGTCCAAAACTCGTTCTTTTCCAATAGAATAACCATGGAAAAGGCAGGAGAGTGGTAAAGTACTGTTTTCTCTAAGTCTGAAGGCTGCCCACACTGTGCCTGTGTGCTGCAGCTTGCATCTTCGCCTTTGGGAAGCTGCCGCTCGCCGATTCTCCCGGAGGCGAAGAAGCGGCTTCTTCGCACACAGAGCATTGTGGCGAGCGCAGGGAGCTCCTGAGAGCGGTTTGGGCCGAAAGAAGCCCGGGACCGGCACTTAGCTTCGGAGAGCTGCGTATCTGCGTCTTCTGCGTGTCTTGCCGCTCTATACTCAGCAAAAAGCTTTTCCACCATATCTTGCAAGGAGAAACTCTGCCAGGAAAGAAAACATCCAAAATCTTGTTCTAAAGCTTGCACGGGGGTCTGCAAAGAGTTTGGCAAGAATGAAAGGTAGTTGTCCAAAACTCGTTCTTTTCCAATAGAATAACCATGGAAAAGGCAGGAGAGTGGTAAAGTTCTGTTTTCTCTAAGTCTGAAGGCTGCCCACACTGTGCCTGTGTGCTGCAGCTTGCATCTTCGCCTTTGGGAAGCTGCCGCTCGCCGATTCTCCCGGAGGCGATGACGCGGCTTCTTCGCACACAGAGCATTGTGGCGAGCGCAGGGAGCTCCTGAGAGCGGTTTGTGCCGAAAGAAGCCCGGGACCGGCACTTAGCTTCGGAGAGCTGCGTATCTGCGTCTTCTGCGTGTCTTGCCGCTCTACACTCAGCAAAAAGCTTTTCCACCATATCTTGCAAGGAGAAACTCTGCCAGGAAAGAAAACATCCAAAATCTTGTTCTAAAGCTTGCACGGGGGTCTGCAAAGAGTTTGGCAAGAATGAAAGGTAGTTGTCCAAAACTCGTTCTTTTCCAATAGAATAACCATGGAAAAGGCAGGAGAGTGGTAAAGTACTGTTTTCTCTAAGTCTGAAGGCTGCCCACACTGTGCCTGCGTGGTGCAGCTTGCATCTTCGCCTTTGGGAAGCTGCCGCTCGCCGATTCTCCCGGAGGCGAAGAAGCGGCTTCTTCGCACACAGAGCATTGTGGCGAGCGCAGAGCATTGTGGCGAGCGCAGGGAGCTCCTGAGAGCGGTTTGTGCCGAAAGAAGCCCGGGACCGGCACTTAGCTTCGGAGAGCTGCGTATCTGCGTCTTCTGCGTGTCTTGCCGCTCTACACTCAGCCAAAAGCTTTTCCACCATATCTTGCAAGGAGAAACTCTGCCAGGAAAGAAAACATCCAAAATCTTGTTCTAAAGCTTGCACGGGGGTCTGCAAAGAGTTTGACAAGAATGAAAGGTAGTTGTCCAAAACTCGTTCTTTTCCAATAGAATAACCATGGAAAAGGCAGGAGAGTGGTAAAGTACTGTTTTCTCGAAGTCTGAAGGCTGCCCACACTGTGCCTGCGTGCTGCAGCTTGCATCTTCGCCTTTGGGAAGCTGCCGCTCGCCGATTCTCCCGGAGGCGAAGAAGCGGCTTCTTCGCACACAGAGCATTGTGGCGAGCGCAGGGAGCTCCTGAGAGCGGTTTGTGCCGAAAGAAGCCCGGGACCGGCACTTAGCTTTGGAGAGCTGCGTATCTGCGTCTTCTGCGTGTCTTGCCGCTCTACACTCAGCAAAAAGCTTTTCCACCATATCTTGCAAGGAGAAACTCTGCCAGGAAAGAAAACATCCAAAATCTTGTTCTAAAGCTTGCACGGGGGTCTGCAAAGAGTTTGGCAAGAATGAAAGGTAGTTGTCCAAAACTCGTTCTTTTCCAATAGAATAACCATGGAAAAGGCAGGAGAGTGGTAAAGTACTGTTTTCTCTAAGTCTGAAGGCTGCCCACACTGTGCCTGTGTGCTGCAGCTTGCATCTTCGCCTTTGGGAAGCTGCCGCTCGCCGATTCTCCCGGAGGCGAAGAAGCGGCTTCTTCGCACACAGAGCATTGTGGCGAGCGCAGGGAGCTCCTGAGAGCGGTTTGTGCCGAAAGAAGCCCGGGACCGGCACTTAGCTTCGGAGAGCTGCGTATCTGCGTCTTCTGCGTGTCTTGCCGCTCTACACTCAGCAAAAAGCTTTTCCACCATATCTTGCAAGGAGAAACTCTGCCAGGAAAGAAAACATCCAAAATCTTGTTCTAAAGCTTGCAGGGGGGTCTGCAAAGAGTTTGGCAAGAATGAAAGGTAGTTGTCCAAAACTCGTTCTTTTCCAATAGAATAACCATGGAAAAGGCAGGAGAGTGGTAAAGTACTGTTTTCTCTAAGTCTGAAGGCTGCCCACACTGTGCCTGCGTGCTGCAGCTTGCATCTTCGCCTTTGGGAAGCTGCCGCTCGCCGATTCTCCCGGAGGCGAAGAAGCGGCTTCTTCGCACACAGAGCATTGTGGCGAGCGCAGGGAGCTCCTGAGAGCGGTTTGTGCCGAAAGAAGCCCGGGACCGGCACTTAGCTTCGGAGAGCTGCGTATCTGCGTCTTCTGCGTGTCTTGCCGCTCTACACTCAGCAAAAAGCTTTTCCACCATATCTTGCAAGGAGAAACTCTGCTAGGAAAGAAAACATCCAAAATCTTGTTCTAAAGCTTGCACGGAGGTCTGCAAAGAGTTTGGCAAGAATGAAAGGTAGTTGTCCAAAACTCGTTCTTTTCCAATAGAATAACCATGGAAAAGGCAGGAGAGTGGTAAAGTACTGTTTTCTCTAAGTCTGAAGGCTGCCCACACTGTGCCTGTGTGCTGCAGCTTGCATCTTCGCCTTTGGGAAGCTGCCGCTCGCCGATTCTCCCGGAGGCGAAGAAGCGGCTTCTTCGCACACAGAGCATTGTGGCGAGCGCAGGGAGCTCCTGAGAGCGGTTTGGGCCGAAAGAAGCCCGGGACCGGCACTTAGCTTCGGAGAGCTGCGTATCTGCGTCTTCTGCGTGTCTTGCCGCTCTACACTCAGCAAAAAGCTTTTCCACCATATCTTGCAAGGAGAAACTCTGCCAGGAAAGAAAACATCCAAAATCTTGTTCTAAAGCTTGCACGGGGGTCTGCAAAGAGTTTGGCAAGAATGAAAGGTAGTTGTCCAAAACTCGTTCTTTTCCAATAGAATAACCATGGAAAAGGCAGGAGAGTGGTAAAGTACTGTTTTCTCTAAGTCTGAAGGCTGCCCACACTGTGCCTGCGTGCTGCAGCTTGCATCTTCGCCTTTGGGAAGCTGCCGCTCGCCGATTCTCCCGGAGGCGAAGAAGCGGCTTCTTCGCACACAGAGCATTGTGGCGAGCGCAGGGAGCTCCTGAGAGCGGTTTGTGCCGAAAGAAGCCCGGGACCGGCACTTAGCTTCGGAGAGCTGCGTATCTGCGTCTTCTGCGTGTCTTGCCGCTCTACACTCAGCAAAAAGCTTTTCCACCATATCTTGCAAGGAGAAACTCTGCTAGGAAAGAAAACATCCAAAATCTTGTTCTAAAGCTTGCACGGAGGTCTGCAAAGAGTTTGGCAAGAATGAAAGGTAGTTGTCCAAAACTCGTTCTTTTCCAATAGAATAACCATGGAAAAGGCAGGAGAGTGGTAAAGTACTGTTTTCTCTAAGTCTGAAGGCTGCCCACACTGTGCCTGTGTGCTGCAGCTTGCATCTTCGCCTTTGGGAAGCTGCCGCTCGCCGATTCTCCCGGAGGCGAAGAAGCGGCTTCTTCGCACACAGAGCATTGTGGCGAGCGCAGGGAGCTCCTGAGAGCGGTTTGGGCCGAAAGAAGCCCGGGACCGGCACTTAGCTTCGGAGAGCTGCGTATCTGCGTCTTCTGCGTGTCTTGCCGCTCTACACTCAGCCAAAAGCTTTTCCACCATATCTTGCAAGGAGAAACTCTGCCAGGAAAGAAAACATCCAAAATCTTGTTCTAAAGCTTGCACGGAGGTCTGCAAAGAGTTTGACAAGAATGAAAGGTAGTTGTCCAAAACTCGTTCTTTTCCAATAGAATAACCATGGAAAAGGCAGGAGAGTGGTAAAGTACTGTTTTCTCTAAGTCTGAAGGCTGCCCACACTGTGCCTGCGTGGTGCAGCTTGCATCTTCGCCTTTGGGAAGCTGCCGCTCGCCGATTCTCCCGCAGGCGAAGAAGCGGCTTCTTCGCACACAGAGCATTGTGGCGAGCGCAGGGAGCTCCTGAGAGCGGTTTGTGCCGAAAGAAGCCCGGGACCGGCACTTAGCTTCGGAGAGCTGCGTATCTGCGTCTTCTGCGTGTCTTGCCGCTCTACACTCAGCCAAAAGCTTTTCCACCATATCTTGCAAGGAGAAACTCTGCCAGGAAAGAAAACATCCAAAATCTTGTTCTAAAGCTTGCACGGGGGTCTGCAAAGAGTTTGACAAGAATGAAAGGTAGTTGTCCAAAACTCGTTCTTTTCCAATAGAATAACCATGGAAAAGGCAGGAGAGTGGTAAAGTACTGTTTTCTCGAAGTCTGAAGGCTGCCCACACTGTGCCTGCGTGCTGCAGCTTGCATCTTCGCCTTTGGGAAGCTGCCGCTCGCCGATTCTCCCGGAGGCGAAGAAGCGGCTTCTTCGCACACAGAGCATTGTGGCGAGCGCAGGGAGCTCCTGAGAGCGGTTTGTGCCGAAAGAAGCCCGGGACCGGCACTTATCTTTGGAGAGCTGCGTATCTGCGTCTTCTGCGTGTCTTGCCGCTCTACACTCAGCAAAAAGCTTTTCCACCATATCTTGCAAGGAGAAACTCTGCCAGGAAAGAAAACATCCAAAATCTTGTTCTAAAGCTTGCACGGGGGTCTGCAAAGAGTTTGGCAAGAATGAAAGGTAGTTGTCCAAAACTCGTTCTTTTCCAATAGAATAACCATGGAAAAGGCAGGAGAGTGGTAAAGTACTGTTTTCTCTAAGTCTGAAGGCTGCCCACACTGTGCCTGTGTGCTGCAGCTTGCATCTTCGCCTTTGGGAAGCTGCCGCTCGCCGATTCTCCCGGAGGCGAAGAAGCGGCTTCTTCGCACACAGAGCATTGTGGCGAGCGCAGGGAGCTCCTGAGAGCGGTTTGTGCCGAAAGAAGCCCGGGACCGGCACTTAGCTTCGGAGAGCTGTGTATCTGCGTCTTCTGCGTGTCTTGCCGCTCTACACTCAGCAAAAAGCTTTTCCACCATATCTTGCAAGGAGAAACTCTGCCAGGAAAGAAAACATCCAAAATCTTGTTCTAAAGCTTGCACGGGGGTCTGCAAAGAGTTTGGCAAGAATGAAAGGTAGTTGTCCAAAACTCGTTCTTTTCCAATAGAATAACCATGGAAAAGGCAGGAGAGTGGTAAAGTACTGTTTTCTCTAAGTCTGAAGGCTGCCCACACTGTGCCTGTGTGCTGCAGCTTGCATCTTCGCCTTTGGGAAGCTGCCGCTCGCCGATTCTCCCGGAGGCGAAGAAGCGGCTTCTTCGCACACAGAGCATTGTGGCGAGCGCAGGGAGCTCCTGAGAGCGGTTTGGGCCGAAAGAAGCCCGGGACCGGCACTTAGCTTCGGAGAGCTGCGTATCTGCGTCTTCTGCGTGTCTTGCCGCTCTACACTCAGCAAAAAGCTTTTCCACCATATCTTGCAAGGAGAAACTCTGCTAGGAAAGAAAACATCCAAAATCTTGTTCTAAAGCTTGCACGGAGGTCTGCAAAGAGTTTGGCAAGAATGAAAGGTAGTTGTCCAAAACTCGTTCTTTTCCAATAGAATAACCATGGAAAAGGCAGGAGAGTGGTAAAGTACTGTTTTCTCTAAGTCTGAAGGCTGCCCACACTGTGCCTGTGTGCTGCAGCTTGCATCTTCGCCTTTGGGAAGCTGCCGCTCGCCGATTCTCCCGGAGGCGAAGAAGCGGCTTCTTCGCACACAGAGCATTGTGGCGAGCGCAGGGAGCTCCTGAGAGCGGTTTGGGCCGAAAGAAGCCCGGGACCGGCACTTAGCTTCGGAGAGCTGCGTATCTGCGTCTTCTGCGTGTCTTGCCGCTCTACACTCAGCCAAAAGCTTTTCCACCATATCTTGCAAGGAGAAACTCTGCCAGGAAAGAAAACATCCAAAATCTTGTTCTAAAGCTTGCACGGGGGTCTGCAAAGAGTTTGGCAAGAATGAAAGGTAGTTGTCCAAAACTCGTTCTTTTCCAATAGAATAACCATGGAAAAGGCAGGAGAGTGGTAAAGTTCTGTTTTCTCTAAGTCTGAAGGCTGCCCACACTGTGCCTGTGTGCTGCAGCTTGCATCTTCGCCTTTGGGAAGCTGCCGCTCGCCGATTCTCCCGGAGGCGAAGAAGCGGCTTCTTCGCACACAGAGCATTGTGGCGAGCGCAGGGAGCTCCTGAGAGCGGTTTGTGCCGAAAGAAGCCCGGGACCGGCACTTAGCTTCGGAGAGCTGCGTATCTGCGTCTTCTGCGTGTCTTGCCGCTCTACACTCAGCAAAAAGCTTTTCCACCATATCTTGCAAGGAGAAACTCTGCCAGGAAAGAAAACATCCAAAATCTTCTTCTAAAGCTTGCACGGGGGTCTGCAAAGAGTTTGGCAAGAATGAAAGGTAGTTGTCCAAAACTCGTTCTTTTCCAATAGAATAACCATGGAAAAGGCAGGAGAGTGGTAAAGTACTGTTTTTTCTAAGTCTGAAGGCTGCCCACACTGTGCCTGCGTGCTGCAGCTTGCATCTTCGCCTTTGGGAAGCTGCCGCTCGCCGATTCTCCCGGAGGCGAAGAAGCGGCTTCTTCGCACACAGAGCATTGTGGCGAGCGCAGGGAGCTCCTGAGAGCGGTTTGGGCCGAAAGAAGCCCGGGACCGGCACTTAGCTTCGGAGAGCTGCGTATCTGCGTCTTCTGCGTGTCTTGCCGCTCTACACTCAGCCAAAAGCTTTTCCACCATATCTTGCAAGGAGAAACTCTGCCAGGAAAGAAAACATCCAAAATCTTGTTCTAAAGCTTGCACGGGGGTCTGCAAAGAGTTTGGCAAGAATGAAAGGTAGTTGTCCAAAACTCGTTCTTTTCCAATAGAATAACCATGGAAAAGGCAGGAGAGTGGTAAAGTACTGTTTTCTCTAAGTCTGAAGGCTGCCCACACTGTGCCTGTGTGCTGCAGCTTGCATCTTCGCCTTTGGGAAGCTGCCGCTCGCCGATTCTCCCGGAGGCGAAGAAGCGGCTTCTTCGCACACAGAGCATTGTGGCGAGCGCAGGGAGCTCCTGAGAGCGGTTTGGGCCGAAAGAAGCCCGGGACCGGCACTTAGCTTCGGAGAGCTGCGTATCTGCGTCTTCTGCGTGTCTTGCCGCTCTATACTCAGCAAAAAGCTTTTCCACCATATCTTGCAAGGAGAAACTCTGCCAGGAAAGAAAACATCCAAAATCTTGTTCTAAAGCTTGCACGGGGGTCTGCAAAGAGTTTGGCAAGAATGAAAGGTAGTTGTCCAAAACTCGTTCTTTTCCAATAGAATAACCATGGAAAAGGCAGGAGAGTGGTAAAGTTCTGTTTTCTCTAAGTCTGAAGGCTGCCCACACTGTGCCTGTGTGCTGCAGCTTGCATCTTCGCCTTTGGGAAGCTGCCGCTCGCCGATTCTCCCGGAGGCGATGACGCGGCTTCTTCGCACACAGAGCATTGTGGCGAGCGCAGGGAGCTCCTGAGAGCGGTTTGTGCCGAAAGAAGCCCGGGACCGGCACTTAGCTTCGGAGAGCTGCGTATCTGCGTCTTCTGCGTGTCTTGCCGCTCTACACTCAGCAAAAAGCTTTTCCACCATATCTTGCAAGGAGAAACTCTGCCAGGAAAGAAAACATCCAAAATCTTGTTCTAAAGCTTGCACGGGGGTCTGCAAAGAGTTTGGCAAGAATGAAAGGTAGTTGTCCAAAACTCGTTCTTTTCCAATAGAATAACCATGGAAAAGGCAGGAGAGTGGTAAAGTACTGTTTTCTCTAAGTCTGAAGGCTGCCCACACTGTGCCTGCGTGGTGCAGCTTGCATCTTCGCCTTTGGGAAGCTGCCGCTCGCCGATTCTCCCGGAGGCGAAGAAGCGGCTTCTTCGCACACAGAGCATTGTGGCGAGCGCAGAGCATTGTGGCGAGCGCAGGGAGCTCCTGAGAGCGGTTTGTGCCGAAAGAAGCCCGGGACCGGCACTTAGCTTCGGAGAGCTGCGTATCTGCGTCTTCTGCGTGTCTTGCCGCTCTACACTCAGCCAAAAGCTTTTCCACCATATCTTGCAAGGAGAAACTCTGCCAGGAAAGAAAACATCCAAAATCTTGTTCTAAAGCTTGCACGGGGGTCTGCAAAGAGTTTGACAAGAATGAAAGGTAGTTGTCCAAAACTCGTTCTTTTCCAATAGAATAACCATGGAAAAGGCAGGAGAGTGGTAAAGTACTGTTTTCTCGAAGTCTGAAGGCTGCCCACACTGTGCCTGCGTGCTGCAGCTTGCATCTTCGCCTTTGGGAAGCTGCCGCTCGCCGATTCTCCCGGAGGCGAAGAAGCGGCTTCTTCGCACACAGAGCATTGTGGCGAGCGCAGGGAGCTCCTGAGAGCGGTTTGTGCCGAAAGAAGCCCGGGACCGGCACTTAGCTTTGGAGAGCTGCGTATCTGCGTCTTCTGCGTGTCTTGCCGCTCTACACTCAGCAAAAAGCTTTTCCACCATATCTTGCAAGGAGAAACTCTGCCAGGAAAGAAAACATCCAAAATCTTGTTCTAAAGCTTGCACGGGGGTCTGCAAAGAGTTTGGCAAGAATGAAAGGTAGTTGTCCAAAACTCGTTCTTTTCCAATAGAATAACCATGGAAAAGGCAGGAGAGTGGTAAAGTACTGTTTTCTCTAAGTCTGAAGGCTGCCCACACTGTGCCTGTGTGCTGCAGCTTGCATCTTCGCCTTTGGGAAGCTGCCGCTCGCCGATTCTCCCGGAGGCGAAGAAGCGGCTTCTTCGCACACAGAGCATTGTGGCGAGCGCAGGGAGCTCCTGAGAGCGGTTTGTGCCGAAAGAAGCCCGGGACCGGCACTTAGCTTCGGAGAGCTGCGTATCTGCGTCTTCTGCGTGTCTTGCCGCTCTACACTCAGCAAAAAGCTTTTCCACCATATCTTGCAAGGAGAAACTCTGCCAGGAAAGAAAACATCCAAAATCTTGTTCTAAAGCTTGCAGGGGGGTCTGCAAAGAGTTTGGCAAGAATGAAAGGTAGTTGTCCAAAACTCGTTCTTTTCCAATAGAATAACCATGGAAAAGGCAGGAGAGTGGTAAAGTACTGTTTTCTCTAAGTCTGAAGGCTGCCCACACTGTGCCTGCGTGCTGCAGCTTGCATCTTCGCCTTTGGGAAGCTGCCGCTCGCCGATTCTCCCGGAGGCGAAGAAGCGGCTTCTTCGCACACAGAGCATTGTGGCGAGCGCAGGGAGCTCCTGAGAGCGGTTTGTGCCGAAAGAAGCCCGGGACCGGCACTTAGCTTCGGAGAGCTGCGTATCTGCGTCTTCTGCGTGTCTTGCCGCTCTACACTCAGCAAAAAGCTTTTCCACCATATCTTGCAAGGAGAAACTCTGCTAGGAAAGAAAACATCCAAAATCTTGTTCTAAAGCTTGCACGGAGGTCTGCAAAGAGTTTGGCAAGAATGAAAGGTAGTTGTCCAAAACTCGTTCTTTTCCAATAGAATAACCATGGAAAAGGCAGGAGAGTGGTAAAGTACTGTTTTCTCTAAGTCTGAAGGCTGCCCACACTGTGCCTGTGTGCTGCAGCTTGCATCTTCGCCTTTGGGAAGCTGCCGCTCGCCGATTCTCCCGGAGGCGAAGAAGCGGCTTCTTCGCACACAGAGCATTGTGGCGAGCGCAGGGAGCTCCTGAGAGCGGTTTGGGCCGAAAGAAGCCCGGGACCGGCACTTAGCTTCGGAGAGCTGCGTATCTGCGTCTTCTGCGTGTCTTGCCGCTCTACACTCAGCAAAAAGCTTTTCCACCATATCTTGCAAGGAGAAACTCTGCCAGGAAAGAAAACATCCAAAATCTTGTTCTAAAGCTTGCACGGGGGTCTGCAAAGAGTTTGGCAAGAATGAAAGGTAGTTGTCCAAAACTCGTTCTTTTCCAATAGAATAACCATGGAAAAGGCAGGAGAGTGGTAAAGTACTGTTTTCTCTAAGTCTGAAGGCTGCCCACACTGTGCCTGCGTGCTGCAGCTTGCATCTTCGCCTTTGGGAAGCTGCCGCTCGCCGATTCTCCCGGAGGCGAAGAAGCGGCTTCTTCGCACACAGAGCATTGTGGCGAGCGCAGGGAGCTCCTGAGAGCGGTTTGTGCCGAAAGAAGCCCGGGACCGGCACTTAGCTTCGGAGAGCTGCGTATCTGCGTCTTCTGCGTGTCTTGCCGCTCTACACTCAGCAAAAAGCTTTTCCACCATATCTTGCAAGGAGAAACTCTGCTAGGAAAGAAAACATCCAAAATCTTGTTCTAAAGCTTGCACGGAGGTCTGCAAAGAGTTTGGCAAGAATGAAAGGTAGTTGTCCAAAACTCGTTCTTTTCCAATAGAATAACCATGGAAAAGGCAGGAGAGTGGTAAAGTACTGTTTTCTCTAAGTCTGAAGGCTGCCCACACTGTGCCTGTGTGCTGCAGCTTGCATCTTCGCCTTTGGGAAGCTGCCGCTCGCCGATTCTCCCGGAGGCGAAGAAGCGGCTTCTTCGCACACAGAGCATTGTGGCGAGCGCAGGGAGCTCCTGAGAGCGGTTTGGGCCGAAAGAAGCCCGGGACCGGCACTTAGCTTCGGAGAGCTGCGTATCTGCGTCTTCTGCGTGTCTTGCCGCTCTACACTCAGCCAAAAGCTTTTCCACCATATCTTGCAAGGAGAAACTCTGCCAGGAAAGAAAACATCCAAAATCTTGTTCTAAAGCTTGCACGGAGGTCTGCAAAGAGTTTGACAAGAATGAAAGGTAGTTGTCCAAAACTCGTTCTTTTCCAATAGAATAACCATGGAAAAGGCAGGAGAGTGGTAAAGTACTGTTTTCTCTAAGTCTGAAGGCTGCCCACACTGTGCCTGCGTGGTGCAGCTTGCATCTTCGCCTTTGGGAAGCTGCCGCTCGCCGATTCTCCCGCAGGCGAAGAAGCGGCTTCTTCGCACACAGAGCATTGTGGCGAGCGCAGGGAGCTCCTGAGAGCGGTTTGTGCCGAAAGAAGCCCGGGACCGGCACTTAGCTTCGGAGAGCTGCGTATCTGCGTCTTCTGCGTGTCTTGCCGCTCTACACTCAGCAAAAAGCTTTTCCACCATATCTTGCAAGGAGAAACTCTGCCAGGAAAGAAAACATCCAAAATCTTGTTCTAAAGCTTGCACGGGGGTCTGCAAAGAGTTTGGCAAGAATGAAAGGTAGTTGTCCAAAACTCGTTCTTTTCCAATAGAATAACCATGGAAAAGGCAGGAGAGTGGTAAAGTACTGTTTTCTCTAAGTCTCAATGCTGCCCACACTGTGCCTGTGTGCTGCAGCTTGCATCTTCGCCTTTGGGAAGCTGCCGCTCGCCGATTCTCCAGGAGGCGAAGAAGCGGCTTCTTCGCACACAGAGCATTGTGGCGAGCGCAGGGAGCTCCTGAGAGCGGTTTGTGCCGAAAGAAGCCCGGGACCGGCACTTAGCTTCGGAGAGCTGCGTATCTGCGTCTTCTGCGTGTCTTGCCGCTCTACACTCAGCAAAAAGCTTTTCCACCATATCTTGCAAGGAGAAACTCTGCCAGGAAAGAAAACATCCAAAATCTTGTTCTAAAGCTTGCACGGGGGTCTGCAAAGAGTTTGGCAAGAATGAAAGGTAGTTGTCCAAAACTCGTTCTTTTCCAATAGAATAACCATGGAAAAGGCAGGAGAGTGGTAAAGTACTGTTTTCTCTAAGTCTGAATGCTGCCCACACTGTGCCTGCGTGCTGCAGCTTGCATCTTCGCCTTTGGGAAGCTGCCGCTCGCCGATTCTCCCGGAGGCGAAGAAGCGGCTTCTTCGCACACAGAGCATTGTGGCGAGCGCAGGGAGCTCCTGAGAGCGGTTTGTGCCGAAAGAAGCCCGGGACCGGCACTTAGCTTCGGAGAGCTGCGTATCTGCGTCTTCTGCGTGTCTTGCCGCTCTACACTCAGCAAAAAGCTTTTCCACCATATCTTGCAAGGAGAAACTCTGCCAGGAAAGAAAACATCCAAAATCTTGTTCTAAAGCTTGCACGGGGGTCTGCAAAGAGTTTGGCAAGAATGAAAGGTAGTTGTCCAAAACTCGTTCTTTTCCAATAGAATAACCATGGAAAAGGCAGGAGAGTGGTAAAGTACTGTTTTCTCTAAGTCTGAATGCTGCCCACACTGTGCCTGTGTGCTGCAGCTTGCATCTTCGCCTTTGGGAAGCTGCCGCTCGCCGATTCTCCCGGAGGCGAAGAAGCGGCTTCTTCGCACACAGAGCATTGTGGCGAGCGCAGGGAGCTCCTGAGAGCGGTTTGTGCCGAAAGAAGCCCGGGACCGGCATTTAGCTTCGGAGAGCTGCGTATCTGCGTCTTCTGCGTGTCTTGCCGCTCTACACTCAGCAAAAAGCTTTTCCACCATATCTTGCAAGGAGAAACTCTGCCAGGAAAGAAAACATCCAAAATCTTGTTCTAAAGCTTGCACGGAGGTCTGCAAAGAGTTTGACAAGAATGAAAGGTAGTTGTCCAAAACTCGTTCTTTTCCAATAGAATAACCATGGAAAAGGCAGGAGAGTGGTAAAGTACTGTTTTCTCTAAGTCTGAAGGCTGCCCACACTGTGCCTGCGTGCTGCAGCTTGCATCTTCGCCTTTGGGAAGCTGCCGCTCGCCGATTCTCCCGGAGGCGAAGAAGCGGCTTCTTCGCACACAGAGCATTGTGGCGAGCGCAGGGAGCTCCTGAGAGCGGTTTGTGCCGAAAGAAGCCCGGGACCGGCACTTAGCTTCGGAGAGCTGCGTATCTGCGTCTTCTGCGTGTCTTGCCGCTCTACACTCAGCAAAAAGCTTTTCCACCATATCTTGCAAGGAGAAACTCTGCCAGGAAAGAAAACATCCAAAATCTTGTTCTAAAGCTTGCACGGGGGTCTGCAAAGAGTTTGGCAAGAATGAAAGGTAGTTGTCCAAAACTCGTTCTTTTCCAATAGAATAACCATGGAAAAGGCAGGAGAGTGGTAAAGTTCTGTTTTCTCTAAGTCTGAAGGCTGCCCACACTGTGCCTGCGTGCTGCAGCTTGCATCTTCGCCTTTGGGAAGCTGCCGCTCGCCGATTCTCCCGGAGGCGAAGAAGCGGCTTCTTCGCACACAGAGCATTGTGGCGAGCGCAGGGAGCTCCTGAGAGCGGTTTGTGCCGAAAGAAGCCCGGGACCGGCACTTAGCTTCGGAGAGCTGCGTATCTGCGTCTTCTGCGTGTCTTGCCGCTCTACACTCAGCAAGAAGCTTTTCCACCATATCTTGCAAGGAGAAACTCTGCCAGGAAAGAAAACATCCAAAATCTTGTTCTAAAGCTTGCACGGGGGTCTGCAAAGAGTTTGGCAAGAATGAAAGGTAGTTGTCCAAAACTCGTTCTTTTCCAATAGAATAACCATGGAAAAGGCAGGAGAGTGGTAAAGTACTGTTTTCTCTAAGTCTGAAGGCTGCCCACACTGTGCCTGCGTGCTGCAGCTTGCATCTTCGCCTTTGGGAAGCTGCCGCTCGCCGATTCTCCCGGAGGCGAAGAAGCGGCTTCTTCGCACACAGAGCATTGTGGCGAGCGCAGGGAGCTCCTGAGAGCGGTTTGGGCCGAAAGAAGCCCGGGACCGGCATTTAGCTTCGGAGAGCTGCGTATCTGCGTCTTCTGCGTGTCTTGCCGCTCTACACTCAGCAAAAAGCTTTTCCACCATATCTTGCAAGGAGAAACTCTGCCAGGAAAGAAAACATCCAAAATCTTGTTCTAAAGCTTGCACGGGGGTCTGCAAAGAGTTTGGCAAGAATGAAAGGTAGTTGTCCAAACCTCGTTCTTTTCCAATAGAATAACCATGGAAAAGGCAGGAGAGTGGTAAAGTACTGTTTTCTCTAAGTCTGAAGGCTGCCCACACTGTGCCTGCGTGCTGCAGCTTGCATCTTCGCCTTTGGGAAGCTGCCGCTCGCCGATTCTCCCGCAGGCGAAGAAGCGGCTTCTTCGCACACAGAGCATTGTGGCGAGCGCAGGGAGCTCCTGAGAGCGGTTTGTGCCGAAAGAAGCCCGGGACCGGCACTTAGCTTCGGAGAGCTGCGTATCTGCGTCTTCTGCGTGTCTTGCCGCTCTACACTCAGCCAAAAGCTTTTCCACCATATCTTGCAAGGAGAAACTCTGCCAGGAAAGAAAACATCCAAAATCTTGTTCTAAAGCTTGCACGGGGGTCTGCAAAGAGTTTGGCAAGAATGAAAGGTAGTTGTCCAAAACTCGTTCTTTTCCAATAGAATAACCATGGAAAAGGCAGGAGAGTGGTAAAGTACTGTTTTCTCTAAGTCTGAAGGCTGCCCACACTGTGCCTGTGTGCTGCAGCTTGCATCTTCGCCTTTGGGAAGCTGCCGCTCGCCGATTCTCCCGGAGGCGAAGAAGCGGCTTCTTCGCACACAGAGCATTGTGGCGAGCGCAGGGAGCTCCTGAGAGCGGTTTGGGCCGAAAGAAGCCCGGGACCGGCACTTAGCTTCGGAGAGCTGCGTATCTGCGTCTTCTGCGTGTCTTGCCGCTCTATACTCAGCAAAAAGCTTTTCCACCATATCTTGCAAGGAGAAACTCTGCCAGGAAAGAAAACATCCAAAATCTTGTTCTAAAGCTTGCACGGGGGTCTGCAAAGAGTTTGGCAAGAATGAAAGGTAGTTGTCCAAAACTCGTTCTTTTCCAATAGAATAACCATGGAAAAGGCAGGAGAGTGGTAAAGTTCTGTTTTCTCTAAGTCTGAAGGCTGCCCACACTGTGCCTGTGTGCTGCAGCTTGCATCTTCGCCTTTGGGAAGCTGCCGCTCGCCGATTCTGCCGGAGGCGAAGACGCGGCTTCTTCGCACACAGAGCATTGTGGCGAGCGCAGGGAGCTCCTGAGAGCGGTTTGTGCCGAAAGAAGCCCGGGACCGGCACTTAGCTTCGGAGAGCTGCGTATCTGCGTCTTCTGCGTGTCTTGCCGCTCTACACTCAGCAAAAAGCTTTTCCACCATATCTTGCAAGGAGAAACTCTGCCAGGAAAGAAAACATCCAAAATCTTGTTCTAAAGCTTGCACGGGGGTCTGCAAAGAGTTTGGCAAGAATGAAAGGTAGTTGTCCAAAACTCGTTCTTTTCCAATAGAATAACCATGGAAAAGGCAGGAGAGTGGTAAAGTACTGTTTTCTCTAAGTCTGAAGGCTGCCCACACTGTGCCTGCGTGGTGCAGCTTGCATCTTCGCCTTTGGGAAGCTGCCGCTCGCCGATTCTCCCGGAGGCGAAGAAGCGGCTTCTTCGCACACAGAGCATTGTGGCGAGCGCAGAGCATTGTGGCGAGCGCAGGGAGCTCCTGAGAGCGGTTTGTGCCGAAAGAAGCCCGGGACCGGCACTTAGCTTCGGAGAGCTGCGTATCTGCGTCTTCTGCGTGTCTTGCCGCTCTACACTCAGCCAAAAGCTTTTCCACCATATCTTGCAAGGAGAAACTCTGCCAGGAAAGAAAACATCCAAAATCTTGTTCTAAAGCTTGCACGGGGGTCTGCAAAGAGTTTGACAAGAATGAAAGGTAGTTGTCCAAAACTCGTTCTTTTCCAATAGAATAACCATGGAAAAGGCAGGAGAGTGGTAAAGTACTGTTTTCTCTAAGTCTGAAGGCTGCCCACACTGTGCCTGCGTGCTGCAGCTTGCATCTTCGCCTTTGGGAAGCTGCCGCTCGCCGATTCTCCCGGAGGCGAAGAAGCGGCTTCTTCGCACACAGAGCATTGTGGCGAGCGCAGGGAGCTCCTGAGAGCGGTTTGTGCCGAAAGAAGCCCGGGACCGGCACTTAGCTTTGGAGAGCTGCGTATCTGCGTCTTCTGCGTGTCTTGCCGCTCTACACTCAGCAAAAAGCTTTTCCACCATATCTTGCAAGGAGAAACTCTGCCAGGAAAGAAAACATCCAAAATCTTGTTCTAAAGCTTGCACGGGGGTCTGCAAAGAGTTTGGCAAGAATGAAAGGTAGTTGTCCAAAACTCGTTCTTTTCCAATAGAATAACCATGGAAAAGGCAGGAGAGTGGTAAAGTACTGTTTTCTCTAAGTCTGAAGGCTGCCCACACTGTGCCTGTGTGCTGCAGCTTGCATCTTCGCCTTTGGGAAGCTGCCGCTCGCCGATTCTCCCGGAGGCGAAGAAGCGGCTTCTTCGCACACAGAGCATTGTGGCGAGCGCAGGGAGCTCCTGAGAGCGGTTTGTGCCGAAAGAAGCCCGGGACCGGCACTTAGCTTCGGAGAGCTGTGTATCTGCGTCTTCTGCGTGTCTTGCCGCTCTACACTCAGCAAAAAGCTTTTCCACCATATCTTGCAAGGAGAAACTCTGCCAGGAAAGAAAACATCCAAAATCTTGTTCTAAAGCTTGCACGGGGGTCTGCAAAGAGTTTGGCAAGAATGAAAGGTAGTTGTCCAAAACTCGTTCTTTTCCAATAGAATAACCATGGAAAAGGCAGGAGAGTGGTAAAGTACTGTTTTCTCTAAGTCTGAAGGCTGCCCACACTGTGCCTGCGTGCTGCAGCTTGCATCTTCGCCTTTGGGAAGCTGCCGCTCGCCGATTCTCCCGGAGGCGAAGAAGCGGCTTCTTCGCACACAGAGCATTGTGGCGAGCGCAGGGAGCTCCTGAGAGCGGTTTGTGCCGAAAGAAGCCCGGGACCGGCACTTAGCTTCGGAGAGCTGCGTATCTGCGTCTTCTGCGTGTCTTGCCGCTCTACACTCAGCAAAAAGCTTTTCCACCATATCTTGCAAGGAGAAACTCTGCTAGGAAAGAAAACATCCAAAATCTTGTTCTAAAGCTTGCACGGAGGTCTGCAAAGAGTTTGGCAAGAATGAAAGGTAGTTGTCCAAAACTCGTTCTTTTCCAATAGAATAACCATGGAAAAGGCAGGAGAGTGGTAAAGTACTGTTTTCTCTAAGTCTGAAGGCTGCCCACACTGTGCCTGTGTGCTGCAGCTTGCATCTTCGCCTTTGGGAAGCTGCCGCTCGCCGATTCTCCCGGAGGCGAAGAAGCGGCTTCTTCGCACACAGAGCATTGTGGCGAGCGCAGGGAGCTCCTGAGAGCGGTTTGGGCCGAAAGAAGCCCGGGACCGGCACTTAGCTTCGGAGAGCTGCGTATCTGCGTCTTCTGCGTGTCTTGCCGCTCTACACTCAGCAAAAAGCTTTTCCACCATATCTTGCAAGGAGAAACTCTGCCAGGAAAGAAAACATCCAAAATCTTGTTCTAAAGCTTGCACGGGTGTCTGCAAAGCGTTTGGCAAGAATGAAAGGTAGTTGTCCAAAACTCGTTCTTTTCCAATAGAATAACCATGGAAAAGGCAGGAGAGTGGTAAAGTACTGTTTTCTCTAAGTCTGAAGGCTGCCCACACTGTGCCTGCGTGCTGCAGCTTGCATCTTCGCCTTTGGGAAGCTGCCGCTCGCCGATTCTCCCGGAGGCGAAGAAGCGGCTTCTTCGCACACAGAGCATTGTGGCGAGCGCAGGGAGCTCCTGAGAGCGGTTTGTGCCGAAAGAAGCCCGGGACCGGCACTTAGCTTCGGAGAGCTGCGTATCTGCGTCTTCTGCGTGTCTTGCCGCTCTACACTCAGCAAAAAGCTTTTCCACCATATCTTGCAAGGAGAAACTCTGCTAGGAAAGAAAACATCCAAAATCTTGTTCTAAAGCTTGCACGGAGGTCTGCAAAGAGTTTGGCAAGAATGAAAGGTAGTTGTCCAAAACTCGTTCTTTTCCAATAGAATAACCATGGAAAAGGCAGGAGAGTGGTAAAGTACTGTTTTCTCTAAGTCTGAAGGCTGCCCACACTGTGCCTGTGTGCTGCAGCTTGCATCTTCGCCTTTGGGAAGCTGCCGCTCGCCGATTCTCCCGGAGGCGAAGAAGCGGCTTCTTCGCACACAGAGCATTGTGGCGAGCGCAGGGAGCTCCTGAGAGCGGTTTGGGCCGAAAGAAGCCCGGGACCGGCACTTAGCTTCGGAGAGCTGCGTATCTGCGTCTTCTGCGTGTCTTGCCGCTCTACACTCAGCCAAAAGCTTTTCCACCATATCTTGCAAGGAGAAACTCTGCCAGGAAAGAAAACATCCAAAATCTTGTTCTAAAGCTTGCACGGGGGTCTGCAAAGAGTTTGGCAAGAATGAAAGGTAGTTGTCCAAAACTCGTTCTTTTCCAATAGAATAACCATGGAAAAGGCAGGAGAGTGGTAAAGTTCTGTTTTCTCTAAGTCTGAAGGCTGCCCACACTGTGCCTGTGTGCTGCAGCTTGCATCTTCGCCTTTGGGAAGCTGCCGCTCGCCGATTCTCCCGGAGGCGAAGAAGCGGCTTCTTCGCACACAGAGCATTGTGGCGAGCGCAGGGAGCTCCTGAGAGCGGTTTGTGCCGAAAGAAGCCCGGGACCGGCACTTAGCTTCGGAGAGCTGTGTATCTGCGTCTTCTGCGTGTCTTGCCGCTCTACACTCAGCAAAAAGCTTTTCCACCATATCTTGCAAGGAGAAACTCTGCCAGGAAAGAAAACATCCAAAATCTTGTTCTAAAGCTTGCACGGGTGTCTGCAAAGCGTTTGGCAAGAATGAAAGGTAGTTGTCCAAAACTCGTTCTTTTCCAATAGAATAACCATGGAAAAGGCAGGAGAGTGGTAAAGTACTGTTTTCTCTAAGTCTGAAGGCTGCCCACACTGTGCCTGCGTGCTGCAGCTTGCATCTTCGCCTTTGGGAAGCTGCCGCTCGCCGATTCTCCCGGAGGCGAAGAAGCGGCTTCTTCGCACACAGAGCATTGTGGCGAGCGCAGGGAGCTCCTGAGAGCGGTTTGTGCCGAAAGAAGCCCGGGACCGGCACTTAGCTTCGGAGAGCTGCGTATCTGCGTCTTCTGCGTGTCTTGCCGCTCTACACTCAGCAAAAAGCTTTTCCACCATATCTTGCAAGGAGAAACTCTGCTAGGAAAGAAAACATCCAAAATCTTGTTCTAAAGCTTGCACGGAGGTCTGCAAAGAGTTTGGCAAGAATGAAAGGTAGTTGTCCAAAACTCGTTCTTTTCCAATAGAATAACCATGGAAAAGGCAGGAGAGTGGTAAAGTACTGTTTTCTCTAAGTCTGAAGGCTGCCCACACTGTGCCTGTGTGCTGCAGCTTGCATCTTCGCCTTTGGGAAGCTGCCGCTCGCCGATTCTCCCGCAGGCGAAGAAGCGGCTTCTTCGCACACAGAGCATTGTGGCGAGCGCAGGGAGCTCCTGAGAGCGGTTTGGGCCGAAAGAAGCCCGGGACCGGCACTTAGCTTCGGAGAGCTGCGTATCTGCGTCTTCTGCGTGTCTTGCCGCTCTACACTCAGCCAAAAGCTTTTCCACCATATCTTGCAAGGAGAAACTCTGCCAGGAAAGAAAACATCCAAAATCTTGTTCTAAAGCTTGCACGGGGGTCTGCAAAGAGTTTGGCAAGAATGAAAGGTAGTTGTCCAAAACTCGTTCTTTTCCAATAGAATAACCATGGAAAAGGCAGGAGAGTGGTAAAGTACTGTTTTCTCTAAGTCTGAAGGCTGCCCACACTGTGCCTGTGTGCTGCAGCTTGCATCTTCGCCTTTGGGAAGCTGCCGCTCGCCGATTCTCCCGCAGGCGAAGAAGCGGCTTCTTCGCACACAGAGCATTGTGGCGAGCGCAGGGAGCTCCTGAGAGCGGTTTGTGCCGAAAGAAGCCCGGGACCGGCACTTAGCTTCGGAGAGCTGCGTATCTGCGTCTTCTGCGTGTCTTGCCGCTCTACACTCAGCAAAAAGCTTTTCCACCATATCTTGCAAGGAGAAACTCTGCCAGGAAAGAAAACATCCAAAATCTTGTTCTAAAGCTTGCACGGGGGTCTGCAAAGAGTTTGGCAAGAATGAAAGGTAGTTGTCCAAAACTCGTTCTTTTCCAATAGAATAACCATGGAAAAGGCAGGAGAGTGGTAAAGTACTGTTTTCTCTAAGTCTCAATGCTGCCCACACTGTGCCTGCGTGCTGCAGCTTGCATCTTCGCCTTTGGGAAGCTGCCGCTCGCCGATTCTCCAGGAGGCGAAGAAGCGGCTTCTTCGCACACAGAGCATTGTGGCGAGCGCAGGGAGCTCCTGAGAGCGGTTTGTGCCGAAAGAAGCCCGGGACCGGCACTTAGCTTCGGAGAGCTGCGTATCTGCGTCTTCTGCGTGTCTTGCCGCTCTACACTCAGCAAAAAGCTTTTCCACCATATCTTGCAAGGAGAAACTCTGCCAGGAAAGAAAACATCCAAAATCTTGTTCTAAAGCTTGCACGGGGGTCTGCAAAGAGTTTGGCAAGAATGAAAGGTAGTTGTCCAAAACTCGTTCTTTTCCAATAGAATAACCATGGAAAAGGCAGGAGAGTGGTAAAGTACTGTTTTCTCTAAGTCTGAATGCTGCCCACACTGTGCCTGCGTGCTGCAGCTTGCATCTTCGCCTTTGGGAAGCTGCCGCTCGCCGATTCTCCCGGAGGCGAAGAAGCGGCTTCTTCGCACACAGAGCATTGTGGCGAGCGCAGGGAGCTCCTGAGAGCGGTTTGTGCCGAAAGAAGCCCGGGACCGGCACTTAGCTTCGGAGAGCTGCGTATCTGCGTCTTCTGCGTGTCTTGCCGCTCTACACTCAGCAAAAAGCTTATCCACCATATCTTGCAAGGAGAAACTCTGCCAGGAAAGAAAACATCCAAAATCTTGTTCTAAAGCTTGCACGGGGGTCTGCAAAGAGTTTGGCAAGAATGAAAGGTAGTTGTCCAAAACTCGTTCTTTTCCAATAGAATAACCATGGAAAAGGCAGGAGAGTGGTAAAGTACTGTTTTCTCTAAGTCTGAATGCTGCCCACACTGTGCCTGTGTGCTGCAGCTTGCATCTTCGCCTTTGGGAAGCTGCCGCTCGCCGATTCTCCCGGAGGCGAAGAAGCGGCTTCTTCGCACACAGAGCATTGTGGCGAGCGCAGGGAGCTCCTGAGAGCGGTTTGTGCCGAAAGAAGCCCGGGACCGGCATTTAGCTTCGGAGAGCTGCGTATCTGCGTCTTCTGCGTGTCTTGCCGCTCTACACTCAGCAAAAAGCTTTTCCACCATATCTTGCAAGGAGAAACTCTGCCAGGAAAGAAAACATCCAAAATCTTGTTCTAAAGCTTGCACGGAGGTCTGCAAAGAGTTTGACAAGAATGAAAGGTAGTTGTCCAAAACTCGTTCTTTTCCAATAGAATAACCATGGAAAAGGCAGGAGAGTGGTAAAGTACTGTTTTCTCTAAGTCTGAAGGCTGCCCACACTGTGCCTGCGTGCTGCAGCTTGCATCTTCGCCTTTGGGAAGCTGCCGCTCGCCGATTCTCCCGCAGGCGAAGAAGCGGCTTCTTCGCACACAGAGCATTGTGGCGAGCGCAGGGAGCTCCTGAGAGCGGTTTGTGCCGAAAGAAGCCCGGGACCGGCACTTAGCTTCGGAGAGCTGCGTATCTGCGTCTTCTGCGTGTCTTGCCGCTCTACACTCAGCAAAAAGCTTTTCCACCATATCTTGCAAGGAGAAACTCTGCCAGGAAAGAAAACATCCAAAATCTTGTTCTAAAGCTTGCACGGGGGTCTGCAAAGAGTTTGGCAAGAATGAAAGGTAGTTGTCCAAAACTCGTTCTTTTCCAATAGAATAACCATGGAAAAGGCAGGAGAGTGGTAAAGTTCTGTTTTCTCTAAGTCTGAAGGCTGCCCACACTGTGCCTGTGTGCTGCAGCTTGCATCTTCGCCTTTGGGAAGCTGCCGCTCGCCGATTCTCCCGGAGGCGAAGAAGCGGCTTCTTCGCACACAGAGCATTGTGGCGAGCGCAGGGAGCTCCTGAGAGCGGTTTGTGCCGAAAGAAGCCCGGGACCGGCACTTAGCTTCGGAGAGCTGTGTATCTTCGTCTTCTGCGTGTCTTGCCGCTCTACACTCAGCAAAAAGCTTTTCCACCATATCTTGCAAGGAGAAACTCTGCCAGGAAAGAAAACATCCAAAATCTTGTTCTAAAGCTTGCACGGGTGTCTGCAAAGCGTTTGGCAAGAATGAAAGGTAGTTGTCCAAAACTCGTTCTTTTCCAATAGAATAACCATGGAAAAGGCAGGAGAGTGGTAAAGTACTGTTTTCTCTAAGTCTGAAGGCTGCCCACACTG
Organism: Molothrus aeneus; assembly: GCF_037042795.1. Classification (NCBI taxonomy): domain Eukaryota; kingdom Metazoa; phylum Chordata; class Aves; order Passeriformes; family Icteridae; genus Molothrus; species Molothrus aeneus. The sequence goes on along the minus strand of NW_027099208.1, from coordinate 599,912 downwards.
TGCCTGCGTGCTGCAGCTTGCATCTTCGCCTTTGGGAAGCTGCCGCTCGCCGATTCTCCCGGAGGCGAAGAAGCGGCTTCTTCGCACACAGAGCATTGTGGCGAGCGCAGGGAGCTCCTGAGAGCGGTTTGTGCCGAAAGAAGCCCGGGACCGGCACTTAGCTTTGGAGAGCTGCGTATCTGCGTCTTCTGCGTGTCTTGCCTCTCTATACTCAGCAAAAAGCTTTTCCACCATATCTTGCAAGGAGAAACTCTGCCAGGAAAGAAAACATCCAAAATCTTGTTCTAAAGCTTGCACGGGGGTCTGCAAAGAGTTTGGCAAGAATGAAAGGTAGTTGTCCAAAACTCGTTCTTTTCCAATAGAATAACCATGGAAAAGGCAGGAGAGTGGTAAAGTTCTGTTTTCTCTAAGTCTGAAGGCTGCCCACACTGTGCCTGCGTGGTGCAGCTTGCATCTTCGCCTTTGGGAAGCTGCCGCTCGCCGATTCTCCCGGAGGCGAAGAAGCGGCTTCTTCGCACACAGAGCATTGTGGCGAGCGCAGGGAGCTCCTGAGAGCGGTTTGTGCCGAAAGAAGCCCGGGACCGGCACTTAGCTTCGGAGAGCTGCGTATCTGCGTCTTCTGCGTGTCTTGCCGCTCTACACTCAGCAAGAAGCTTTTCCACCATATCTTGCAAGGAGAAACTCTGCCAGGAAAGAAAACATCCAAAATCTTGTTCTAAAGCTTGCACGGGGGTCTGCAAAGAGTTTGGCAAGAATGAAAGGTAGTTGTCCAAAACTCGTTCTTTTCCAATAGAATAACCATGGAAAAGGCAGGAGAGTGGTAAAGTACTGTTTTCTCTAAGTCTGAAGGCTGCCCACACTGTGCCTGCGTGCTGCAGCTTGCATCTTCGCCTTTGGGAAGCTGCCGCTCGCCGATTCTCCCGGAGGCGAAGAAGCGGCTTCTTCGCACACAGAGCATTGTGGCGAGCGCAGGGAGCTCCTGAGAGCGGTTTGTGCCGAAAGAAGCCCGGGACCGGCACTTAGCTTTGGAGAGCTGCGTATCTGCGTCTTCTGCGTGTCTTGCCGCTCTACACTCAGCAAAAAGCTTTACCACCATATCTTGCAAGGAGAAACTCTGCCAGGAAAGAAAACATCCAAAATCTTGTTCTAAAGCTTGCACGGGGGTCTGCAAAGAGTTTGGCAAGAATGAAAGGTAGTTGTCCAAAACTCGTTCTTTTCCAATAGAATAACCATGGAAAAGGCAGGAGAGTGGTAAAGTACTGTTTTCTCGAAGTCTGAAGGCTGCCCACACTGTGCCTGTGTGCTGCAGCTTGCATCTTCGCCTTTGGGAAGCTGCCGCTCGCCGATTCTCCCGGAGGCGAAGAAGCGGCTTCTTCGCACACAGAGCATTGTGGCGAGCGCAGGGAGCTCCTGAGAGCGGTTTGTGCCGAAAGAAGCCCGGGACCGGCACTTAGCTTCGGAGAGCTGTGTATCTGCGTCTTCTGCGTGTCTTGCCGCTCTACACTCAGCAAAAAGCTTTTCCACCATATCTTGCAAGGAGAAACTCTGCCAGGAAAGAAAACATCCAAAATCTTGTTCTAAAGCTTGCACGGGGGTCTGCAAAGAGTTTGGCAAGAATGAAAGGTAGTTGTCCAAAACTCGTTCTTTTCCAATAGAATAACCATGGAAAAGGCAGGAGAGTGGTAAAGTACTGTTTTCTCTAAGTCTGAAGGCTGCCCACACTGTGCCTGCGTGCTGCAGCTTGCATCTTCGCCTTTGGGAAGCTGCCGCTCGCCGATTCTCCCGGAGGCGAAGAAGCGGCTTCTTCGCACACAGAGCATTGTGGCGAGCGCAGGGAGCTCCTGAGAGCGGTTTGTGCCGAAAGAAGCCCGGGACCGGCACTTAGCTTCGGAGAGCTGCGTATCTGCGTCTTCTGCGTGTCTTGCCGCTCTACACTCAGCAAAAAGCTTTTCCACCATATCTTGCAAGGAGAAACTCTGCTAGGAAAGAAAACATCCAAAATCTTGTTCTAAAGCTTGCACGGAGGTCTGCAAAGAGTTTGGCAAGAATGAAAGGTAGTTGTCCAAAACTCGTTCTTTTCCAATAGAATAACCATGGAAAAGGCAGGAGAGTGGTAAAGTACTGTTTTCTCTAAGTCTGAAGGCTGCCCACACTGTGCCTGTGTGCTGCAGCTTGCATCTTCGCCTTTGGGAAGCTGCCGCTCGCCGATTCTCCCGCAGGCGAAGAAGCGGCTTCTTCGCACACAGAGCATTGTGGCGAGCGCAGGGAGCTCCTGAGAGCGGTTTGGGCCGAAAGAAGCCCGGGACCGGCACTTAGCTTCGGAGAGCTGCGTATCTGCGTCTTCTGCGTGTCTTGCCGCTCTACACTCAGCAAAAAGCTTTTCCACCATATCTTGCAAGGAGAAACTCTGCCAGGAAAGAAAACATCCAAAATCTTGTTCTAAAGCTTGCACGGGGGTCTGCAAAGAGTTTGGCAAGAATGAAAGGTAGTTGTCCAAAACTCGTTCTTTTCCAATAGAATAACCATGGAAAAGGCAGGAGAGTGGTAAAGTACTGTTTTCTCTAAGTCTGAAGGCTGCCCACACTGTGCCTGCGTGCTGCAGCTTGCATCTTCGCCTTTGGGAAGCTGCCGCTCGCCGATTCTCCCGGAGGCGAAGAAGCGGCTTCTTCGCACACAGAGCATTGTGGCGAGCGCAGGGAGCTCCTGAGAGCGGTTTGTGCCGAAAGAAGCCCGGGACCGGCACTTAGCTTCGGAGAGCTGCGTATCTGCGTCTTCTGCGTGTCTTGCCGCTCTACACTCAGCAAAAAGCTTTTCCACCATATCTTGCAAGGAGAAACTCTGCTAGGAAAGAAAACATCCAAAATCTTGTTCTAAAGCTTGCACGGAGGTCTGCAAAGAGTTTGGCAAGAATGAAAGGTAGTTGTCCAAAACTCGTTCTTTTCCAATAGAATAACCATGGAAAAGGCAGGAGAGTGGTAAAGTACTGTTTTCTCTAAGTCTGAAGGCTGCCCACACTGTGCCTGTGTGCTGCAGCTTGCATCTTCGCCTTTGGGAAGCTGCCGCTCGCCGATTCTCCCGGAGGCGAAGAAGCGGCTTCTTCGCACACAGAGCATTGTGGCGAGCGCAGGGAGCTCCTGAGAGCGGTTTGGGCCGAAAGAAGCCCGGGACCGGCACTTAGCTTCGGAGAGCTGCGTATCTGCGTCTTCTGCGTGTCTTGCCGCTCTACACTCAGCCAAAAGCTTTTCCACCATATCTTGCAAGGAGAAACTCTGCCAGGAAAGAAAACATCCAAAATCTTGTTCTAAAGCTTGCACGGGGGTCTGCAAAGAGTTTGGCAAGAATGAAAGGTAGTTGTCCAAAACTCGTTCTTTTCCAATAGAATAACCATGGAAAAGGCAGGAGAGTGGTAAAGTTCTGTTTTCTCTAAGTCTGAAGGCTGCCCACACTGTGCCTGTGTGCTGCAGCTTGCATCTTCGCCTTTGGGAAGCTGCCGCTCGCCGATTCTCCCGGAGGCGAAGAAGCGGCTTCTTCGCACACAGAGCATTGTGGCGAGCGCAGGGAGCTCCTGAGAGCGGTTTGTGCCGAAAGAAGCCCGGGACCGGCACTTAGCTTCGGAGAGCTGTGTATCTGCGTCTTCTGCGTGTCTTGCCGCTCTACACTCAGCAAAAAGCTTTTCCACCATATCTTGCAAGGAGAAACTCTGCCAGGAAAGAAAACATCCAAAATCTTGTTCTAAAGCTTGCACGGGTGTCTGCAAAGCGTTTGGCAAGAATGAAAGGTAGTTGTCCAAAACTCGTTCTTTTCCAATAGAATAACCATGGAAAAGGCAGGAGAGTGGTAAAGTACTGTTTTCTCTAAGTCTGAAGGCTGCCCACACTGTGCCTGCGTGCTGCAGCTTGCATCTTCGCCTTTGGGAAGCTGCCGCTCGCCGATTCTCCCGCAGGCGAAGAAGCGGCTTCTTCGCACACAGAGCATTGTGGCGAGCGCAGGGAGCTCCTGAGAGCGGTTTGTGCCGAAAGAAGCCCGGGACCGGCACTTAGCTTCGGAGAGCTGCGTATCTGCGTCTTCTGCGTGTCTTGCCGCTCTACACTCAGCAAAAAGCTTTTCCACCATATCTTGCAAGGAGAAACTCTGCCAGGAAAGAAAACATCCAAAATCTTGTTCTAAAGCTTGCACGGGGGTCTGCAAAGAGTTTGGCAAGAATGAAAGGTAGTTGTCCAAAACTCGTTCTTTTCCAATAGAATAACCATGGAAAAGGCAGGAGAGTGGTAAAGTACTGTTTTCTCTAAGTCTGAAGGCTGCCCACACTGTGCCTGTGTGCTGCAGCTTGCATCTTCGCCTTTGGGAAGCTGCCGCTCGCCGATTCTCCCGCAGGCGAAGAAGCGGCTTCTTCGCACACAGAGCATTGTGGCGAGCGCAGGGAGCTCCTGAGAGCGGTTTGTGCCGAAAGAAGCCCGGGACCGGCACTTAGCTTCGGAGAGCTGTGTATCTTCGTCTTCTGCGTGTCTTGCCGCTCTACACTCAGCAAAAAGCTTTTCCACCATATCTTGCAAGGAGAAACTCTGCCAGGAAAGAAAACATCCAAAATCTTGTTCTAAAGCTTGCACGGGTGTCTGCAAAGCGTTTGGCAAGAATGAAAGGTAGTTGTCCAAAACTCGTTCTTTTCCAATAGAATAACCATGGAAAAGGCAGGAGAGTGGTAAAGTACTGTTTTCTCTAAGTCTGAAGGCTGCCCACACTGTGCCTGCGTGCTGCAGCTTGCATCTTCGCCTTTGGGAAGCTGCCGCTCGCCGATTCTCCCGGAGGCGAAGAAGCGGCTTCTTCGCACACAGAGCATTGTGGCGAGCGCAGGGAGCTCCTGAGAGCGGTTTGTGCCGAAAGAAGCCCGGGACCGGCACTTAGCTTTGGAGAGCTGCGTATCTGCGTCTTCTGCGTGTCTTGCCTCTCTATACTCAGCAAAAAGCTTTTCCACCATATCTTGCAAGGAGAAACTCTGCCAGGAAAGAAAACATCCAAAATCTTGTTCTAAAGCTTGCACGGGGGTCTGCAAAGAGTTTGGCAAGAATGAAAGGTAGTTGTCCAAAACTCGTTCTTTTCCAATAGAATAACCATGGAAAAGGCAGGAGAGTGGTAAAGTTCTGTTTTCTCTAAGTCTGAAGGCTGCCCACACTGTGCCTGCGTGGTGCAGCTTGCATCTTCGCCTTTGGGAAGCTGCCGCTCGCCGATTCTCCCGGAGGCGAAGAAGCGGCTTCTTCGCACACAGAGCATTGTGGCGAGCGCAGGGAGCTCCTGAGAGCGGTTTGTGCCGAAAGAAGCCCGGGACCGGCACTTAGCTTCGGAGAGCTGCGTATCTGCGTCTTCTGCGTGTCTTGCCGCTCTACACTCAGCAAGAAGCTTTTCCACCATATCTTGCAAGGAGAAACTCTGCCAGGAAAGAAAACATCCAAAATCTTGTTCTAAAGCTTGCACGGGGGTCTGCAAAGAGTTTGGCAAGAATGAAAGGTAGTTGTCCAAAACTCGTTCTTTTCCAATAGAATAACCATGGAAAAGGCAGGAGAGTGGTAAAGTTCTGTTTTCTCTAAGTCTGAAGGCTGCCCACACTGTGCCTGCGTGCTGCAGCTTGCATCTTCGCCTTTGGGAAGCTGCCGCTCGCCGATTCTCCCGGAGGCGAAGAAGCGGCTTCTTCGCACACAGAGCATTGTGGCGAGCGCAGGGAGCTCCTGAGAGCGGTTTGTGCCGAAAGAAGCCCGGGACCGGCACTTAGCTTTGGAGAGCTGCGTATCTGCGTCTTCTGCGTGTCTTGCCGCTCTACACTCAGCAAAAAGCTTTTCCACCATATCTTGCAAGGAGAAACTCTGCCAGGAAAGAAAACATCCAAAATCTTGTTCTAAAGCTTGCACGGGGGTCTGCAAAGAGTTTGGCAAGAATGAAAGGTAGTTGTCCAAAACTCGTTCTTTTCCAATAGAATAACCATGGAAAAGGCAGGAGAGTGGTAAAGTACTGTTTTCTCTAAGTCTGAAGGCTGCCCACACTGTGCCTGTGTGCTGCAGCTTGCATCTTCGCCTTTGGGAAGCTGCCGCTCGCCGATTCTCCCGGAGGCGAAGAAGCGGCTTCTTCGCACACAGAGCATTGTGGCGAGCGCAGGGAGCTCCTGAGAGCGGTTTGTGCCGAAAGAAGCCCGGGACCGGCACTTAGCTTCGGAGAGCTGTGTATCTGCGTCTTCTGCGTGTCTTGCCGCTCTACACTCAGCAAAAAGCTTTTCCACCATATCTTGCAAGGAGAAACTCTGCCAGGAAAGAAAACATCCAAAATCTTGTTCTAAAGCTTGCACGGGGGTCTGCAAAGAGTTTGGCAAGAATGAAAGGTAGTTGTCCAAAACTCGTTCTTTTCCAATAGAATAACCATGGAAAAGGCAGGAGAGTGGTAAAGTACTGTTTTCTCTAAGTCTGAAGGCTGCCCACACTGTGCCTGCGTGCTGCAGCTTGCATCTTCGCCTTTGGGAAGCTGCCGCTCGCCGATTCTCCCGGAGGCGAAGAAGCGGCTTCTTCGCACACAGAGCATTGTGGCGAGCGCAGGGAGCTCCTGAGAGCGGTTTGTGCCGAAAGAAGCCCGGGACCGGCACTTAGCTTCGGAGAGCTGCGTATCTGCGTCTTCTGCGTGTCTTGCCGCTCTACACTCAGCAAAAAGCTTTTCCACCATATCTTGCAAGGAGAAACTCTGCTAGGAAAGAAAACATCCAAAATCTTGTTCTAAAGCTTGCACGGAGGTCTGCAAAGAGTTTGGCAAGAATGAAAGGTAGTTGTCCAAAACTCGTTCTTTTCCAATAGAATAACCATGGAAAAGGCAGGAGAGTGGTAAAGTACTGTTTTCTCTAAGTCTGAAGGCTGCCCACACTGTGCCTGTGTGCTGCAGCTTGCATCTTCGCCTTTGGGAAGCTGCCGCTCGCCGATTCTCCCGCAGGCGAAGAAGCGGCTTCTTCGCACACAGAGCATTGTGGCGAGCGCAGGGAGCTCCTGAGAGCGGTTTGGGCCGAAAGAAGCCCGGGACCGGCACTTAGCTTCGGAGAGCTGCGTATCTGCGTCTTCTGCGTGTCTTGCCGCTCTACACTCAGCAAAAAGCTTTTCCACCATATCTTGCAAGGAGAAACTCTGCCAGGAAAGAAAACATCCAAAATCTTGTTCTAAAGCTTGCACGGGGGTCTGCAAAGAGTTTGGCAAGAATGAAAGGTAGTTGTCCAAAACTCGTTCTTTTCCAATAGAATAACCATGGAAAAGGCAGGAGAGTGGTAAAGTACTGTTTTCTCTAAGTCTGAAGGCTGCCCACACTGTGCCTGCGTGCTGCAGCTTGCATCTTCGCCTTTGGGAAGCTGCCGCTCGCCGATTCTCCCGGAGGCGAAGAAGCGGCTTCTTCGCACACAGAGCATTGTGGCGAGCGCAGGGAGCTCCTGAGAGCGGTTTGTGCCGAAAGAAGCCCGGGACCGGCACTTAGCTTCGGAGAGCTGCGTATCTGCGTCTTCTGCGTGTCTTGCCGCTCTACACTCAGCAAAAAGCTTTTCCACCATATCTTGCAAGGAGAAACTCTGCCAGGAAAGAAAACATCCAAAATCTTGTTCTAAAGCTTGCACGGAGGTCTGCAAAGAGTTTGGCAAGAATGAAAGGTAGTTGTCCAAAACTCGTTCTTTTCCAATAGAATAACCATGGAAAAGGCAGGAGAGTGGTAAAGTACTGTTTTCTCTAAGTCTGAAGGCTGCCCACACTGTGCCTGTGTGCTGCAGCTTGCATCTTCGCCTTTGGGAAGCTGCCGCTCGCCGATTCTCCCGGAGGCGAAGAAGCGGCTTCTTCGCACACAGAGCATTGTGGCGAGCGCAGGGAGCTCCTGAGAGCGGTTTGGGCCGAAAGAAGCCCGGGACCGGCACTTAGCTTCGGAGAGCTGCGTATCTGCGTCTTCTGCGTGTCTTGCCGCTCTACACTCAGCCAAAAGCTTTTCCACCATATCTTGCAAGGAGAAACTCTGCCAGGAAAGAAAACATCCAAAATCTTGTTCTAAAGCTTGCACGGGGGTCTGCAAAGAGTTTGGCAAGAATGAAAGGTAGTTGTCCAAAACTCGTTCTTTTCCAATAGAATAACCATGGAAAAGGCAGGAGAGTGGTAAAGTTCTGTTTTCTCTAAGTCTGAAGGCTGCCCACACTGTGCCTGTGTGCTGCAGCTTGCATCTTCGCCTTTGGGAAGCTGCCGCTCGCCGATTCTCCCGGAGGCGAAGAAGCGGCTTCTTCGCACACAGAGCATTGTGGCGAGCGCAGGGAGCTCCTGAGAGCGGTTTGTGCCGAAAGAAGCCCGGGACCGGCACTTAGCTTCGGAGAGCTGTGTATCTGCGTCTTCTGCGTGTCTTGCCGCTCTACACTCAGCAAAAAGCTTTTCCACCATATCTTGCAAGGAGAAACTCTGCCAGGAAAGAAAACATCCAAAATCTTGTTCTAAAGCTTGCACGGGTGTCTGCAAAGCGTTTGGCAAGAATGAAAGGTAGTTGTCCAAAACTCGTTCTTTTCCAATAGAATAACCATGGAAAAGGCAGGAGAGTGGTAAAGTACTGTTTTCTCTAAGTCTGAAGGCTGCCCACACTGTGCCTGCGTGCTGCAGCTTGCATCTTCGCCTTTGGGAAGCTGCCGCTCGCCGATTCTCCCGGAGGCGAAGAAGCGGCTTCTTCGCACACAGAGCATTGTGGCGAGCGCAGGGAGCTCCTGAGAGCGGTTTGTGCCGAAAGAAGCCCGGGACCGGCACTTAGCTTCGGAGAGCTGCGTATCTGCGTCTTCTGCGTGTCTTGCCGCTCTACACTCAGCAAAAAGCTTTTCCACCATATCTTGCAAGGAGAAACTCTGCTAGGAAAGAAAACATCCAAAATCTTGTTCTAAAGCTTGCACGGAGGTCTGCAAAGAGTTTGGCAAGAATGAAAGGTAGTTGTCCAAAACTCGTTCTTTTCCAATAGAATAACCATGGAAAAGGCAGGAGAGTGGTAAAGTACTGTTTTCTCTAAGTCTGAAGGCTGCCCACACTGTGCCTGTGTGCTGCAGCTTGCATCTTCGCCTTTGGGAAGCTGCCGCTCGCCGATTCTCCCGCAGGCGAAGAAGCGGCTTCTTCGCACACAGAGCATTGTGGCGAGCGCAGGGAGCTCCTGAGAGCGGTTTGGGCCGAAAGAAGCCCGGGACCGGCACTTAGCTTCGGAGAGCTGCGTATCTGCGTCTTCTGCGTGTCTTGCCGCTCTACACTCAGCCAAAAGCTTTTCCACCATATCTTGCAAGGAGAAACTCTGCCAGGAAAGAAAACATCCAAAATCTTGTTCTAAAGCTTGCACGGGGGTCTGCAAAGAGTTTGGCAAGAATGAAAGGTAGTTGTCCAAAACTCGTTCTTTTCCAATAGAATAACCATGGAAAAGGCAGGAGAGTGGTAAAGTACTGTTTTCTCTAAGTCTGAAGGCTGCCCACACTGTGCCTGTGTGCTGCAGCTTGCATCTTCGCCTTTGGGAAGCTGCCGCTCGCCGATTCTCCCGCAGGCGAAGAAGCGGCTTCTTCGCACACAGAGCATTGTGGCGAGCGCAGGGAGCTCCTGAGAGCGGTTTGTGCCGAAAGAAGCCCGGGACCGGCACTTAGCTTCGGAGAGCTGCGTATCTGCGTCTTCTGCGTGTCTTGCCGCTCTACACTCAGCAAAAAGCTTTTCCACCATATCTTGCAAGGAGAAACTCTGCCAGGAAAGAAAACATCCAAAATCTTGTTCTAAAGCTTGCACGGGGGTCTGCAAAGAGTTTGGCAAGAATGAAAGGTAGTTGTCCAAAACTCGTTCTTTTCCAATAGAATAACCATGGAAAAGGCAGGAGAGTGGTAAAGTACTGTTTTCTCTAAGTCTCAATGCTGCCCACACTGTGCCTGCGTGCTGCAGCTTGCATCTTCGCCTTTGGGAAGCTGCCGCTCGCCGATTCTCCAGGAGGCGAAGAAGCGGCTTCTTCGCACACAGAGCATTGTGGCGAGCGCAGGGAGCTCCTGAGAGCGGTTTGTGCCGAAAGAAGCCCGGGACCGGCACTTAGCTTCGGAGAGCTGCGTATCTGCGTCTTCTGCGTGTCTTGCCGCTCTACACTCAGCAAAAAGCTTTTCCACCATATCTTGCAAGGAGAAACTCTGCCAGGAAAGAAAACATCCAAAATCTTGTTCTAAAGCTTGCACGGGGGTCTGCAAAGAGTTTGGCAAGAATGAAAGGTAGTTGTCCAAAACTCGTTCTTTTCCAATAGAATAACCATGGAAAAGGCAGGAGAGTGGTAAAGTACTGTTTTCTCTAAGTCTGAATGCTGCCCACACTGTGCCTGCGTGCTGCAGCTTGCATCTTCGCCTTTGGGAAGCTGCCGCTCGCCGATTCTCCCGGAGGCGAAGAAGCGGCTTCTTCGCACACAGAGCATTGTGGCGAGCGCAGGGAGCTCCTGAGAGCGGTTTGTGCCGAAAGAAGCCCGGGACCGGCACTTAGCTTCGGAGAGCTGCGTATCTGCGTCTTCTGCGTGTCTTGCCGCTCTACACTCAGCAAAAAGCTTATCCACCATATCTTGCAAGGAGAAACTCTGCCAGGAAAGAAAACATCCAAAATCTTGTTCTAAAGCTTGCACGGGGGTCTGCAAAGAGTTTGGCAAGAATGAAAGGTAGTTGTCCAAAACTCGTTCTTTTCCAATAGAATAACCATGGAAAAGGCAGGAGAGTGGTAAAGTACTGTTTTCTCTAAGTCTGAATGCTGCCCACACTGTGCCTGTGTGCTGCAGCTTGCATCTTCGCCTTTGGGAAGCTGCCGCTCGCCGATTCTCCCGGAGGCGAAGAAGCGGCTTCTTCGCACACAGAGCATTGTGGCGAGCGCAGGGAGCTCCTGAGAGCGGTTTGTGCCGAAAGAAGCCCGGGACCGGCATTTAGCTTCGGAGAGCTGCGTATCTGCGTCTTCTGCGTGTCTTGCCGCTCTACACTCAGCAAAAAGCTTTTCCACCATATCTTGCAAGGAGAAACTCTGCCAGGAAAGAAAACATCCAAAATCTTGTTCTAAAGCTTGCACGGAGGTCTGCAAAGAGTTTGACAAGAATGAAAGGTAGTTGTCCAAAACTCGTTCTTTTCCAATAGAATAACCATGGAAAAGGCAGGAGAGTGGTAAAGTACTGTTTTCTCTAAGTCTGAAGGCTGCCCACACTGTGCCTGCGTGGTGCAGCTTGCATCTTCGCCTTTGGGAAGCTGCCGCTCGCCGATTCTCCCGCAGGCGAAGAAGCGGCTTCTTCGCACACAGAGCATTGTGGCGAGCGCAGGGAGCTCCTGAGAGCGGTTTGTGCCGAAAGAAGCCCGGGACCGGCACTTAGCTTCGGAGAGCTGCGTATCTGCGTCTTCTGCGTGTCTTGCCTCTCTATACTCAGCAAAAAGCTTTTCCACCATATCTTGCAAGGAGAAACTCTGCCAGGAAAGAAAACATCCAAAATCTTGTTCTAAAGCTTGCACGGGGGTCTGCAAAGAGTTTGGCAAGAATGAAAGGTAGTTGTCCAAAACTCGTTCTTTTCCAATAGAATAACCATGGAAAAGGCAGGAGAGTGGTAAAGTTCTGTTTTCTCTAAGTCTGAAGGCTGCCCACACTGTGCCTGCGTGGTGCAGCTTGCATCTTCGCCTTTGGGAAGCTGCCGCTCGCCGATTCTCCCGGAGGCGAAGAAGCGGCTTCTTCGCACACAGAGCATTGTGGCGAGCGCAGGGAGCTCCTGAGAGCGGTTTGTGCCGAAAGAAGCCCGGGACCGGCACTTAGCTTCGGAGAGCTGCGTATCTGCGTCTTCTGCGTGTCTTGCCGCTCTACACTCAGCAAGAAGCTTTTCCACCATATCTTGCAAGGAGAAACTCTGCCAGGAAAGAAAACATCCAAAATCTTGTTCTAAAGCTTGCACGGGGGTCTGCAAAGAGTTTGGCAAGAATGAAAGGTAGTTGTCCAAAACTCGTTCTTTTCCAATAGAATAACCATGGAAAAGGCAGGAGAGTGGTAAAGTACTGTTTTCTCTAAGTCTGAAGGCTGCCCACACTGTGCCTGTGTGCTGCAGCTTGCATCTTCGCCTTTGGGAAGCTGCCGCTCGCCGATTCTCCCGGAGGCGAAGAAGCGGCTTCTTCGCACACAGAGCATTGTGGCGAGCGCAGGGAGCTCCTGAGAGCGGTTTGGGCCGAAAGAAGCCCGGGACCGGCACTTAGCTTCGGAGAGCTGCGTATCTGCGTCTTCTGCGTGTCTTGCCGCTCTACACTCAGCCAAAAGCTTTTCCACCATATCTTGCAAGGAGAAACTCTGCCAGGAAAGAAAACATCCAAAATCTTGTTCTAAAGCTTGCACGGGGGTCTGCAAAGAGTTTGGCAAGAATGAAAGGTAGTTGTCCAAAACTCGTTCTTTTCCAATAGAATAACCATGGAAAAGGCAGGAGAGTGGTAAAGTTCTGTTTTCTCTAAGTCTGAAGGCTGCCCACACTGTGCCTGTGTGCTGCAGCTTGCATCTTCGCCTTTGGGAAGCTGCCGCTCGCCGATTCTCCCGGAGGCGAAGAAGCGGCTTCTTCGCACACAGAGCATTGTGGCGAGCGCAGGGAGCTCCTGAGAGCGGTTTGTGCCGAAAGAAGCCCGGGACCGGCACTTAGCTTCGGAGAGCTGTGTATCTGCGTCTTCTGCGTGTCTTGCCGCTCTACACTCAGCAAAAAGCTTTTCCACCATATCTTGCAAGGAGAAACTCTGCCAGGAAAGAAAACATCCAAAATCTTGTTCTAAAGCTTGCACGGGTGTCTGCAAAGCGTTTGGCAAGAATGAAAGGTAGTTGTCCAAAACTCGTTCTTTTCCAATAGAATAACCATGGAAAAGGCAGGAGAGTGGTAAAGTACTGTTTTCTCTAAGTCTGAAGGCTGCCCACACTGTGCCTGCGTGCTGCAGCTTGCATCTTCGCCTTTGGGAAGCTGCCGCTCGCCGATTCTCCCGGAGGCGAAGAAGCGGCTTCTTCGCACACAGAGCATTGTGGCGAGCGCAGGGAGCTCCTGAGAGCGGTTTGTGCCGAAAGAAGCCCGGGACCGGCACTTAGCTTCGGAGAGCTGCGTATCTGCGTCTTCTGCGTGTCTTGCCGCTCTACACTCAGCAAAAAGCTTTTCCACCATATCTTGCAAGGAGAAACTCTGCTAGGAAAGAAAACATCCAAAATCTTGTTCTAAAGCTTGCACGGAGGTCTGCAAAGAGTTTGGCAAGAATGAAAGGTAGTTGTCCAAAACTCGTTCTTTTCCAATAGAATAACCATGGAAAAGGCAGGAGAGTGGTAAAGTACTGTTTTCTCTAAGTCTGAAGGCTGCCCACACTGTGCCTGTGTGCTGCAGCTTGCATCTTCGCCTTTGGGAAGCTGCCGCTCGCCGATTCTCCCGCAGGCGAAGAAGCGGCTTCTTCGCACACAGAGCATTGTGGCGAGCGCAGGGAGCTCCTGAGAGCGGTTTGGGCCGAAAGAAGCCCGGGACCGGCACTTAGCTTCGGAGAGCTGCGTATCTGCGTCTTCTGCGTGTCTTGCCGCTCTACACTCAGCCAAAAGCTTTTCCACCATATCTTGCAAGGAGAAACTCTGCCAGGAAAGAAAACATCCAAAATCTTGTTCTAAAGCTTGCACGGGGGTCTGCAAAGAGTTTGGCAAGAATGAAAGGTAGTTGTCCAAAACTCGTTCTTTTCCAATAGAATAACCATGGAAAAGGCAGGAGAGTGGTAAAGTACTGTTTTCTCTAAGTCTGAAGGCTGCCCACACTGTGCCTGTGTGCTGCAGCTTGCATCTTCGCCTTTGGGAAGCTGCCGCTCGCCGATTCTCCCGGAGGCGAAGAAGCGGCTTCTTCGCACACAGAGCATTGTGGCGAGCGCAGGGAGCTCCTGAGAGCGGTTTGTGCCGAAAGAAGCCCGGGACCGGCACTTAGCTTCGGAGAGCTGCGTATCTGCGTCTTCTGCGTGTCTTGCCGCTCTACACTCAGCAAAAAGCTTTTCCACCATATCTTGCAAGGAGAAACTCTGCCAGGAAAGAAAACATCCAAAATCTTGTTCTAAAGCTTGCACGGGGGTCTGCAAAGAGTTTGGCAAGAATGAAAGGTAGTTGTCCAAAACTCGTTCTTTTCCAATAGAATAACCATGGAAAAGGCAGGAGAGTGGTAAAGTACTGTTTTCTCTAAGTCTCAATGCTGCCCACACTGTGCCTGCGTGCTGCAGCTTGCATCTTCGCCTTTGGGAAGCTGCCGCTCGCCGATTCTCCAGGAGGCGAAGAAGCGGCTTCTTCGCACACAGAGCATTGTGGCGAGCGCAGGGAGCTCCTGAGAGCGGTTTGTGCCGAAAGAAGCCCGGGACCGGCACTTAGCTTCGGAGAGCTGCGTATCTGCGTCTTCTGCGTGTCTTGCCGCTCTACACTCAGCAAAAAGCTTTTCCACCATATCTTGCAAGGAGAAACTCTGCCAGGAAAGAAAACATCCAAAATCTTGTTCTAAAGCTTGCACGGGGGTCTGCAAAGAGTTTGGCAAGAATGAAAGGTAGTTGTCCAAAACTCGTTCTTTTCCAATAGAATAACCATGGAAAAGGCAGGAGAGTGGTAAAGTACTGTTTTCTCTAAGTCTGAATGCTGCCCACACTGTGCCTGCGTGCTGCAGCTTGCATCTTCGCCTTTGGGAAGCTGCCGCTCGCCGATTCTCCCGGAGGCGAAGAAGCGGCTTCTTCGCACACAGAGCATTGTGGCGAGCGCAGGGAGCTCCTGAGAGCGGTTTGTGCCGAAAGAAGCCCGGGACCGGCACTTAGCTTCGGAGAGCTGCGTATCTGCGTCTTCTGCGTGTCTTGCCGCTCTACACTCAGCAAAAAGCTTATCCACCATATCTTGCAAGGAGAAACTCTGCCAGGAAAGAAAACATCCAAAATCTTGTTCTAAAGCTTGCACGGGGGTCTGCAAAGAGTTTGGCAAGAATGAAAGGTAGTTGTCCAAAACTCGTTCTTTTCCAATAGAATAACCATGGAAAAGGCAGGAGAGTGGTAAAGTACTGTTTTCTCTAAGTCTGAATGCTGCCCACACTGTGCCTGTGTGCTGCAGCTTGCATCTTCGCCTTTGGGAAGCTGCCGCTCGCCGATTCTCCCGGAGGCGAAGAAGCGGCTTCTTCGCACACAGAGCATTGTGGCGAGCGCAGGGAGCTCCTGAGAGCGGTTTGTGCCGAAAGAAGCCCGGGACCGGCATTTAGCTTCGGAGAGCTGCGTATCTGCGTCTTCTGCGTGTCTTGCCGCTCTACACTCAGCAAAAAGCTTTTCCACCATATCTTGCAAGGAGAAACTCTGCCAGGAAAGAAAACATCCAAAATCTTGTTCTAAAGCTTGCACGGAGGTCTGCAAAGAGTTTGACAAGAATGAAAGGTAGTTGTCCAAAACTCGTTCTTTTCCAATAGAATAACCATGGAAAAGGCAGGAGAGTGGTAAAGTACTGTTTTCTCTAAGTCTGAAGGCTGCCCACACTGTGCCTGCGTGGTGCAGCTTGCATCTTCGCCTTTGGGAAGCTGCCGCTCGCCGATTCTCCCGCAGGCGAAGAAGCGGCTTCTTCGCACACAGAGCATTGTGGCGAGCGCAGGGAGCTCCTGAGAGCGGTTTGTGCCGAAAGAAGCCCGGGACCGGCACTTAGCTTCGGAGAGCTGCGTATCTGCGTCTTCTGCGTGTCTTGCCTCTCTATACTCAGCAAAAAGCTTTTCCACCATATCTTGCAAGGAGAAACTCTGCCAGGAAAGAAAACATCCAAAATCTTGTTCTAAAGCTTGCACGGGGGTCTGCAAAGAGTTTGGCAAGAATGAAAGGTAGTTGTCCAAAACTCGTTCTTTTCCAATAGAATAACCATGGAAAAGGCAGGAGAGTGGTAAAGTTCTGTTTTCTCTAAGTCTGAAGGCTGCCCACACTGTGCCTGCGTGGTGCAGCTTGCATCTTCGCCTTTGGGAAGCTGCCGCTCGCCGATTCTCCCGGAGGCGAAGAAGCGGCTTCTTCGCACACAGAGCATTGTGGCGAGCGCAGGGAGCTCCTGAGAGCGGTTTGTGCCGAAAGAAGCCCGGGACCGGCACTTAGCTTCGGAGAGCTGCGTATCTGCGTCTTCTGCGTGTCTTGCCGCTCTACACTCAGCAAGAAGCTTTTCCACCATATCTTGCAAGGAGAAACTCTGCCAGGAAAGAAAACATCCAAAATCTTGTTCTAAAGCTTGCACGGGGGTCTGCAAAGAGTTTGGCAAGAATGAAAGGTAGTTGTCCAAAACTCGTTCTTTTCCAATAGAATAACCATGGAAAAGGCAGGAGAGTGGTAAAGTACTGTTTTCTCTAAGTCTGAAGGCTGCCCACACTGTGCCTGCGTGCTGCAGCTTGCATCTTCGCCTTTGGGAAGCTGCCGCTCGCCGATTCTCCCGGAGGCGAAGAAGCGGCTTCTTCGCACACAGAGCATTGTGGCGAGCGCAGGGAGCTCCTGAGAGCGGTTTGTGCCGAAAGAAGCCCGGGACCGGCACTTAGCTTTGGAGAGCTGCGTATCTGCGTCTTCTGCGTGTCTTGCCGCTCTACACTCAGCAAAAAGCTTTTCCACCATATCTTGCAAGGAGAAACTCTGCCAGGAAAGAAAACATCCAAAATCTTGTTCTAAAGCTTGCACGGGGGTCTGCAAAGAGTTTGGCAAGAATGAAAGGTAGTTGTCCAAAACTCGTTCTTTTCCAATAGAATAACCATGGAAAAGGCAGGAGAGTGGTAAAGTACTGTTTTCTCTAAGTCTGAAGGCTGCCCACACTGTGCCTGTGTGCTGCAGCTTGCATCTTCGCCTTTGGGAAGCTGCCGCTCGCCGATTCTCCCGCAGGCGAAGAAGCGGCTTCTTCGCACACAGAGCATTGTGGCGAGCGCAGGGAGCTCCTGAGAGCGGTTTGTGCCGAAAGAAGCCCGGGACCGGCACTTAGCTTCGGAGAGCTGTGTATCTGCGTCTTCTGCGTGTCTTGCCGCTCTACACTCAGCAAAAAGCTTTTCCACCATATCTTGCAAGGAGAAACTCTGCCAGGAAAGAAAACATCCAAAATCTTGTTCTAAAGCTTGCACGGGGGTCTGCAAAGAGTTTGGCAAGAATGAAAGGTAGTTGTCCAAAACTCGTTCTTTTCCAATAGAATAACCATGGAAAAGGCAGGAGAGTGGTAAAGTACTGTTTTCTCTAAGTCTGAAGGCTGCCCACACTGTGCCTGCGTGCTGCAGCTTGCATCTTCGCCTTTGGGAAGCTGCCGCTCGCCGATTCTCCCGGAGGCGAAGAAGCGGCTTCTTCGCACACAGAGCATTGTGGCGAGCGCAGGGAGCTCCTGAGAGCGGTTTGTGCCGAAAGAAGCCCGGGACCGGCACTTAGCTTCGGAGAGCTGCGTATCTGCGTCTTCTGCGTGTCTTGCCGCTCTACACTCAGCAAAAAGCTTTTCCACCATATCTTGCAAGGAGAAACTCTGCTAGGAAAGAAAACATCCAAAATCTTGTTCTAAAGCTTGCACGGAGGTCTGCAAAGAGTTTGGCAAGAATGAAAGGTAGTTGTCCAAAACTCGTTCTTTTCCAATAGAATAACCATGGAAAAGGCAGGAGAGTGGTAAAGTACTGTTTTCTCTAAGTCTGAAGGCTGCCCACACTGTGCCTGTGTGCTGCAGCTTGCATCTTCGCCTTTGGGAAGCTGCCGCTCGCCGATTCTCCCGGAGGCGAAGAAGCGGCTTCTTCGCACACAGAGCATTGTGGCGAGCGCAGGGAGCTCCTGAGAGCGGTTTGTGCCGAAAGAAGCCCGGGACCGGCACTTAGCTTCGGAGAGCTGCGTATCTGCGTCTTCTGCGTGTCTTGCCGCTCTACACTCAGCAAAAAGCTTTTCCACCATATCTTGCAAGGAGAAACTCTGCCAGGAAAGAAAACATCCAAAATCTTGTTCTAAAGCTTGCACGGGGGTCTGCAAAGAGTTTGGCAAGAATGAAAGGTAGTTGTCCAAAACTCGTTCTTTTCCAATAGAATAACCATGGAAAAGGCAGGAGAGTGGTAAAGTACTGTTTTCTCTAAGTCTGAAGGCTGCCCACACTGTGCCTGCGTGCTGCAGCTTGCATCTTCGCCTTTGGGAAGCTGCCGCTCGCCGATTCTCCCGGAGGCGAAGAAGCGGCTTCTTCGCACACAGAGCATTGTGGCGAGCGCAGGGAGCTCCTGAGAGCGGTTTGTGCCGAAAGAAGCCCGGGACCGGCACTTAGCTTCGGAGAGCTGCGTATCTGCGTCTTCTGCGTGTCTTGCCGCTCTACACTCAGCAAAAAGCTTTTCCACCATATCTTGCAAGGAGAAACTCTGCCAGGAAAGAAAACATCCAAAATCTTGTTCTAAAGCTTGCACGGGGGTCTGCAAAGAGTTTGGCAAGAATGAAAGGTAGTTGTCCAAAACTCGTTCTTTTCCAATAGAATAACCATGGAAAAGGCAGGAGAGTGGTAAAGTACTGTTTTCTCTAAGTCTGAAGGCTGCCCACACTGTGCCTGCGTGCTGCAGCTTGCATCTTCGCCTTTGGGAAGCTGCCGCTCGCCGATTCTCCCGCAGGCGAAGAAGCGGCTTCTTCGCACACAGAGCATTGTGGCGAGCGCAGGGAGCTCCTGAGAGCGGTTTGTGCCGAAAGAAGCCCGGGACCGGCACTTAGCTTCGGAGAGCTGCGTATCTGCGTCTTCTGCGTGTCTTGCCGCTCTACACTCAGCAAAAAGCTTTTCCACCATATCTTGCAAGGAGAAACTCTGCCAGGAAAGAAAACATCCAAAATCTTGTTCTAAAGTTTGCACGGTGGTCTGCAAAGAGTTTGGCAAGAATGAAAGGTAGTTGTCCAAAACTCGTTCTTTTCCAATAGAATAACCATGGAAAAGGCAGGAGAGTGGTAAAGTACTGTTTTCTCTAAGTCTGAAGGCTGCCCACACTGTGCCTGCGTGCTGCAGCTTGCATCTTCGCCTTTGGGAAGCTGCCGCTCGCCGATTCTCCCGCAGGCGAAGAAGCGGCTTCTTCGCACACAGAGCATTGTGGCGAGCGCAGGGAGCTCCTGAGAGCGGTTTGTGCCGAAAGAAGCCCGGGACCGGCACTTAGCTTCGGAGAGCTGCGTATCTGCGTCTTCTGCGTGTCTTGCCGCTCTACACTCAGCCAAAAGCTTTTCCACCATATCTTGCAAGGAGAAACTCTGCCAGGAAAGAAAACATCCAAAATCTTGTTCTAAAGCTTGCACGGGGGTCTGCAAAGAGTTTGGCAAGAATGAAAGGTAGTTGTCCAAAACTCGTTCTTTTCCAATAGAATAACCATGGAAAAGGCAGGAGAGTGGTAAAGTACTGTTTTCTCTAAGTCTGAAGGCTGCCCACACTGTGCCTGTGTGCTGCAGCTTGCATCTTCGCCTTTGGGAAGCTGCCGCTCGCCGATTCTCCCGGAGGCGAAGAAGCGGCTTCTTCGCACACAGAGCATTGTGGCGAGCGCAGGGAGCTCCTGAGAGCGGTTTGTGCCGAAAGAAGCCCGGGACCGGCACTTAGCTTCGGAGAGCTGCGTATCTGCGTCTTCTGCGTGTCTTGCCGCTCTATACTCAGCAAAAAGCTTTTCCACCATATCTTGCAAGGAGAAACTCTGCCAGGAAAGAAAACATCCAAAATCTTGTTCTAAAGCTTGCACGGAGGTCTGCAAAGAGTTTGGCAAGAATGAAAGGTAGTTGTCCAAAACTCGTTCTTTTCCAATAGAATAACCATGGAAAAGGCAGGAGAGTGGTAAAGTTCTGTTTTCTCTAAGTCTGAAGGCTGCCCACACTGTGCCTGTGTGCTGCAGCTTGCATCTTCGCCTTTGGGAAGCTGCCGCTCGCCGATTCTCCCGGAGGCGAAGACGCGGCTTCTTCGCACACAGAGCATTGTGGCGAGCGCAGGGAGCTCCTGAGAGCGGTTTGTGCCGAAAGAAGCCCGGGACCGGCACTTAGCTTCGGAGAGCTGCGTATCTGCGTCTTCTGCGTGTCTTGCCGCTCTACACTCAGCCAAAAGCTTTTCCACCATATCTTGCAAGGAGAAACTCTGCCAGGAAAGAAAACATCCAAAATCTTGTTCTAAAGCTTGCACGGGGGTCTGCAAAGAGTTTGGCAAGAATGAAAGGTAGTTGTCCAAAACTCGTTCTTTTCCAATAGAATAACCATGGAAAAGGCAGGAGAGTGGTAAAGTACTGTTTTCTCTAAGTCTGAAGGCTGCCCACACTGTGCCTGTGTGCTGCAGCTTGCATCTTCGCCTTTGGGAAGCTGCCGCTCGCCGATTCTCCCGCAGGCGAAGAAGCGGCTTCTTCGCACACAGAGCATTGTGGCGAGCGCAGGGAGCTCCTGAGAGCGGTTTGTGCCGAAAGAAGCCCGGGACCGGCACTTAGCTTCGGAGAGCTGCGTATCTGCGTCTTCTGCGTGTCTTGCCGCTCTACACTCAGCAAAAAGCTTTTCCACCATATCTTGCAAGGAGAAACTCTGCCAGGAAAGAAAACATCCAAAATCTTGTTCTAAAGCTTGCACGGGGGTCTGCAAAGAGTTTGGCAAGAATGAAAGGTAGTTGTCCAAAACTCGTTCTTTTCCAATAGAATAACCATGGAAAAGGCAGGAGAGTGGTAAAGTACTGTTTTCTCTAAGTCTCAATGCTGCCCACACTGTGCCTGCGTGCTGCAGCTTGCATCTTCGCCTTTGGGAAGCTGCCGCTCGCCGATTCTCCAGGAGGCGAAGAAGCGGCTTCTTCGCACACAGAGCATTGTGGCGAGCGCAGGGAGCTCCTGAGAGCGGTTTGTGCCGAAAGAAGCCCGGGACCGGCACTTAGCTTCGGAGAGCTGCGTATCTGCGTCTTCTGCGTGTCTTGCCGCTCTACACTCAGCAAAAAGCTTTTCCACCATATCTTGCAAGGAGAAACTCTGCCAGGAAAGAAAACATCCAAAATCTTGTTCTAAAGCTTGCACGGGGGTCTGCAAAGAGTTTGGCAAGAATGAAAGGTAGTTGTCCAAAACTCGTTCTTTTCCAATAGAATAACCATGGAAAAGGCAGGAGAGTGGTAAAGTACTGTTTTCTCTAAGTCTGAATGCTGCCCACACTGTGCCTGCGTGCTGCAGCTTGCATCTTCGCCTTTGGGAAGCTGCCGCTCGCCGATTCTCCCGGAGGCGAAGAAGCGGCTTCTTCGCACACAGAGCATTGTGGCGAGCGCAGGGAGCTCCTGAGAGCGGTTTGTGCCGAAAGAAGCCCGGGACCGGCACTTAGCTTCGGAGAGCTGCGTATCTGCGTCTTCTGCGTGTCTTGCCGCTCTACACTCAGCAAAAAGCTTATCCACCATATCTTGCAAGGAGAAACTCTGCCAGGAAAGAAAACATCCAAAATCTTGTTCTAAAGCTTGCACGGGGGTCTGCAAAGAGTTTGGCAAGAATGAAAGGTAGTTGTCCAAAACTCGTTCTTTTCCAATAGAATAACCATGGAAAAGGCAGGAGAGTGGTAAAGTACTGTTTTCTCTAAGTCTGAATGCTGCCCACACTGTGCCTGTGTGCTGCAGCTTGCATCTTCGCCTTTGGGAAGCTGCCGCTCGCCGATTCTCCCGGAGGCGAAGAAGCGGCTTCTTCGCACACAGAGCATTGTGGCGAGCGCAGGGAGCTCCTGAGAGCGGTTTGTGCCGAAAGAAGCCCGGGACCGGCATTTAGCTTCGGAGAGCTGCGTATCTGCGTCTTCTGCGTGTCTTGCCGCTCTACACTCAGCAAAAAGCTTTTCCACCATATCTTGCAAGGAGAAACTCTGCCAGGAAAGAAAACATCCAAAATCTTGTTCTAAAGCTTGCACGGAGGTCTGCAAAGAGTTTGACAAGAATGAAAGGTAGTTGTCCAAAACTCGTTCTTTTCCAATAGAATAACCATGGAAAAGGCAGGAGAGTGGTAAAGTACTGTTTTCTCTAAGTCTGAAGGCTGCCCACACTGTGCCTGCGTGGTGCAGCTTGCATCTTCGCCTTTGGGAAGCTGCCGCTCGCCGATTCTCCCGCAGGCGAAGAAGCGGCTTCTTCGCACACAGAGCATTGTGGCGAGCGCAGGGAGCTCCTGAGAGCGGTTTGTGCCGAAAGAAGCCCGGGACCGGCACTTAGCTTCGGAGAGCTGCGTATCTGCGTCTTCTGCGTGTCTTGCCGCTCTACACTCAGCAAAAAGCTTTTCCACCATATCTTGCAAGGAGAAACTCTGCCAGGAAAGAAAACATCCAAAATCTTGTTCTAAAGCTTGCACGGGGGTCTGCAAAGAGTTTGGCAAGAATGAAAGGTAGTTGTCCAAAACTCGTTCTTTTCCAATAGAATAACCATGGAAAAGGCAGGAGAGTGGTAAAGTACTGTTTTCTCTAAGTCTGAAGGCTGCCCACACTGTGCCTGTGTGCTGCAGCTTGCATCTTCGCCTTTGGGAAGCTGCCGCTCGCCGATTCTCCCGCAGGCGAAGAAGCGGCTTCTTCGCACACAGAGCATTGTGGCGAGCGCAGGGAGCTCCTGAGAGCGGTTTGTGCCGAAAGAAGCCCGGGACCGGCACTTAGCTTCGGAGAGCTGTGTATCTTCGTCTTCTGCGTGTCTTGCCGCTCTACACTCAGCAAAAAGCTTTTCCACCATATCTTGCAAGGAGAAACTCTGCCAGGAAAGAAAACATCCAAAATCTTGTTCTAAAGCTTGCACGGGTGTCTGCAAAGCGTTTGGCAAGAATGAAAGGTAGTTGTCCAAAACTCGTTCTTTTCCAATAGAATAACCATGGAAAAGGCAGGAGAGTGGTAAAGTACTGTTTTCTCTAAGTCTGAAGGCTGCCCACACTGTGCCTGCGTGCTGCAGCTTGCATCTTCGCCTTTGGGAAGCTGCCGCTCGCCGATTCTCCCGGAGGCGAAGAAGCGGCTTCTTCGCACACAGAGCATTGTGGCGAGCGCAGGGAGCTCCTGAGAGCGGTTTGTGCCGAAAGAAGCCCGGGACCGGCACTTAGCTTTGGAGAGCTGCGTATCTGCGTCTTCTGCGTGTCTTGCCTCTCTATACTCAGCAAAAAGCTTTTCCACCATATCTTGCAAGGAGAAACTCTGCCAGGAAAGAAAACATCCAAAATCTTCTTCTAAAGCTTGCACGGGGGTCTGCAAAGAGTTTGGCAAGAATGAAAGGTAGTTGTCCAAAACTCGTTCTTTTCCAATAGAATAACCATGGAAAAGGCAGGAGAGTGGTAAAGTACTGTTTTCTCTAAGTCTGAAGGCTGCCCACACTGTGCCTGCGTGCTGCAGCTTGCATCTTCGCCTTTGGGAAGCTGCCGCTCGCCGATTCTCCCGGAGGCGAAGAAGCGGCTTCTTCGCACACAGAGCATTGTGGCGAGCGCAGGGAGCTCCTGAGAGCGGTTTGTGCCGAAAGAAGCCCGGGACCGGCACTTAGCTTCGGAGAGCTGCGTATCTGCGTCTTCTGCGTGTCTTGCCGCTCTACACTCAGCCAAAAGCTTTTCCACCATATCTTGCAAGGAGAAACTCTGCCAGGAAAGAAAACATCCAAAATCTTGTTCTAAAGCTTGCACGGGGGTCTGCAAAGAGTTTGGCAAGAATGAAAGGTAGTTGTCCAAAACTCGTTCTTTTCCAATAGAATAACCATGGAAAAGGCAGGAGAGTGGTAAAGTACTGTTTTCTCTAAGTCTGAAGGCTGCCCACACTGTGCCTGCGTGCTGCAGCTTGCATCTTCGCCTTTGGGAAGCTGCCGCTCGCCGATTCTCCCGGAGGCGAAGAAGCGGCTTCTTCGCACACAGAGCATTGTGGCGAGCGCAGGGAGCTCCTGAGAGCGGTTTGTGCCGAAAGAAGCCCGGGACCGGCACTTAGCTTCGGAGAGCTGCGTATCTGCGTCTTCTGCGTGTCTTGCCGCTCTACACTCAGCAAAAAGCTTTTCCACCATATCTTGCAAGGAGAAACTCTGCCAGGAAAGAAAACATCCAAAATCTTGTTCTAAAGCTTGCACGGGGGTCTGCAAAGAGTTTGGCAAGAATGAAAGGTAGTTGTCCAAAACTCGTTCTTTTCCAATAGAATAACCATGGAAAAGGCAGGAGAGTGGTAAAGTACTGTTTTCTCTAAGTCTGAAGGCTGCCCACACTGTGCCTGCGTGCTGCAGCTTGCATCTTCGCCTTTGGGAAGCTGCCGCTCGCCGATTCTCCCGCAGGCGAAGAAGCGGCTTCTTCGCACACAGAGCATTGTGGCGAGCGCAGGGAGCTCCTGAGAGCGGTTTGTGCCGAAAGAAGCCCGGGACCGGCACTTAGCTTCGGAGAGCTGCGTATCTGCGTCTTCTGCGTGTCTTGCCGCTCTACACTCAGCAAAAAGCTTTTCCACCATATCTTGCAAGGAGAAACTCTGCCAGGAAAGAAAACATCCAAAATCTTGTTCTAAAGTTTGCACGGTGGTCTGCAAAGAGTTTGGCAAGAATGAAAGGTAGTTGTCCAAAACTCGTTCTTTTCCAATAGAATAACCATGGAAAAGGCAGGAGAGTGGTAAAGTACTGTTTTCTCTAAGTCTGAAGGCTGCCCACACTGTGCCTGCGTGCTGCAGCTTGCATCTTCGCCTTTGGGAAGCTGCCGCTCGCCGATTCTCCCGCAGGCGAAGAAGCGGCTTCTTCGCACACAGAGCATTGTGGCGAGCGCAGGGAGCTCCTGAGAGCGGTTTGTGCCGAAAGAAGCCCGGGACCGGCACTTAGCTTCGGAGAGCTGCGTATCTGCGTCTTCTGCGTGTCTTGCCGCTCTACACTCAGCCAAAAGCTTTTCCACCATATCTTGCAAGGAGAAACTCTGCCAGGAAAGAAAACATCCAAAATCTTGTTCTAAAGCTTGCACGGGGGTCTGCAAAGAGTTTGGCAAGAATGAAAGGTAGTTGTCCAAAACTCGTTCTTTTCCAATAGAATAACCATGGAAAAGGCAGGAGAGTGGTAAAGTACTGTTTTCTCTAAGTCTGAAGGCTGCCCACACTGTGCCTGTGTGCTGCAGCTTGCATCTTCGCCTTTGGGAAGCTGCCGCTCGCCGATTCTCCCGGAGGCGAAGAAGCGGCTTCTTCGCACACAGAGCATTGTGGCGAGCGCAGGGAGCTCCTGAGAGCGGTTTGGGCCGAAAGAAGCCCGGGACCGGCACTTAGCTTCGGAGAGCTGCGTATCTGCGTCTTCTGCGTGTCTTGCCGCTCTATACTCAGCAAAAAGCTTTTCCACCATATCTTGCAAGGAGAAACTCTGCCAGGAAAGAAAACATCCAAAATCTTGTTCTAAAGCTTGCACGGAGGTCTGCAAAGAGTTTGGCAAGAATGAAAGGTAGTTGTCCAAAACTCGTTCTTTTCCAATAGAATAACCATGGAAAAGGCAGGAGAGTGGTAAAGTTCTGTTTTCTCTAAGTCTGAAGGCTGCCCACA
Source organism: Molothrus aeneus (assembly GCF_037042795.1). Classification (NCBI taxonomy): domain Eukaryota; kingdom Metazoa; phylum Chordata; class Aves; order Passeriformes; family Icteridae; genus Molothrus; species Molothrus aeneus. The sequence continues at coordinate 574,486 of NW_027099208.1, read as the reverse complement.
CTGTGCCTGTGTGCTGCAGCTTGCATCTTCGCCTTTGGGAAGCTGCCGCTCGCCGATTCTCCCGGAGGCGAAGACGCGGCTTCTTCGCACACAGAGCATTGTGGCGAGCGCAGGGAGCTCCTGAGAGCGGTTTGTGCCGAAAGAAGCCCGGGACCGGCACTTAGCTTCGGAGAGCTGCGTATCTGCGTCTTCTGCGTGTCTTGCCGCTCTACACTCAGCAAAAAGCTTTTCCACCATATCTTGCAAGGAGAAACTCTGCCAGGAAAGAAAACATCCAAAATCTTGTTCTAAAGCTTGCACGGGGGTCTGCAAAGAGTTTGGCAAGAATGAAAGGTAGTTGTCCAAAACTCGTTCTTTTCCAATAGAATAACCATGGAAAAGGCAGGAGAGTGGTAAAGTACTGTTTTCTCTAAGTCTGAAGGCTGCCCACACTGTGCCTGCGTGGTGCAGCTTGCATCTTCGCCTTTGGGAAGCTGCCGCTCGCCGATTCTCCCGGAGGCGAAGAAGCGGCTTCTTCGCACACAGAGCATTGTGGCGAGCGCAGGGAGCTCCTGAGAGCGGTTTGTGCCGAAAGAAGCCCGGGACCGGCACTTAGCTTCGGAGAGCTGCGTATCTGCGTCTTCTGCGTGTCTTGCCGCTCTACACTCAGCAAAAAGCTTTTCCACCATATCTTGCAAGGAGAAACTCTGCCAGGAAAGAAAACATCCAAAATCTTGTTCTAAAGCTTGCACGGGGGTCTGCAAAGAGTTTGGCAAGAATGAAAGGTAGTTGTCCAAAACTCGTTCTTTTCCAATAGAATAACCATGGAAAAGGCAGGAGAGTGGTAAAGTACTGTTTTCTCTAAGTCTGAAGGCTGCCCACACTGTGCCTGCGTGCTGCAGCTTGCATCTTCGCCTTTGGGAAGCTGCCGCTCGCCGATTCTCCCGGAGGCGAAGAAGCGGCTTCTTCGCACACAGAGCATTGTGGCGAGCGCAGGGAGCTCCTGAGAGCGGTTTGTGCCGAAAGAAGCCCGGGACCGGCACTTAGCTTTGGAGAGCTGCGTATCTGCGTCTTCTGCGTGTCTTGCCTCTCTACACTCAGCAAAAAGCTTTTCCACCATATCTTGCAAGGAGAAACTCTGCCAGGAAAGAAAACATCCAAAATCTTGTTCTAAAGCTTGCACGGGGGTCTGCAAAGAGTTTGGCAAGAATGAAAGGTAGTTGTCCAAAACTCGTTCTTTTCCAATAGAATAACCATGGAAAAGGCAGGAGAGTGGTAAAGTTCTGTTTTCTCTAAGTCTGAAGGCTGCCCACACTGTGCCTGCGTGGTGCAGCTTGCATCTTCGCCTTTGGGAAGCTGCGGCTCGCCGATTCTCCCGGAGGCGAAGAAGCGGCTTCTTCGCACACAGAGCATTGTGGCGAGCGCAGGGAGCTCCTGAGAGCGGTTTGTGCCGAAAGAAGCCCGGGACCGGCACTTAGCTTCGGAGAGCTGTGTATCTGCGTCTTCTGCGTGTCTTGCCGCTCTACACTCAGCAAGAAGCTTTTCCACCATATCTTGCAAGGAGAAACTCTGCCAGGAAAGAAAACATCCAAAATCTTGTTCTAAAGCTTGCACGGGGGTCTGCAAAGAGTTTGGCAAGAATGAAAGGTAGTTGTCCAAAACTCGTTCTTTTCCAATAGAATAACCATGGAAAAGGCAGGAGAGTGGTAAAGTACTGTTTTCTCTAAGTCTGAAGGCTGCCCACACTGTGCCTGTGTGCTGCAGCTTGCATCTTCGCCTTTGGGAAGCTGCCGCTCGCCGATTCTCCCGGAGGCGAAGAAGCGGCTTCTTCGCACACAGAGCATTGTGGCGAGCGCAGGGAGCTCCTGAGAGCGGTTTGTGCCGAAAGAAGCCCGGGACCGGCACTTAGCTTCGGAGAGCTGCGTATCTGCGTCTTCTGCGTGTCTTGCCGCTCTACACTCAGCAAAAAGCTTTTCCACCATATCTTGCAAGGAGAAACTCTGCCAGGAAAGAAAACATCCAAAATCTTGTTCTAAAGCTTGCACGGGGGTCTGCAAAGAGTTTGGCAAGAATGAAAGGTAGTTGTCCAAAACTCGTTCTTTTCCAATAGAATAACCATGGAAAAGGCAGGAGAGTGGTAAAGTACTGTTTTCTCTAAGTCTGAAGGCTGCCCACACTGTGCCTGTGTGCTGCAGCTTGCATCTTCGCCTTTGGGAAGCTGCCGCTCGCCGATTCTCCCGGAGGCGAAGAAGCGGCTTCTTCGCACACAGAGCATTGTGGCGAGCGCAGGGAGCTCCTGAGAGCGGTTTGGGCCGAAAGAAGCCCGGGACCGGCACTTAGCTTCGGAGAGCTGCGTATCTGCGTCTTCTGCGTGTCTTGCCGCTCTATACTCAGCAAAAAGCTTTTCCACCATATCTTGCAAGGAGAAACTCTGCCAGGAAAGAAAACATCCAAAATCTTGTTCTAAAGCTTGCACGGGGGTCTGCAAAGAGTTTGGCAAGAATGAAAGGTAGTTGTCCAAAACTCGTTCTTTTCCAATAGAATAACCATGGAAAAGGCAGGAGAGTGGTAAAGTACTGTTTTCTCTAAGTCTGAAGGCTGCCCACACTGTGCCTGTGTGCTGCAGCTTGCATCTTCGCCTTTGGGAAGCTGCCGCTCGCCGATTCTCCCGGAGGCGAAGACGCGGCTTCTTCGCACACAGAGCATTGTGGCGAGCGCAGGGAGCTCCTGAGAGCGGTTTGTGCCGAAAGAAGCCCGGGACCGGCACTTAGCTTCGGAGAGCTGCGTATCTGCGTCTTCTGCGTGTCTTGCCGCTCTACACTCAGCAAAAAGCTTTTCCACCATATCTTGCAAGGAGAAACTCTGCCAGGAAAGAAAACATCCAAAATCTTGTTCTAAAGCTTGCACGGGGGTCTGCAAAGAGTTTGGCAAGAATGAAAGGTAGTTGTCCAAAACTCGTTCTTTTCCAATAGAATAACCATGGAAAAGGCAGGAGAGTGGTAAAGTACTGTTTTCTCTAAGTCTGAAGGCTGCCCACACTGTGCCTGTGTGCTGCAGCTTGCATCTTCGCCTTTGGGAAGCTGCCGCTCGCCGATTCTCCCGCAGGCGAAGAAGCGGCTTCTTCGCACACAGAGCATTGTGGCGAGCGCAGGGAGCTCCTGAGAGCGGTTTGTGCCGAAAGAAGCCCGGGACCGGCACTTAGCTTCGGAGAGCTGCGTATCTGCGTCTTCTGCGTGTCTTGCCGCTCTACACTCAGCCAAAAGCTTTTCCACCATATCTTGCAAGGAGAAACTCTGCCAGGAAAGAAAACATCCAAAATCTTGTTCTAAAGCTTGCACGGGGGTCTGCAAAGAGTTTGGCAAGAATGAAAGGTAGTTGTCCAAAACTCGTTCTTTTCCAATAGAATAACCATGGAAAAGGCAGGAGAGTGGTAAAGTACTGTTTTCTCTAAGTCTGAAGGCTGCCCACACTGTGCCTGTGTGCTGCAGCTTGCATCTTCGCCTTTGGGAAGCGGCCGCTCGCCGATTCTCCCGGAGGCGAAGAAGCGGCTTCTTCGCACACAGAGCATTGTGGCGAGCGCAGGGAGCTCCTGAGAGCGGTTTGTGCCGAAAGAAGCCCGGGACCGGCACTTAGCTTCGGAGAGCTGCGTATCTGCGTCTTCTGCGTGTCTTGCCGCTCTACACTCAGCAAAAAGCTTTTCCACCATATCTTGCAAGGAGAAACTCTGCCAGGAAAGAAAACATCCAAAATCTTGTTCTAAAGCTTGCACGGAGGTCTGCAAAGAGTTTGGCAAGAATGAAAGGTAGTTGTCCAAAACTCGTTCTTTTCCAATAGAATAACCATGGAAAAGGCAGGAGAGTGGTAAAGTTCTGTTTTCTCTAAGTCTGAAGGCTGCCCACACTGTGCCTGTGTGCTGCAGCTTGCATCTTCGCCTTTGGGAAGCTGCCGCTCGCCGATTCTCCCGCAGGCGAAGAAGCGGCTTCTTCGCACACAGAGCATTGTGGCGAGCGCAGGGAGCTCCTGAGAGCGGTTTGGGCCGAAAGAAGCCCGGGACCGGCACTTAGCTTCGGAGAGCTGCGTATCTGCGTCTTCTGCGTGTCTTGCCGCTCTATACTCAGCAAAAAGCTTTTCCACCATATCTTGCAAGGAGAAACTCTGCCAGGAAAGAAAACATCCAAAATCTTGTTCTAAAGCTTGCACGGGGGTCTGCAAAGAGTTTGGCAAGAATGAAAGGTAGTTGTCCAAAACTCGTTCTTTTCCAATAGAATAACCATGGAAAAGGCAGGAGAGTGGTAAAGTTCTGTTTTCTCTAAGTCTGAAGGCTGCCCACACTGTGCCTGTGTGCTGCAGCTTGCATCTTCGCCTTTGGGAAGCTGCCGCTCGCCGATTCTCCCGGAGGCGAAGACGCGGCTTCTTCGCACACAGAGCATTGTGGCGAGCGCAGGGAGCTCCTGAGAGCGGTTTGTGCCGAAAGAAGCCCGGGACCGGCACTTAGCTTCGGAGAGCTGCGTATCTGCGTCTTCTGCGTGTCTTGCCGCTCTACACTCAGCAAAAAGCTTTTCCACCATATCTTGCAAGGAGAAACTCTGCCAGGAAAGAAAACATCCAAAATCTTGTTCTAAAGCTTGCACGGGGGTCTGCAAAGAGTTTGGCAAGAATGAAAGGTAGTTGTCCAAAACTCGTTCTTTTCCAATAGAATAACCATGGAAAAGGCAGGAGAGTGGTAAAGTACTGTTTTCTCTAAGTCTGAAGGCTGCCCACACTGTGCCTGCGTGCTGCAGCTTGCATCTTCGCCTTTGGGAAGCTGCCGCTCGCCGATTCTCCCGGAGGCGAAGAAGCGGCTTCTTCGCACACAGAGCATTGTGGCGAGCGCAGGGAGCTCCTGAGAGCGGTTTGTGCCGAAAGAAGCCCGGGACCGGCACTTAGCTTCGGAGAGCTGCGTATCTGCGTCTTCTGCGTGTCTTGCCGCTCTACACTCAGCAAGAAGCTTTTCCACCATATCTTGCAAGGAGAAACTCTGCCAGGAAAGAAAACATCCAAAATCTTGTTCTAAAGCTTGCACGGGGGTCTGCAAAGAGTTTGGCAAGAATGAAAGGTAGTTGTCCAAAACTCGTTCTTTTCCAATAGAATAACCATGGAAAAGGCAGGAGAGTGGTAAAGTACTGTTTTCTCTAAGTCTGAAGGCTGCCCACACTGTGCCTGCGTGCTGCAGCTTGCATCTTCGCCTTTGGGAAGCTGCCGCTCGCCGATTCTCCCGGAGGCGAAGAAGCGGCTTCTTCGCACACAGAGCATTGTGGCGAGCGCAGGGAGCTCCTGAGAGCGGTTTGTGCCGAAAGAAGCCCGGGACCGGCACTTAGCTTTGGAGAGCTGCGTATCTGCGTCTTCTGCGTGTCTTGCCGCTCTACACTCAGCAAAAAGCTTTTCCACCATATCTTGCAAGGAGAAACTCTGCCAGGAAAGAAAACATCCAAAATCTTGTTCTAAAGCTTGCACGGGGGTCTGCAAAGAGTTTGGCAAGAATGAAAGGTAGTTGTCCAAAACTCGTTCTTTTCCAATAGAATAACCATGGAAAAGGCAGGAGAGTGGTAAAGTACTGTTTTCTCTAAGTCTGAAGGCTGCCCACACTGTGCCTGTGTGCTGCAGCTTGCATCTTCGCCTTTGGGAAGCTGCCGCTCGCCGATTCTCCCGGAGGCGAAGAAGCGGCTTCTTCGCACACAGAGCATTGTGGCGAGCGCAGGGAGCTCCTGAGAGCGGTTTGTGCCGAAAGAAGCCCGGGACCGGCACTTAGCTTCGGAGAGCTGCGTATCTGCGTCTTCTGCGTGTCTTGCCGCTCTACACTCAGCAAAAAGCTTTTCCACCATATCTTGCAAGGAGAAACTCTGCCAGGAAAGAAAACATCCAAAATCTTGTTCTAAAGCTTGCACGGGGGTCTGCAAAGAGTTTGGCAAGAATGAAAGGTAGTTGTCCAAAACTCGTTCTTTTCCAATAGAATAACCATGGAAAAGGCAGGAGAGTGGTAAAGTACTGTTTTCTCTAAGTCTGAAGGCTGCCCACACTGTGCCTGTGTGCTGCAGCTTGCATCTTCGCCTTTGGGAAGCTGCCGCTCGCCGATTCTCCCGGAGGCGAAGAAGCGGCTTCTTCGCACACAGAGCATTGTGGCGAGCGCAGGGAGCTCCTGAGAGCGGTTTGTGCCGAAAGAAGCCCGGGACCGGCACTTAGCTTCGGAGAGCTGCGTATCTGCGTCTTCTGCGTGTCTTGCCGCTCTACACTCAGCAAAAAGCTTTTCCACCATATCTTGCAAGGAGAAACTCTGCCAGGAAAGAAAACATCCAAAATCTTGTTCGAAAGCTTGCACGGGGGTCTGCAAAGAGTTTGGCAAGAATGAAAGGTAGTTGTCCAAAACTCGTTCTTTTCCAATAGAATAACCATGGAAAAGGCAGGAGAGTGGTAAAGTACTGTTTTCTCTAAGTCTGAAGGCTGCCCACACTGTGCCTGTGTGCTGCAGCTTGCATCTTCGCCTTTGGGAAGCTGCCGCTCGCCGATTCTCCCGGAGGCGAAGAAGCGGCTTCTTCGCACACAGAGCATTGTGGCGAGCGCAGGGAGCTCCTGAGAGCGGTTTGGGCCGAAAGAAGCCCGGGACCGGCACTTAGCTTCGGAGAGCTGCGTATCTGCGTCTTCTGCGTGTCTTGCCGCTCTATACTCAGCAAAAAGCTTTTCCACCATATCTTGCAAGGAGAAACTCTGCCAGGAAAGAAAACATCCAAAATCTTGTTCTAAAGCTTGCACGGGGGTCTGCAAAGAGTTTGGCAAGAATGAAAGGTAGTTGTCCAAAACTCGTTCTTTTCCAATAGAATAACCATGGAAAAGGCAGGAGAGTGGTAAAGTACTGTTTTCTCTAAGTCTGAAGGCTGCCCACACTGTGCCTGTGTGCTGCAGCTTGCATCTTCGCCTTTGGGAAGCTGCCGCTCGCCGATTCTCCCGGAGGCGAAGACGCGGCTTCTTCGCACACAGAGCATTGTGGCGAGCGCAGGGAGCTCCTGAGAGCGGTTTGTGCCGAAAGAAGCCCGGGACCGGCACTTAGCTTCGGAGAGCTGCGTATCTGCGTCTTCTGCGTGTCTTGCCGCTCTACACTCAGCAAAAAGCTTTTCCACCATATCTTGCAAGGAGAAACTCTGCCAGGAAAGAAAACATCCAAAATCTTGTTCTAAAGCTTGCACGGGGGTCTGCAAAGAGTTTGGCAAGAATGAAAGGTAGTTGTCCAAAACTCGTTCTTTTCCAATAGAATAACCATGGAAAAGGCAGGAGAGTGGTAAAGTACTGTTTTCTCTAAGTCTGAAGGCTGCCCACACTGTGCCTGTGTGCTGCAGCTTGCATCTTCGCCTTTGGGAAGCTGCCGCTCGCCGATTCTCCCGCAGGCGAAGAAGCGGCTTCTTCGCACACAGAGCATTGTGGCGAGCGCAGGGAGCTCCTGAGAGCGGTTTGTGCCGAAAGAAGCCCGGGACCGGCACTTAGCTTCGGAGAGCTGCGTATCTGCGTCTTCTGCGTGTCTTGCCGCTCTACACTCAGCCAAAAGCTTTTCCACCATATCTTGCAAGGAGAAACTCTGCCAGGAAAGAAAACATCCAAAATCTTGTTCTAAAGCTTGCACGGGGGTCTGCAAAGAGTTTGGCAAGAATGAAAGGTAGTTGTCCAAAACTCGTTCTTTTCCAATAGAATAACCATGGAAAAGGCAGGAGAGTGGTAAAGTACTGTTTTCTCTAAGTCTGAAGGCTGCCCACACTGTGCCTGTGTGCTGCAGCTTGCATCTTCGCCTTTGGGAAGCGGCCGCTCGCCGATTCTCCCGGAGGCGAAGAAGCGGCTTCTTCGCACACAGAGCATTGTGGCGAGCGCAGGGAGCTCCTGAGAGCGGTTTGTGCCGAAAGAAGCCCGGGACCGGCACTTAGCTTCGGAGAGCTGCGTATCTGCGTCTTCTGCGTGTCTTGCCGCTCTACACTCAGCAAAAAGCTTTTCCACCATATCTTGCAAGGAGAAACTCTGCCAGGAAAGAAAACATCCAAAATCTTGTTCTAAAGCTTGCACGGAGGTCTGCAAAGAGTTTGGCAAGAATGAAAGGTAGTTGTCCAAAACTCGTTCTTTTCCAATAGAATAACCATGGAAAAGGCAGGAGAGTGGTAAAGTTCTGTTTTCTCTAAGTCTGAAGGCTGCCCACACTGTGCCTGTGTGCTGCAGCTTGCATCTTCGCCTTTGGGAAGCTGCCGCTCGCCGATTCTCCCGCAGGCGAAGAAGCGGCTTCTTCGCACACAGAGCATTGTGGCGAGCGCAGGGAGCTCCTGAGAGCGGTTTGGGCCGAAAGAAGCCCGGGACCGGCACTTAGCTTCGGAGAGCTGCGTATCTGCGTCTTCTGCGTGTCTTGCCGCTCTACACTCAGCAAAAAGCTTTTCCACCATATCTTGCAAGGAGAAACTCTGCCAGGAAAGAAAACATCCAAAATCTTGTTCTAAAGCTTGCACGGGGGTCTGCAAAGAGTTTGGCAAGAATGAAAGGTAGTTGTCCAAAACTCGTTCTTTTCCAATAGAATAACCATGGAAAAGGCAGGAGAGTGGTAAAGTTCTGTTTTCTCTAAGTCTGAAGGCTGCCCACACTGTGCCTGTGTGCTGCAGCTTGCATCTTCGCCTTTGGGAAGCTGCCGCTCGCCGATTCTCCCGGAGGCGAAGACGCGGCTTCTTCGCACACAGAGCATTGTGGCGAGCGCAGGGAGCTCCTGAGAGCGGTTTGTGCCGAAAGAAGCCCGGGACCGGCACTTAGCTTCGGAGAGCTGCGTATCTGCGTCTTCTGCGTGTCTTGCCGCTCTACACTCAGCAAAAAGCTTTTCCACCATATCTTGCAAGGAGAAACTCTGCCAGGAAAGAAAACATCCAAAATCTTGTTCTAAAGCTTGCACGGGGGTCTGCAAAGAGTTTGGCAAGAATGAAAGGTAGTTGTCCAAAACTCGTTCTTTTCCAATAGAATAACCATGGAAAAGGCAGGAGAGTGGTAAAGTACTGTTTTCTCTAAGTCTGAAGGCTGCCCACACTGTGCCTGCGTGCTGCAGCTTGCATCTTCGCCTTTGGGAAGCTGCCGCTCGCCGATTCTCCCGGAGGCGAAGAAGCGGCTTCTTCGCACACAGAGCATTGTGGCGAGCGCAGGGAGCTCCTGAGAGCGGTTTGTGCCGAAAGAAGCCCGGGACCGGCACTTAGCTTCGGAGAGCTGCGTATCTGCGTCTTCTGCGTGTCTTGCCGCTCTACACTCAGCAAGAAGCTTTTCCACCATATCTTGCAAGGAGAAACTCTGCCAGGAAAGAAAACATCCAAAATCTTGTTCTAAAGCTTGCACGGGGGTCTGCAAAGAGTTTGGCAAGAATGAAAGGTAGTTGTCCAAAACTCGTTCTTTTCCAATAGAATAACCATGGAAAAGGCAGGAGAGTGGTAAAGTACTGTTTTCTCTAAGTCTGAAGGCTGCCCACACTGTGCCTGCGTGCTGCAGCTTGCATCTTCGCCTTTGGGAAGCTGCCGCTCGCCGATTCTCCCGGAGGCGAAGAAGCGGCTTCTTCGCACACAGAGCATTGTGGCGAGCGCAGGGAGCTCCTGAGAGCGGTTTGTGCCGAAAGAAGCCCGGGACCGGCACTTAGCTTTGGAGAGCTGCGTATCTGCGTCTTCTGCGTGTCTTGCCGCTCTACACTCAGCAAAAAGCTTTTCCACCATATCTTGCAAGGAGAAACTCTGCCAGGAAAGAAAACATCCAAAATCTTGTTCTAAAGCTTGCACGGGGGTCTGCAAAGAGTTTGGCAAGAATGAAAGGTAGTTGTCCAAAACTCGTTCTTTTCCAATAGAATAACCATGGAAAAGGCAGGAGAGTGGTAAAGTACTGTTTTCTCTAAGTCTGAAGGCTGCCCACACTGTGCCTGTGTGCTGCAGCTTGCATCTTCGCCTTTGGGAAGCTGCCGCTCGCCGATTCTCCCGGAGGCGAAGAAGCGGCTTCTTCGCACACAGAGCATTGTGGCGAGCGCAGGGAGCTCCTGAGAGCGGTTTGTGCCGAAAGAAGCCCGGGACCGGCACTTAGCTTCGGAGAGCTGCGTATCTGCGTCTTCTGCGTGTCTTGCCGCTCTACACTCAGCAAAAAGCTTTTCCACCATATCTTGCAAGGAGAAACTCTGCCAGGAAAGAAAACATCCAAAATCTTGTTCTAAAGTTTGCACGGTGGTCTGCAAAGAGTTTGGCAAGAATGAAAGGTAGTTGTCCAAAATTCGTTCTTTTCCAATAGAATAACCATGGAAAAGGCAGGAGAGTGGTAAAGTACTGTTTTCTCTAAGTCTGAAGGCTGCCCACACTGTGCCTGCGTGCTGCAGCTTGCATCTTCGCCTTTGGGAAGCTGCCGCTCGCCGATTCTCCCGCAGGCGAAGAAGCGGCTTCTTCGCACACAGAGCATTGTGGCGAGCGCAGGGAGCTCCTGAGAGCGGTTTGTGCCGAAAGAAGCCCGGGACCGGCACTTAGCTTCGGAGAGCTGCGTATCTGCGTCTTCTGCGTGTCTTGCCGCTCTACACTCAGCAAAAAGCTTTTCCACCATATCTTGCAAGGAGAAACTCTGCCAGGAAAGAAAACATCCAAAATCTTGTTCTAAAGCTTGCACGGGGGTCTGCAAAGAGTTTGGCAAGAATGAAAGGTAGTTGTCCAAAACTCGTTCTTTTCCAATAGAATAACCATGGAAAAGGCAGGAGAGTGGTAAAGTACTGTTTTCTCTAAGTCTGAAGGCTGCCCACACTGTGCCTGTGTGCTGCAGCTTGCATCTTCGCCTTTGGGAAGCTGCCGCTCGCCGATTCTCACGGAGGCGAAGAAGCGGCTTCTTCGCACACAGAGCATTGTGGCGAGCGCAGGGAGCTCCTGAGAGCGGTTTGGGCCGAAAGAAGCCCGGGACCGGCACTTAGCTTCGGAGAGCTGCGTATCTGCGTCTTCTGCGTGTCTTGCCGCTCTATACTCAGCAAAAAGCTTTTCCACCATATCTTGCAAGGAGAAACTCTGCCAGGAAAGAAAACATCCAAAATCTTGTTCTAAAGCTTGCACGGGGGTCTGCAAAGAGTTTGGCAAGAATGAAAGGTAGTTGTCCAAAACTCGTTCTTTTCCAATAGAATAACCATGGAAAAGGCAGGAGAGTGGTAAAGTTCTGTTTTTTCTAAGTCTGAAGGCTGCCCACACTGTGCCTGTGTGCTGCAGCTTGCATCTTCGCCTTTGGGAAGCTGCCGCTCGCCGATTCTCCCGGAGGCGAAGACGCGGCTTCTTCGCACACAGAGCATTGTGGCGAGCGCAGGGAGCTCCTGAGAGCGGTTTGTGCCGAAAGAAGCCCGGGACCGGCACTTAGCTTCGGAGAGCTGCGTATCTGCGTCTTCTGCGTGTCTTGCCGCTCTACACTCAGCAAAAAGCTTTTCCACCATATCTTGCAAGGAGAAACTCTGCCAGGAAAGAAAACATCCAAAATCTTGTTCTAAAGCTTGCACGGGGGTCTGCAAAGAGTTTGGCAAGAATGAAAGGTAGTTGTCCAAAACTCGTTCTTTTCCAATAGAATAACCATGGAAAAGGCAGGAGAGTGGTAAAGTACTGTTTTCTCTAAGTCTGAAGGCTGCCCACACTGTGCCTGCGTGCTGCAGCTTGCATCTTCGCCTTTGGGAAGCTGCCGCTCGCCGATTCTCCCGGAGGCGAAGAAGCGGCTTCTTCGCACACAGAGCATTGTGGCGAGCGCAGGGAGCTCCTGAGAGCGGTTTGTGCCGAAAGAAGCCCGGGACCGGCACTTAGCTTCGGAGAGCTGCGTATCTGCGTCTTCTGCGTGTCTTGCCGCTCTACACTCAGCAAAAAGCTTTTCCACCATATCTTGCAAGGAGAAACTCTGCCAGGAAAGAAAACATCCAAAATCTTGTTCTAAAGCTTGCACGGAGGTCTGCAAAGAGTTTGGCAAGAATGAAAGGTAGTTGTCCAAAACTCGTTCTTTTCCAATAGAATAACCATGGAAAAGGCAGGAGAGGGGTAAAGTACTGTTTTCTCTAAGTCTGAAGGCTGCCCACACTGTGCCTGTGTGCTGCAGCTTGCATCTTCGCCTTTGGGAAGCTGCCGCTCGCCGATTCTCCCGGAGGCGAAGAAGCGGCTTCTTCGCACACAGAGCATTGTGGCGAGCGCAGGGAGCTCCTGAGAGCGGTTTGTGCCGAAAGAAGCCCGGGACCGGCACTTAGCTTCGGAGAGCTGCGTATCTGCGTCTTCTGCGTGTCTTGCCGCTCTACACTCAGCCAAAAGCTTTTCCACCATATCTTGCAAGGAGAAACTCTGCCAGGAAAGAAAACATCCAAAATCTTGTTCTAAAGCTTGCACGGGGGTCTGCAAAGAGTTTGGCAAGAATGAAAGGTAGTTGTCCAAAACTCGTTCTTTTCCAATAGAATAACCATGGAAAAGGCAGGAGAGTGGTAAAGTACTGTTTTCTCTAAGTCTGAAGGCTGCCCACACTGTGCCTGTGTGCTGCAGCTTGCATCTTCGCCTTTGGGAAGCGGCCGCTCGCCGATTCTCCCGGAGGCGAAGAAGCGGCTTCTTCGCACACAGAGCATTGTGGCGAGCGCAGGGAGCTCCTGAGAGCGGTTTGTGCCGAAAGAAGCCCGGGACCGGCACTTAGCTTCGGAGAGCTGCGTATCTGCGTCTTCTGCGTGTCTTGCCGCTCTACACTCAGCAAAAAGCTTTTCCACCATATCTTGCAAGGAGAAACTCTGCCAGGAAAGAAAACATCCAAAATCTTGTTCTAAAGCTTGCACGGAGGTCTGCAAAGAGTTTGGCAAGAATGAAAGGTAGTTGTCCAAAACTCGTTCTTTTCCAATAGAATAACCATGGAAAAGGCAGGAGAGTGGTAAAGTACTGTTTTCTCTGAGTCTGAAGGCTGCCCACACTGTGCCTGTGTGCTGCAGCTTGCATCTTCGCCTTTGGGAAGCTGCCGCTCGCCGATTCTCCCGGAGGCGAAGAAGCGGCTTCTTCGCACACAGAGCATTGTGGCGAGCGCAGGGAGCTCCTGAGAGCGGTTTGGGCCGAAAGAAGCCCGGGACCGGCACTTAGCTTCGGAGAGCTGCGTATCTGCGTCTTCTGCGTGTCTTGCCGCTCTATACTCAGCAAAAAGCTTTTCCACCATATCTTGCAAGGAGAAACTCTGCCAGGAAAGAAAACATCCAAAATCTTGTTCTAAAGCTTGCACGGGGGTCTGCAAAGAGTTTGGCAAGAATGAAAGGTAGTTGTCCAAAACTCGTTCTTTTCCAATAGAATAACCATGGAAAAGGCAGGAGAGTGGTAAAGTTCTGTTTTCTCTAAGTCTGAAGGCTGCCCACACTGTGCCTGTGTGCTGCAGCTTGCATCTTCGCCTTTGGGAAGCTGCCGCTCGCCGATTCTCCCGGAGGCGAAGACGCGGCTTCTTCGCACACAGAGCATTGTGGCGAGCGCAGGGAGCTCCTGAGAGCGGTTTGTGCCGAAAGAAGCCCGGGACCGGCACTTAGCTTCGGAGAGCTGCGTATCTGCGTCTTCTGCGTGTCTTGCCGCTCTACACTCAGCAAAAAGCTTTTCCACCATATCTTGCAAGGAGAAACTCTGCCAGGAAAGAAAACATCCAAAATCTTGTTCTAAAGCTTGCACGGGGGTCTGCAAAGAGTTTGGCAAGAATGAAAGGTAGTTGTCCAAAACTCGTTCTTTTCCAATAGAATAACCATGGAAAAGGCAGGAGAGTGGTAAAGTACTGTTTTCTCGAAGTCTGAAGGCTGCCCACACTGTGCCTGCGTGCTGCAGCTTGCATCTTCGCCTTTGGGAAGCTGCCGCTCGCCGATTCTCCCGGAGGCGAAGAAGCGGCTTCTTCGCACACAGAGCATTGTGGGGAGCGCAGGGAGCTCCTGAGAGCGGTTTGTGCCGAAAGAAGCCCGGGACCGGCACTTAGCTTCGGAGAGCTGCGTATCTGCGTCTTCTGCGTGTCTTGCCGCTCTACACTCAGCAAGAAGCTTTTCCACCATATCTTGCAAGGAGAAACTCTGCCAGGAAAGAAAACATCCAAAATCTTGTTCTAAAGCTTGCACGGGGGTCTGCAAAGAGTTTGGCAAGAATGAAAGGTAGTTGTCCAAAACTCGTTCTTTTCCAATAGAATAACCATGGAAAAGGCAGGAGAGTGGTAAAGTACTGTTTTCTCTAAGTCTGAAGGCTGCCCACACTGTGCCTGCGTGCTGCAGCTTGCATCTTCGCCTTTGGGAAGCTGCCGCTCGCCGATTCTCCCGGAGGCGAAGAAGCGGCTTCTTCGCACACAGAGCATTGTGGCGAGCGCAGGGAGCTCCTGAGAGCGGTTTGTGCCGAAAGAAGCCCGGGACCGGCACTTAGCTTCGGAGAGCTGCGTATCTGCGTCTTCTGCGTGTCTTGCCGCTCTACACTCAGCAAAAAGCTTTTCCACCATATTTTGCAAGGAGAAACTCTGCCAGGAAAGAAAACATCCAAAATCTTGTTCTAAAGCTTGCACGGGGGTCTGCAAAGAGTTTGGCAAGAATGAAAGGTAGTTGTCCAAAACTCGTTCTTTTCCAATAGAATAACCATGGAAAAGGCAGGAGAGTGGTAAAGTACTGTTTTCTCTAAGTCTGAAGGCTGCCCACACTGTGCCTGTGTGCTGCAGCTTGCATCTTCGCCTTTGGGAAGCTGCCGCTCGCCGATTCTCCCGGAGGCGAAGAAGCGGCTTCTTCGCACACAGAGCATTGTGGCGAGCGCAGGGAGCTCCTGAGAGCGGTTTGTGCCGAAAGAAGCCCGGGACCGGCACTTAGCTTCGGAGAGCTGCGTATCTGCGTCTTCTGCGTGTCTTGCCGCTCTACACTCAGCAAAAAGCTTTTCCACCATATCTTGCAAGGAGAAACTCTGCCAGGAAAGAAAACATCCAAAATCTTGTTCTAAAGTTTGCACGGTGGTCTGCAAAGAGTTTGGCAAGAATGAAAGGTAGTTGTCCAAAATTCGTTCTTTTCCAATAGAATAACCATGGAAAAGGCAGGAGAGTGGTAAAGTACTGTTTTCTCTAAGTCTGAAGGCTGCCCACACTGTGCCTGCGTGCTGCAGCTTGCATCTTCGCCTTTGGGAAGCTGCCGCTCGCCGATTCTCCCGGAGGCGAAGAAGCGGCTTCTTCGCACACAGAGCATTGTGGCGAGCGCAGGGAGCTCCTGAGAGCGGTTTGTGCCGAAAGAAGCCCGGGACCGGCACTTAGCTTCGGAGAGCTGCGTATCTGCGTCTTCTGCGTGTCTTGCCGCTCTACACTCAGCCAAAAGCTTTTCCACCATATCTTGCAAGGAGAAACTCTGCCAGGAAAGAAAACATCCAAAATCTTGTTCTAAAGCTTGCACGGGGGTCTGCAAAGAGTTTGGCAAGAATGAAAGGTAGTTGTCCAAAACTCGTTCTTTTCCAATAGAATAACCATGGAAAAGGCAGGAGAGTGGTAAAGTTCTGTTTTCTCTAAGTCTGAAGGCTGCCCACACTGTGCCTGTGTGCTGCAGCTTGCATCTTCGCCTTTGGGAAGCGGCCGCTCGCCGATTCTCCCGGAGGCGAAGAAGCGGCTTCTTCGCACACAGAGCATTGTGGCGAGCGCAGGGAGCTCCTGAGAGCGGTTTGTGCCGAAAGAAGCCCGGGACCGGCACTTAGCTTCGGAGAGCTGCGTATCTGCGTCTTCTGCGTGTCTTGCCGCTCTACACTCAGCAAAAAGCTTTTCCACCATATCTTGCAAGGAGAAACTCTGCCAGGAAAGAAAACATCCAAAATCTTGTTCTAAAGCTTGCACGGAGGTCTGCAAAGAGTTTGGCAAGAATGAAAGGTAGTTGTCCAAAACTCGTTCTTTTCCAATAGAATAACCATGGAAAAGGCAGGAGAGTGGTAAAGTTCTGTTTTCTCTAAGTCTGAAGGCTGCCCACACTGTGCCTGTGTGGTGCAGCTTGCATCTTCGCCTTTGGGAAGCTGCCGCTCGCCGATTCTCCCGCAGGCGAAGAAGCGGCTTCTTCGCACACAGAGCATTGTGGCGAGCGCAGGGAGCTCCTGAGAGCGGTTTGGGCCGAAAGAAGCCCGGGACCGGCACTTAGCTTCGGAGAGCTGCGTATCTGCGTCTTCTGCGTGTCTTGCCGCTCTATACTCAGCAAAAAGCTTTTCCACCATATCTTGCAAGGAGAAACTCTGCCAGGAAAGAAAACATCCAAAATCTTGTTCTAAAGCTTGCACGGGGGTCTGCAAAGAGTTTGGCAAGAATGAAAGGTAGTTGTCCAAAACTCGTTCTTTTCCAATAGAATAACCATGGAAAAGGCAGGAGAGTGGTAAAGTTCTGTTTTCTCTAAGTCTGAAGGCTGCCCACACTGTGCCTGTGTGCTGCAGCTTGCATCTTCGCCTTTGGGAAGCTGCCGCTCGCCGATTCTCCCGGAGGCGAAGAAGCGGCTTCTTCGCACACAGAGCATTGTGGCGAGCGCAGGGAGCTCCTGAGAGCGGTTTGTGCCGAAAGAAGCCCGGGACCGGCACTTAGCTTCGGAGAGCTGCGTATCTGCGTCTTCTGCGTGTCTTGCCGCTCTACACTCAGCAAAAAGCTTTTCCACCATATCTTGCAAGGAGAAACTCTGCCAGGAAAGAAAACATCCAAAATCTTGTTCTAAAGCTTGCACGGGGGTCTGCAAAGAGTTTGGCAAGAATGAAAGGTAGTTGTCCAAAACTCGTTCTTTTCCAATAGAATAACCATGGAAAAGGCAGGAGAGTGGTAAAGTACTGTTTTCTCTAAGTCTGAAGGCTGCCCACACTGTGCCTGCGTGCTGCAGCTTGCATCTTCGCCTTTGGGAAGCTGCCGCTCGCCGATTCTCCCGCAGGCGAAGAAGCGGCTTCTTCGCACACAGAGCATTGTGGCGAGCGCAGAGCATTGTGGCGAGCGCAGGGAGCTCCTGAGAGCGGTTTGTGCCGAAAGAAGCCCGGGACCGGCACTTAGCTTCGGAGAGCTGCGTATCTGCGTCTTCTGCGTGTCTTGCCGCTCTACACTCAGCCAAAAGCTTTTCCACCATATCTTGCAAGGAGAAACTCTGCCAGGAAAGAAAACATCCAAAATCTTGTTCTAAAGCTTGCACGGGGGTCTGCAAAGAGTTTGACAAGAATGAAAGGTAGTTGTCCAAAACTCGTTCTTTTCCAATAGAATAACCATGGAAAAGGCAGGAGAGTGGTAAAGTACTGTTTTCTCGAAGTCTGAAGGCTGCCCACACTGTGCCTGCGTGCTGCAGCTTGCATCTTCGCCTTTGGGAAGCTGCCGCTCGCCGATTCTCCCGGAGGCGAAGAAGCGGCTTCTTCGCACACAGAGCATTGTGGCGAGCGCAGGGAGCTCCTGAGAGCGGTTTGTGCCGAAAGAAGCCCGGGACCGGCACTTAGCTTTGGAGAGCTGCGTATCTGCGTCTTCTGCGTGTCTTGCCGCTCTACACTCAGCAAAAAGCTTTTCCACCATATCTTGCAAGGAGAAACTCTGCCAGGAAAGAAAACATCCAAAATCTTGTTCTAAAGCTTGCACGGGGGTCTGCAAAGAGTTTGGCAAGAATGAAAGGTAGTTGTCCAAAACTCGTTCTTTTCCAATAGAATAACCATGGAAAAGGCAGGAGAGTGGTAAAGTACTGTTTTCTCTAAGTCTGAAGGCTGCCCACACTGTGCCTGTGTGCTGCAGCTTGCATCTTCGCCTTTGGGAAGCTGCCGCTCGCCGATTCTCCCGGAGGCGAAGAAGCGGCTTCTTCGCACACAGAGCATTGTGGCGAGCGCAGGGAGCTCCTGAGAGCGGTTTGTGCCGAAAGAAGCCCGGGACCGGCACTTAGCTTCGGAGAGCTGCGTATCTGCGTCTTCTGCGTGTCTTGCCGCTCTACACTCAGCAAAAAGCTTTTCCACCATATCTTGCAAGGAGAAACTCTGCCAGGAAAGAAAACATCCAAAATCTTGTTCTAAAGCTTGCACGGGGGTCTGCAAAGAGTTTGGCAAGAATGAAAGGTAGTTGTCCAAAACTCGTTCTTTTCCAATAGAATAACCATGGAAAAGGCAGGAGAGTGGTAAAGTACTGTTTTCTCTAAGTCTGAAGGCTGCCCACACTGTGCCTGTGTGCTGCAGCTTGCATCTTCGCCTTTGGGAAGCTGCCGCTCGCCGATTCTCCCGGAGGCGAAGAAGCGGCTTCTTCGCACACAGAGCATTGTGGCGAGCGCAGGGAGCTCCTGAGAGCGGTTTGTGCCGAAAGAAGCCCGGGACCGGCACTTAGCTTCGGAGAGCTGTGTATCTGCGTCTTCTGCGTGTCTTGCCGCTCTACACTCAGCAAAAAGCTTTTCCACCATATCTTGCAAGGAGAAACTCTGCCAGGAAAGAAAACATCCAAAATCTTGTTCTAAAGCTTGCACGGGGGTCTGCAAAGAGTTTGGCAAGAATGAAAGGTAGTTGTCCAAAACTCGTTCTTTTCCAATAGAATAACCATGGAAAAGGCAGGAGAGTGGTAAAGTACTGTTTTCTCTAAGTCTGAAGGCTGCCCACACTGTGCCTGCGTGCTGCAGCTTGCATCTTCGCCTTTGGGAAGCTGCCGCTCGCCGATTCTCCCGGAGGCGAAGAAGCGGCTTCTTCGCACACAGAGCATTGTGGCGAGCGCAGGGAGCTCCTGAGAGCGGTTTGTGCCGAAAGAAGCCCGGGACCGGCACTTAGCTTCGGAGAGCTGCGTATCTGCGTCTTCTGCGTGTCTTGCCGCTCTACACTCAGCAAAAAGCTTTTCCAGCATATCTTGCAAGGAGAAACTCTGCTAGGAAAGAAAACATCCAAAATCTTGTTCTAAAGCTTGCACGGGGGTCTGCAAAGAGTTTGGCAAGAATGAAAGGTAGTTGTCCAAAACTCGTTCTTTTCCAATAGAATAACCATGGAAAAGGCAGGAGAGTGGTAAAGTACTGTTTTCTCTAAGTCTGAAGGCTGCCCACACTGTGCCTGCGTGCTGCAGCTTGCATCTTCGCCTTTGGGAAGCTGCCGCTCGCCGATTCTCCCGCAGGCGAAGAAGCGGCTTCTTCGCACACAGAGCATTGTGGCGAGCGCAGGGAGCTCCTGAGAGCGGTTTGGGCCGAAAGAAGCCCGGGACCGGCACTTAGCTTCGGAGAGCTGCGTATCTGCGTCTTCTGCGTGTCTTGCCGCTCTACACTCAGCCAAAAGCTTTTCCACCATATCTTGCAAGGAGAAACTCTGCCAGGAAAGAAAACATCCAAAATCTTGTTCTAAAGCTTGCACGGGGGTCTGCAAAGAGTTTGGCAAGAATGAAAGGTAGTTGTCCAAAACTCGTTCTTTTCCAATAGAATAACCATGGAAAAGGCAGGAGAGTGGTAAAGTTCTGTTTTCTCTAAGTCTGAAGGCTGCCCACACTGTGCCTGTGTGCTGCAGCTTGCATCTTCGCCTTTGGGAAGCTGCCGCTCGCCGATTCTCCCGCAGGCGAAGAAGCGGCTTCTTCGCACACAGAGCATTGTGGCGAGCGCAGGGAGCTCCTGAGAGCGGTTTGTGCCGAAAGAAGCCCGGGACCGGCACTTAGCTTCGGAGAGCTGCGTATCTGCGTCTTCTGCGTGTCTTGCCGCTCTACACTCAGCAAAAAGCTTTTCCACCATATCTTGCAAGGAGAAACTCTGCCAGGAAAGAAAACATCCAAAATCTTGTTCTAAAGCTTGCACGGGGGTCTGCAAAGAGTTTGGCAAGAATGAAAGGTAGTTGTCCAAAACTCGTTCTTTTCCAATAGAATAACCATGGAAAAGGCAGGAGAGTGGTAAAGTACTGTTTTCTCTAAGTCTGAAGGCTGCCCACACTGTGCCTGCGTGCTGCAGCTTGCATCTTCGCCTTTGGGAAGCTGCCGCTCGCCGATTCTCCCGCAGGCGAAGAAGCGGCTTCTTCGCACACAGAGCATTGTGGCGAGCGCAGGGAGCTCCTGAGAGCGGTTTGTGCCGAAAGAAGCCCGGGACCGGCACTTAGCTTCGGAGAGCTGTGTATCTGCGTCTTCTGCGTGTCTTGCCGCTCTACACTCAGCAAAAAGCTTTTCCACCATATCTTGCAAGGAGAAACTCTGCCAGGAAAGAAAACATCCAAAATCTTGTTCTAAAGCTTGCACGGGTGTCTGCAAAGCGTTTGGCAAGAATGAAAGGTAGTTGTCCAAAACTCGTTCTTTTCCAATAGAATAACCATGGAAAAGGCAGGAGAGTGGTAAAGTACTGTTTTCTCTAAGTCTGAAGGCTGCCCACACTGTGCCTGCGTGCTGCAGCTTGCATCTTCGCCTTTGGGAAGCTGCCGCTCGCCGATTCTCCCGGAGGCGAAGAAGCGGCTTCTTCGCACACAGAGCATTGTGGCGAGCGCAGGGAGCTCCTGAGAGCGGTTTGTGCCGAAAGAAGCCCGGGACCGGCACTTAGCTTTGGAGAGCTGCGTATCTGCGTCTTCTGCGTGTCTTGCCTCTCTACACTCAGCAAAAAGCTTTTCCACCATATCTTGCAAGGAGAAACTCTGCCAGGAAAGAAAACATCCAAAATCTTGTTCTAAAGCTTGCACGGGGGTCTGCAAAGAGTTTGGCAAGAATGAAAGGTAGTTGTCCAAAACTCGTTCTTTTCCAATAGAATAACCATGGAAAAGGCAGGAGAGTGGTAAAGTTCTGTTTTCTCTAAGTCTGAAGGCTGCCCACACTGTGCCTGCGTGGTGCATCTTGCATCTTCGCCTTTGGGAAGCTGCCGCTCGCCGATTCTCCCGGAGGCGAAGAAGCGGCTTCTTCGCACACAGAGCATTGTGGCGAGCGCAGGGAGCTCCTGAGAGCGGTTTGTGCCGAAAGAAGCCCGGGACCGGCACTTAGCTTCGGAGAGCTGCGTATCTGCGTCTTCTGCGTGTCTTGCCGCTCTACACTCAGCAAGAAGCTTTTCCACCATATCTTGCAAGGAGAAACTCTGCCAGGAAAGAAAACATCCAAAATCTTGTTCTAAAGCTTGCACGGGGGTCTGCAAAGAGTTTGGCAAGAATGAAAGGTAGTTGTCCAAAACTCGTTCTTTTCCAATAGAATAACCATGGAAAAGGCAGGAGAGTGGTAAAGTACTGTTTTCTCTAAGTCTGAAGGCTGCCCACACTGTGCCTGCGTGCTGCAGCTTGCATCTTCGCCTTTGGGAAGCTGCCGCTCGCCGATTCTCCCGGAGGCGAAGAAGCGGCTTCTTCGCACACAGAGCATTGTGGCGAGCGCAGGGAGCTCCTGAGAGCGGTTTGTGCCGAAAGAAGCCCGGGACCGGCACTTAGCTTCGGAGAGCTGCGTATCTGCGTCTTCTGCGTGTCTTGCCGCTCTACACTCAGCAAAAAGCTTTTCCACCATATCTTGCAAGGAGAAACTCTGCCAGGAAAGAAAACATCCAAAATCTTGTTCTAAAGCTTGCACGGGGGTCTGCAAAGAGTTTGGCAAGAATGAAAGGTAGTTGTCCAAAACTCGTTCTTTTCCAATAGAATAACCATGGAAAAGGCAGGAGAGTGGTAAAGTACTGTTTTCTCTAAGTCTGAAGGCTGCCCACACTGTGCCTGTGTGCTGCAGCTTGCATCTTCGCCTTTGGGAAGCTGCCGCTCGCCGATTCTCCCGGAGGCGAAGAAGCGGCTTCTTCGCACACAGAGCATTGTGGCGAGCGCAGGGAGCTCCTGAGAGCGGTTTGTGCCGAAAGAAGCCCGGGACCGGCACTTAGCTTCGGAGAGCTGCGTATCTGCGTCTTCTGCGTGTCTTGCCGCTCTACACTCAGCAAAAAGCTTTTCCACCATATCTTGCAAGGAGAAACTCTGCCAGGAAAGAAAACATCCAAAATCTTGTTCTAAAGTTTGCACGGGGGTCTGCAAAGAGTTTGGCAAGAATGAAAGGTAGTTGTCCAAAATTCGTTCTTTTCCAATAGAATAACCATGGAAAAGGCAGGAGAGTGGTAAAGTACTGTTTTCTCTAAGTCTGAAGGCTGCCCACACTGTGCCTGCGTGCTGCAGCTTGCATCTTCGCCTTTGGGAAGCTGCCGCTCGCCGATTCTCCCGCAGGCGAAGAAGCGGCTTCTTCGCACACAGAGCATTGTGGCGAGCGCAGGGAGCTCCTGAGAGCGGTTTGTGCCGAAAGAAGCCCGGGACCGGCACTTAGCTTCGGAGAGCTGCGTATCTGCGTCTTCTGCGTGTCTTGCCGCTCTACACTCAGCCAAAAGCTTTTCCACCATATCTTGCAAGGAGAAACTCTGCCAGGAAAGAAAACATCCAAAATCTTGTTCTAAAGCTTGCACGGGGGTCTGCAAAGAGTTTGGCAAGAATGAAAGGTAGTTGTCCAAAACTCGTTCTTTTCCAATAGAATAACCATGGAAAAGGCAGGAGAGTGGTAAAGTACTGTTTTCTCTAAGTCTGAAGGCTGCCCACACTGTGCCTGTGTGCTGCAGCTTGCATCTTCGCCTTTGGGAAGCTGCCGCTCGCCGATTCTCCCGGAGGCGAAGAAGCGGCTTCTTCGCACACAGAGCATTGTGGCGAGCGCAGGGAGCTCCTGAGAGCGGTTTGGGCCGAAAGAAGCCCGGGACCGGCACTTAGCTTCGGAGAGCTGCGTATCTGCGTCTTCTGCGTGTCTTGCCGCTCTATACTCAGCAAAAAGCTTTTCCACCATATCTTGCAAGGAGAAACTCTGCCAGGAAAGAAAACATCCAAAATCTTGTTCTAAAGCTTGCACGGGGGTCTGCAAAGAGTTTGGCAAGAATGAAAGGTAGTTGTCCAAAACTCGTTCTTTTCCAATAGAATAACCATGGAAAAGGCAGGAGAGTGGTAAAGTTCTGTTTTCTCTAAGTCTGAAGGCTGCCCACACTGTGCCTGTGTGCTGCAGCTTGCATCTTCGCCTTTGGGAAGCTGCCGCTCGCCGATTCTCCCGGAGGCGAAGACGCGGCTTCTTCGCACACAGAGCATTGTGGCGAGCGCAGGGAGCTCCTGAGAGCGGTTTGTGCCGAAAGAAGCCCGGGACCGGCACTTAGCTTCGGAGAGCTGCGTATCTGCGTCTTCTGCGTGTCTTGCCGCTCTACACTCAGCAAAAAGCTTTTCCACCATATCTTGCAAGGAGAAACTCTGCCAGGAAAGAAAACATCCAAAATCTTGTTCTAAAGCTTGCTCGGGGGTCTGCAAAGAGTTTGGCAAGAATGAAAGGTAGTTGTCCAAAACTCGTTCTTTTCCACTAGAATAACCATGGAAAAGGCAGGAGAGTGGTAAAGTACTGTTTTCTCTAAGTCTGAAGGCTGCCCACACTGTGCCTGCGTGCTGCAGCTTGCATCTTCGCCTTTGGGAAGCTGCCGCTCGCCGATTCTCCCGGAGGCGAAGAAGCGGCTTCTTCGCACACAGAGCATTGTGGCGAGCGCAGGGAGCTCCTGAGAGCGGTTTGTGCCGAAAGAAGCCCGGGACCGGCACTTAGCTTCGGAGAGCTGCGTATCTGCGTCTTCTGCGTGTCTTGCCGCTCTACACTCAGCAAAAAGCTTTTCCACCATATCTTGCAAGGAGAAACTCTGCCAGGAAAGAAAACATCCAAAATCTTGTTCTAAAGCTTGCTCGGGGGTCTGCAAAGAGTTTGGCAAGAATGAAAGGTAGTTGTCCAAAACTCGTTCTTTTCCAATAGAATAACCATGGAAAAGGCAGGAGAGTGGTAAAGTACTGTTTTCTCTAAGTCTGAAGGCTGCCCACACTGTGCCTGTGTGCTGCAGCTTGCATCTTCGCCTTTGGCAAGCTGCCGCTCGCCGATTCTCCCGCAGGCGAAGAAGCGGCTTCTTCGCACACAGAGCATTGTGGCGAGCGCAGGGAGCTCCTGAGAGCGGTTTGTGCCGAAAGAAGCCCGGGACCGGCACTTAGCTTCGGAGAGCTGCGTATCTGCGTCTTCTGCGTGTCTTGCCGCTCTACACTCAGCAAAAAGCTTTTCCAGCATATCTTGCAAGGAGAAACTCTGCCAGGAAAGAAAACATCCAAAATCTTGTTCTAAAGCTTGCTCGGGGGTCTGCAAAGAGTTTGGCAAGAATGAAAGGTAGTTGTCCAAAACTCGTTCTTTTCCAATAGAATAACCATGGAAAAGGCAGGAGAGTGGTAAAGTACTGTTTTCTCTAAGTCTGAATGCAGCCCACACTGTGCCTGTGTGCTGCAGCTTGCATCTTCGCCTTTGGCAAGCTGCCGCTCGCCGATTCTCCCGCAGGCGAAGAAGCGGCTTCTTCGCACACAGAGCATTGTGGCGAGCGCAGGGAGCTCCTGAGAGCGGTTTGTGCCGAAAGAAGCCCGGGACCGGCACTTAGCTTCGGAGAGCTGCGTATCTGCGTCTTCTGCGTGTCTTGCCGCTCTACACTCAGCAAAAAGCTTTTCCAGCATATCTTGCAAGGAGAAACTCTGCCAGGAAAGAAAACATCCAAAATCTTGTTCTAAGGCTTGCACGGGGGTCTGCAAAGAGTTTGGCAAGAATGAAAGGTAGTTGTCCAAAACTCGTTCTTTTCCAATAGAATAACCATGGAAAAGGCAGGAGAGTGGTAAAGTACTGTTTTCTCTAAGTCTGAATGCTGCCCACACTGTGCCTGCGTGGTGCAGCTTGCATCTTCGCCTTTGGGAAGCTGCCGCTCGCCGATTCTCCCGCAGGCGAAGAAGCGGCTTCTTCGCACACAGAGCATTGTGGCGAGCGCAGGGAGCTCCTGAGAGCGGTTTGTGCCGAAAGAAGCCCGGGACCGGCACTTAGCTTCGGAGAGCTGCGTATCTGCGTCTTCTGCGTGTCTTGCCGCTCTACACTCAGCAAAAAGCTTTTCCAGCATATCTTGCAAGGAGAAACTCTGCCAGGAAAGAAAACATCCAAAATCTTGTTCTAAAGCTTGCTCGGGGGTCTGCAAAGAGTTTGGCAAGAATGAAAGGTAGTTGTCCAAAACTCGTTCTTTTCCACTAGAATAACCATGGAAAAGGCAGGAGAGTGGTAAAGTACTGTTTTCTCTAAGTCTGAAGGCTGCCCACACTGTGCCTGTGTGCTGCAGCTTGCATCTTCGCCTTTGGGAAGCTGCCGCTCGCCGATTCTCCCGCAGGCGAAGAAGCGGCTTCTTCGCACACAGAGCATTGTGGCGAGCGCAGGGAGCTCCTGAGAGCGGTTTGTGCCGAAAGAAGCCCGGGACCGGCACTTAGCTTCGGAGAGCTGCGTATCTGCGTCTTCTGCGTGTCTTGCCGCTCTACACTCAGCAAAAAGCTTTTCCACCATATCTTGCAAGGAGAAACTCTGCCAGGAAAGAAAACATCCAAAATCTTGTTCTAAAGCTTGCACGGGGGTCTGCAAAGAGTTTGGCAAGAATGAAAGGAGGTTGTCCAAAACTCGTTCTTTTCCAATAGAATAACCATGGAAAAGGCAGGAGAGTGGTAAAGTACTGTTTTCTCTAAGTCTGAATGCAGCCCACACTGTGCCTGTGTGCTGCAGCTTGCATCTTCGCCTTTGGGAAGCTGCCGCTCGCCGATTCTCCCGCAGGCGAAGAAGCGGCTTCTTCGCACACAGAGCATTGTGGCGAGCGCAGGGAGCTCCTGAGAGCGGTTTGTGCCGAAAGAAGCCCGGGACCGGCACTTAGCTTCGGAGAGCTGCGTATCTGCGTCTTCTGCGTGTCTTGCCGCTCTACACTCAGCAAAAAGCTTTTCCAGCATATCTTGCAAGGAGAAACTCTGCCAGGAAAGAAAACATCCAAAATCTTGTTCTAAGGCTTGCACGGGGGTCTGCAAAGAGTTTGGCAAGAATGAAAGGTAGTTGTCCAAAACTCGTTCTTTTCCAATAGAATAACCATGGAAAAGGCAGGAGAGTGGTAAAGTACTGTTTTCTCTAAGTCTGAATGCAGCCCACACTGTGCCTGTGTGCTGCAGCTTGCATCTTCGCCTTTGGGAAGCTGCCGCTCGCCGATTCTCCCGCAGGCGAAGAAGCGGCTTCTTCGCACACAGAGCATTGTGGCGAGCGCAGGGAGCTCCTGAGAGCGGTTTGTGCCGAAAGAAGCCCGGGACCGGCACTTAGCTTCGGAGAGCTGCGTATCTGCGTCTTCTGCGTGTCTTGCAGCTCTACACTCAGCAAAAAGCTTTTCCAGCATATCTTGCAAGGAGAAACTCTGCCAGGAAAGAAAACATCCAAAATCTTGTTCTAAAGCTTGCACGGGGGTCTGCAAAGAGTTTGGCAAGAATGAAAGGTAGTTGTCCAAAACTCGTTCTTTTCCAATAGAATAACCATGGAAAAGGCAGGAGAGTGGTAAAGTACTGTTTTCTCTAAGTCTGAAGGCTGCCCACACTGTGCCTGTGTGCTGCAGCTTGCATCTTCGCCTTTGGGAAGCTGCCGCTCGCCGATTCTCCCGCAGGCGAAGAAGCGGCTTCTTCGCACACAGAGCATTGTGGGGAGCTCAGGGAGCTCCTGAGAGCGGTTTGTGCCGAAAGAAGCCCGGGACCGGCACTTAGCTTCGGAGAGCTGCGTATCTGCGTCTTCTGCGTGTCTTGCCGCTCTACACTCAGCAAAAAGCTTTTCCAGCATATCTTGCAAGGAGAAACTCTGCCAGGAAAGAAAACATCCAAAATCTTGTTCTAAAGCTTGCACGGGGGTCTGCAAAGAGTTTGGCAAGAATGAAAGGTAGTTGTCCAAAACTCGTTCTTTTCCAATAGAATAACCATGGAAAAGGCAGGAGAGTGGTAAAGTACTGTTTTCTCTAAGTCTGAATGCTGCCCACACTGTGCCTGTGTGCTGCAGCTTGCATCTTCGCCTTTGGGAAGCTGCCGCTCGCCGATTCTCCCGCAGGCGAAGAAGCGGCTTCTTCGCACACAGAGCATTGTGGCGAGCGCAGGGAGCTCCTGAGAGCGGTTTGTGCCGAAAGAAGCCCGGGACCGGCACTTAGCTTCGGAGAGCTGCGTATCTGCGTCTTCTGCGTGTCTTGCCGCTCTACACTCAGCAAGAAGCTTTTCCACCATATCTTGCAAGGAGAAACTCTGCCAGGAAAGAAAACATCCAAAATCTTGTTCTAAAGCTTGCACGGGGGTCTGCAAAGAGTTTGGCAAGAATGAAAGGTAGTTGTCCAAAACTCGTTCTTTTCCAATAGAATAACCATGGAAAAGGCAGGAGAGTGGTAAAGTACTGTTTTCTCTAAGTCTGAAGGCTGCCCACACTGTGCCTGCGTGCTGCAGCTTGCATCTTCGCCTTTGGGAAGCTGCCGCTCGCCGATTCTCCCGGAGGCGAAGAAGCGGCTTCTTCGCACACAGAGCATTGTGGCGAGCGCAGGGAGCTCCTGAGAGCGGTTTGTGCCGAAAGAAGCCCGGGACCGGCACTTAGCTTCGGAGAGCTGCGTATCTGCGTCTTCTGCGTGTCTTGCCGCTCTACACTCAGCAAAAAGCTTTTCCACCATATCTTGCAAGGAGAAACTCTGCCAGGAAAGAAAACATCCAAAATCTTGTTCTAAAGCTTGCACGGGGGTCTGCAAAGAGTTTGGCAAGAATGAAAGGTAGTTGTCCAAAACTCGTTCTTTTCCAATAGAATAACCATGGAAAAGGCAGGAGAGTGGTAAAGTACTGTTTTCTCTAAGTCTGAAGGCTGCCCACACTGTGCCTGTGTGCTGCAGCTTGCATCTTCGCCTTTGGGAAGCTGCCGCTCGCCGATTCTCCCGGAGGCGAAGAAGCGGCTTCTTCGCACACAGAGCATTGTGGCGAGCGCAGGGAGCTCCTGAGAGCGGTTTGTGCCGAAAGAAGCCCGGGACCGGCACTTAGCTTCGGAGAGCTGCGTATCTGCGTCTTCTGCGTGTCTTGCCGCTCTACACTCAGCAAAAAGCTTTTCCACCATATCTTGCAAGGAGAAACTCTGCCAGGAAAGAAAACATCCAAAATCTTGTTCTAAAGTTTGCACGGGGGTCTGCAAAGAGTTTGGCAAGAATGAAAGGTAGTTGTCCAAAATTCGTTCTTTTCCAATAGAATAACCATGGAAAAGGCAGGAGAGTGGTAAAGTACTGTTTTCTCTAAGTCTGAAGGCTGCCCACACTGTGCCTGCGTGCTGCAGCTTGCATCTTCGCCTTTGGGAAGCTGCCGCTCGCCGATTCTCCCGCAGGCGAAGAAGCGGCTTCTTCGCACACAGAGCATTGTGGCGAGCGCAGGGAGCTCCTGAGAGCGGTTTGTGCCGAAAGAAGCCCGGGACCGGCACTTAGCTTCGGAGAGCTGCGTATCTGCGTCTTCTGCGTGTCTTGCCGCTCTACACTCAGCCAAAAGCTTTTCCACCATATCTTGCAAGGAGAAACTCTGCCAGGAAAGAAAACATCCAAAATCTTGTTCTAAAGCTTGCACGGGGGTCTGCAAAGAGTTTGGCAAGAATGAAAGGTAGTTGTCCAAAACTCGTTCTTTTCCAATAGAATAACCATGGAAAAGGCAGGAGAGTGGTAAAGTACTGTTTTCTCTAAGTCTGAAGGCTGCCCACACTGTGCCTGTGTGCTGCAGCTTGCATCTTCGCCTTTGGGAAGCTGCCGCTCGCCGATTCTCCCGGAGGCGAAGAAGCGGCTTCTTCGCACACAGAGCATTGTGGCGAGCGCAGGGAGCTCCTGAGAGCGGTTTGGGCCGAAAGAAGCCCGGGACCGGCACTTAGCTTCGGAGAGCTGCGTATCTGCGTCTTCTGCGTGTCTTGCCGCTCTATACTCAGCAAAAAGCTTTTCCACCATATCTTGCAAGGAGAAACTCTGCCAGGAAAGAAAACATCCAAAATCTTGTTCTAAAGCTTGCACGGGGGTCTGCAAAGAGTTTGGCAAGAATGAAAGGTAGTTGTCCAAAACTCGTTCTTTTCCAATAGAATAACCATGGAAAAGGCAGGAGAGTGGTAAAGTTCTGTTTTCTCTAAGTCTGAAGGCTGCCCACACTGTGCCTGTGTGCTGCAGCTTGCATCTTCGCCTTTGGGAAGCTGCCGCTCGCCGATTCTCCCGGAGGCGAAGACGCGGCTTCTTCGCACACAGAGCATTGTGGCGAGCGCAGGGAGCTCCTGAGAGCGGTTTGTGCCGAAAGAAGCCCGGGACCGGCACTTAGCTTCGGAGAGCTGCGTATCTGCGTCTTCTGCGTGTCTTGCCGCTCTACACTCAGCAAAAAGCTTTTCCACCATATCTTGCAAGGAGAAACTCTGCCAGGAAAGAAAACATCCAAAATCTTGTTCTAAAGCTTGCTCGGGGGTCTGCAAAGAGTTTGGCAAGAATGAAAGGTAGTTGTCCAAAACTCGTTCTTTTCCACTAGAATAACCATGGAAAAGGCAGGAGAGTGGTAAAGTACTGTTTTCTCTAAGTCTGAAGGCTGCCCACACTGTGCCTGCGTGCTGCAGCTTGCATCTTCGCCTTTGGGAAGCTGCCGCTCGCCGATTCTCCCGGAGGCGAAGAAGCGGCTTCTTCGCACACAGAGCATTGTGGCGAGCGCAGGGAGCTCCTGAGAGCGGTTTGTGCCGAAAGAAGCCCGGGACCGGCACTTAGCTTCGGAGAGCTGCGTATCTGCGTCTTCTGCGTGTCTTGCCGCTCTACACTCAGCAAAAAGCTTTTCCACCATATCTTGCAAGGAGAAACTCTGCCAGGAAAGAAAACATCCAAAATCTTGTTCTAAAGCTTGCTCGGGGGTCTGCAAAGAGTTTGGCAAGAATGAAAGGTAGTTGTCCAAAACTCGTTCTTTTCCAATAGAATAACCATGGAAAAGGCAGGAGAGTGGTAAAGTACTGTTTTCTCTAAGTCTGAAGGCTGCCCACACTGTGCCTGTGTGCTGCAGCTTGCATCTTCGCCTTTGGCAAGCTGCCGCTCGCCGATTCTCCCGCAGGCGAAGAAGCGGCTTCTTCGCACACAGAGCATTGTGGCGAGCGCAGGGAGCTCCTGAGAGCGGTTTGTGCCGAAAGAAGCCCGGGACCGGCACTTAGCTTCGGAGAGCTGCGTATCTGCGTCTTCTGCGTGTCTTGCCGCTCTACACTCAGCAAAAAGCTTTTCCAGCATATCTTGCAAGGAGAAACTCTGCCAGGAAAGAAAACATCCAAAATCTTGTTCTAAAGCTTGCTCGGGGGTCTGCAAAGAGTTTGGCAAGAATGAAAGGTAGTTGTCCAAAACTCGTTCTTTTCCAATAGAATAACCATGGAAAAGGCAGGAGAGTGGTAAAGTACTGTTTTCTCTAAGTCTGAATGCAGCCCACACTGTGCCTGTGTGCTGCAGCTTGCATCTTCGCCTTTGGCAAGCTGCCGCTCGCCGATTCTCCCGCAGGCGAAGAAGCGGCTTCTTCGCACACAGAGCATTGTGGCGAGCGCAGGGAGCTCCTGAGAGCGGTTTGTGCCGAAAGAAGCCCGGGACCGGCACTTAGCTTCGGAGAGCTGCGTATCTGCGTCTTCTGCGTGTCTTGCCGCTCTACACTCAGCAAAAAGCTTTTCCAGCATATCTTGCAAGGAGAAACTCTGCCAGGAAAGAAAACATCCAAAATCTTGTTCTAAGGCTTGCACGGGGGTCTGCAAAGAGTTTGGCAAGAATGAAAGGTAGTTGTCCAAAACTCGTTCTTTTCCAATAGAATAACCATGGAAAAGGCAGGAGAGTGGTAAAGTACTGTTTTCTCTAAGTCTGAATGCTGCCCACACTGTGCCTGCGTGGTGCAGCTTGCATCTTCGCCTTTGGGAAGCTGCCGCTCGCCGATTCTCCCGCAGGCGAAGAAGCGGCTTCTTCGCACACAGAGCATTGTGGCGAGCGCAGGGAGCTCCTGAGAGCGGTTTGTGCCGAAAGAAGCCCGGGACCGGCACTTAGCTTCGGAGAGCTGCGTATCTGCGTCTTCTGCGTGTCTTGCCGCTCTACACTCAGCAAAAAGCTTTTCCACCATATCTTGCAAGGAGAAACTCTGCCAGGAAAGAAAACATCCAAAATCTTGTTCTAAAGCTTGCTCGGGGGTCTGCAAAGAGTTTGGCAAGAATGAAAGGTAGTTGTCCAAAACTCGTTCTTTTCCACTAGAATAACCATGGAAAAGGCAGGAGAGTGGTAAAGTACTGTTTTCTCTAAGTCTGAAGGCTGCCCACACTGTGCCTGTGTGCTGCAGCTTGCATCTTCGCCTTTGGGAAGCTGCCGCTCGCCGATTCTCCCGCAGGCGAAGAAGCGGCTTCTTCGCACACAGAGCATTGTGGCGAGCGCAGGGAGCTCCTGAGAGCGGTTTGTGCCGAAAGAAGCCCGGGACCGGCACTTAGCTTCGGAGAGCTGCGTATCTGCGTCTTCTGCGTGTCTTGCCGCTCTACACTCAGCAAAAAGCTTTTCCACCATATCTTGCAAGGAGAAACTCTGCCAGGAAAGAAAACATCCAAAATCTTGTTCTAAAGCTTGCACGGGGGTCTGCAAAGAGTTTGGCAAGAATGAAAGGAGGTTGTCCAAAACTCGTTCTTTTCCAATAGAATAACCATGGAAAAGGCAGGAGAGTGGTAAAGTACTGTTTTCTCTAAGTCTGAATGCAGCCCACACTGTGCCTGTGTGCTGCAGCTTGCATCTTCGCCTTTGGGAAGCTGCCGCTCGCCGATTCTCCCGCAGGCGAAGAAGCGGCTTCTTCGCACACAGAGCATTGTGGCGAGCGCAGGGAGCTCCTGAGAGCGGTTTGTGCCGAAAGAAGCCCGGGACCGGCACTTAGCTTCGGAGAGCTGCGTATCTGCGTCTTCTGCGTGTCTTGCCGCTCTACACTCAGCAAAAAGCTTTTCCAGCATATCTTGCAAGGAGAAACTCTGCCAGGAAAGAAAACATCCAAAATCTTGTTCTAAGGCTTGCACGGGGGTCTGCAAAGAGTTTGGCAAGAATGAAAGGTAGTTGTCCAAAACTCGTTCTTTTCCAATAGAATAACCATGGAAAAGGCAGGAGAGTGGTAAAGTACTGTTTTCTCTAAGTCTGAATGCAGCCCACACTGTGCCTGTGTGCTGCAGCTTGCATCTTCGCCTTTGGGAAGCTGCCGCTCGCCGATTCTCCCGCAGGCGAAGAAGCGGCTTCTTCGCACACAGAGCATTGTGGCGAGCGCAGGGAGCTCCTGAGAGCGGTTTGTGCCGAAAGAAGCCCGGGACCGGCACTTAGCTTCGGAGAGCTGCGTATCTGCGTCTTCTGCGTGTCTTGCCGCTCTACACTCAGCAAAAAGCTTTTCCAGCATATCTTGCAAGGAGAAACTCTGCCAGGAAAGAAAACATCCAAAATCTTGTTCTAAAGCTTGCACGGGGGTCTGCAAAGAGTTTGGCAAGAATGAAAGGTAGTTGTTCTTGTTTCTAAAGCTTGCACGGGGGTCTGCAAAGAGTTTGGCAAGATGAAAGGTAGTTTGTCCAAAACTCGTTCTTTTCCATATAGAATAACCAATGGAAAAGGCAGGAGAGTGGTAAAGTACAGTTTCTCTAAGTCTGAAGGCTGCCCACGTGTGCTGCGGGCAGGCAAGAAGCGGCTTCCGCACACATGTGGGAGCTCAGGGAGCTCCTGAGAGCGGTTTGTGCCGAAAGAAGCCCGGGACCGGCACTTAGCTTCGGAGAGCTGCGTATCTGCGTCTTCTGCGTGTCTTGCCGCTCTACACTCAGCAAAAAGCTTTTCCAGCATATCTTGCAAGGAGAAACTCTGCCAGGAAAGAAAACATCCAAAATCTTGTTCTAAAGCTTGCACGGGGGTCTGCAAAGAGTTTGGCAAGAATGAAAGGTAGTTGTCCAAAACTCGTTCTTTTCCAATAGAATAACCATGGAAAAGGCAGGAGAGTGGTAAAGTACTGTTTTCTCTAAGTCTGAATGCTGCCCACACTGTGCCTGTGTGCTGCAGCTTGCATCTTCGCCTTTGGGAAGCTGCCGCTCGCCGATTCTCCCGCAGGCGAAGAAGCGGCTTCTTCGCACACAGAGCATTGTGGGGAGCTCAGGGAGCTCCTGAGAGCGGTTTGTGCCGAAAGAAGCCCGGGACCGGCACTTAGCTTCGGAGAGCTGCGTATCTGCGTCTTCTGCGTGTCTTGCCGCTCTACACTCAGCCAAAAGCTTTTCCACCATATCTTGCAAGGAGAAACTCTGCCAGGAAAGAAAACATCCAAAATCTTGTTCTAAAGCTTGCACGGGGGTCTGCAAAGAGTTTGGCAAGAATGAAAGGTAGTTGTCCAAAACTCGTTCTTTTCCAATAGAATAACCATGGAAAAGGCAGGAGAGTGGTAAAGTACTGTTTTCTCTAAGTCTGAAGGCTGCCCACACTGTGCCTGTGTGCTGCAGCTTGCATCTTCGCCTTTGGGAAGCTGCCGCTCGCCGATTCTCCCGGAGGCGAAGAAGCGGCTTCTTCGCACACAGAGCATTGTGGCGAGCGCAGGGAGCTCCTGAGAGCGGTTTGGGCCGAAAGAAGCCCGGGACCGGCACTTAGCTTCGGAGAGCTGCGTATCTGCGTCTTCTGCGTGTCTTGCCGCTCTATACTCAGCAAAAAGCTTTTCCACCATATCTTGCAAGGAGAAACTCTGCCAGGAAAGAAAACATCCAAAATCTTGTTCTAAAGCTTGCACGGGGGTCTGCAAAGAGTTTGGCAAGAATGAAAGGTAGTTGTCCAAAACTCGTTCTTTTCCAATAGAATAACCATGGAAAAGGCAGGAGAGTGGTAAAGTTCTGTTTTCTCTAAGTCTGAAGGCTGCCCACACTGTGCCTGTGTGCTGCAGCTTGCATCTTCGCCTTTGGGAAGCTGCCGCTCGCCGATTCTCCCGGAGGCGAAGACGCGGCTTCTTCGCACACAGAGCATTGTGGCGAGCGCAGGGAGCTCCTGAGAGCGGTTTGTGCCGAAAGAAGCCCGGGACCGGCACTTAGCTTCGGAGAGCTGCGTATCTGCGTCTTCTGCGTGTCTTGCCGCTCTACACTCAGCAAAAAGCTTTTCCACCATATCTTGCAAGGAGAAACTCTGCCAGGAAAGAAAACATCCAAAATCTTGTTCTAAAGCTTGCTCGGGGGTCTGCAAAGAGTTTGGCAAGAATGAAAGGTAGTTGTCCAAAACTCGTTCTTTTCCACTAGAATAACCATGGAAAAGGCAGGAGAGTGGTAAAGTACTGTTTTCTCTAAGTCTGAAGGCTGCCCACACTGTGCCTGCGTGCTGCAGCTTGCATCTTCGCCTTTGGGAAGCTGCCGCTCGCCGATTCTCCCGGAGGCGAAGAAGCGGCTTCTTCGCACACAGAGCATTGTGGCGAGCGCAGGGAGCTCCTGAGAGCGGTTTGTGCCGAAAGAAGCCCGGGACCGGCACTTAGCTTCGGAGAGCTGCGTATCTGCGTCTTCTGCGTGTCTTGCCGCTCTACACTCAGCAAAAAGCTTTTCCACCATATCTTGCAAGGAGAAACTCTGCCAGGAAAGAAAACATCCAAAATCTTGTTCTAAAGCTTGCTCGGGGGTCTGCAAAGAGTTTGGCAAGAATGAAAGGTAGTTGTCCAAAACTCGTTCTTTTCCAATAGAATAACCATGGAAAAGGCAGGAGAGTGGTAAAGTACTGTTTTCTCTAAGTCTGAAGGCTGCCCACACTGTGCCTGTGTGCTGCAGCTTGCATCTTCGCCTTTGGCAAGCTGCCGCTCGCCGATTCTCCCGCAGGCGAAGAAGCGGCTTCTTCGCACACAGAGCATTGTGGCGAGCGCAGGGAGCTCCTGAGAGCGGTTTGTGCCGAAAGAAGCCCGGGACCGGCACTTAGCTTCGGAGAGCTGCGTATCTGCGTCTTCTGCGTGTCTTGCCGCTCTACACTCAGCAAAAAGCTTTTCCAGCATATCTTGCAAGGAGAAACTCTGCCAGGAAAGAAAACATCCAAAATCTTGTTCTAAAGCTTGCTCGGGGGTCTGCAAAGAGTTTGGCAAGAATGAAAGGTAGTTGTCCAAAACTCGTTCTTTTCCAATAGAATAACCATGGAAAAGGCAGGAGAGTGGTAAAGTACTGTTTTCTCTAAGTCTGAATGCAGCCCACACTGTGCCTGTGTGCTGCAGCTTGCATCTTCGCCTTTGGCAAGCTGCCGCTCGCCGATTCTCCCGCAGGCGAAGAAGCGGCTTCTTCGCACACAGAGCATTGTGGCGAGCGCAGGGAGCTCCTGAGAGCGGTTTGTGCCGAAAGAAGCCCGGGACCGGCACTTAGCTTCGGAGAGCTGCGTATCTGCGTCTTCTGCGTGTCTTGCCGCTCTACACTCAGCAAAAAGCTTTTCCAGCATATCTTGCAAGGAGAAACTCTGCCAGGAAAGAAAACATCCAAAATCTTGTTCTAAGGCTTGCACGGGGGTCTGCAAAGAGTTTGGCAAGAATGAAAGGTTGTTGTCCAAAACTCGTTCTTTTCCAATAGAATAACCATGGAAAAGGCAGGAGAGTGGTAAAGTACTGTTTTCTCTAAGTCTGAATGCTGCCCACACTGTGCCTGCGTGGTGCAGCTTGCATCTTCGCCTTTGGGAAGCTGCCGCTCGCCGATTCTCCCGCAGGCGAAGAAGCGGCTTCTTCGCACACAGAGCATTGTGGCGAGCGCAGGGAGCTCCTGAGAGCGGTTTGTGCCGAAAGAAGCCCGGGACCGGCACTTAGCTTCGGAGAGCTGCGTATCTGCGTCTTCTGCGTGTCTTGCCGCTCTACACTCAGCAAAAAGCTTTTCCACCATATCTTGCAAGGAGAAACTCTGCCAGGAAAGAAAACATCCAAAATCTTGTTCTAAAGCTTGCACGGGGGTCTGCAAAGAGTTTGGCAAGAATGAAAGGTAGTTGTCCAAAACTCGTTCTTTTCCAATAGAATAACCATGGAAAAGGCAGGAGAGTGGTAAAGTACTGTTTTCTCTAAGTCTGAAGGCTGCCCACACTGTGCCTGCGTGCTGCAGCTTGCATCTTCGCCTTTGGGAAGCTGCCGCTCGCCGATTCTCCCGCAGGCGAAGAAGCGGCTTCTTCGCACACAGAGCATTGTGGCGAGCGCAGGGAGCTCCTGAGAGCGGTTTGTGCCGAAAGAAGCCCGGGACCGGCACTTAGCTTCGGAGAGCTGTGTATCTGCGTCTTCTGCGTGTCTTGCCGCTCTACACTCAGCAAAAAGCTTTTCCACCATATCTTGCAAGGAGAAACTCTGCCAGGAAAGAAAACATCCAAAATCTTGTTCTAAAGCTTGCACGGGTGTCTGCAAAGCGTTTGGCAAGAATGAAAGGTAGTTGTCCAAAACTCGTTCTTTTCCAATAGAATAACCATGGAAAAGGCAGGAGAGTGGTAAAGTACTGTTTTCTCTAAGTCTGAAGGCTGCCCACACTGTGCCTGCGTGCTGCAGCTTGCATCTTCGCCTTTGGGAAGCTGCCGCTCGCCGATTCTCCCGGAGGCGAAGAAGCGGCTTCTTCGCACACAGAGCATTGTGGCGAGCGCAGGGAGCTCCTGAGAGCGGTTTGTGCCGAAAGAAGCCCGGGACCGGCACTTAGCTTCGGAGAGCTGCGTATCTGCGTCTTCTGCGTGTCTTGCCTCTCTACACTCAGCAAAAAGCTTTTCCACCATATCTTGCAAGGAGAAACTCTGCCAGGAAAGAAAACATCCAAAATCTTGTTCTAAAGCTTGCACGGGGGTCTGCAAAGAGTTTGGCAAGAATGAAAGGTAGTTGTCCAAAACTCGTTCTTTTCCAATAGAATAACCATGGAAAAGGCAGGAGAGTGGTAAAGTTCTGTTTTCTCTAAGTCTGAAGGCTGCCCACACTGTGCCTGCGTGGTGCATCTTGCATCTTCGCCTTTGGGAAGCTGCCGCTCGCCGATTCTCCCGGAGGCGAAGAAGCGGCTTCTTCGCACACAGAGCATTGTGGCGAGCGCAGGGAGCTCCTGAGAGCGGTTTGTGCCGAAAGAAGCCCGGGACCGGCACTTAGCTTCGGAGAGCTGCGTATCTGCGTCTTCTGCGTGTCTTGCCGCTCTACACTCAGCAAGAAGCTTTTCCACCATATCTTGCAAGGAGAAACTCTGCCAGGAAAGAAAACATCCAAAATCTTGTTCTAAAGTTTGCACGGGGGTCTGCA
Source organism: Molothrus aeneus (assembly GCF_037042795.1). Taxonomy (NCBI): domain Eukaryota; kingdom Metazoa; phylum Chordata; class Aves; order Passeriformes; family Icteridae; genus Molothrus; species Molothrus aeneus. Next base: position 537,521 of record NW_027099208.1, on the reverse strand, counting down.
AAGAGTTTGGCAAGAATGAAAGGTAGTTGTCCAAAATTCGTTCTTTTCCAATAGAATAACCATGGAAAAGGCAGGAGAGTGGTAAAGTACTGTTTTCTCTAAGTCTGAAGGCTGCCCACACTGTGCCTGCGTGCTGCAGCTTGCATCTTCGCCTTTGGGAAGCTGCCGCTCGCCGATTCTCCCGCAGGCGAAGAAGCGGCTTCTTCGCACACAGAGCATTGTGGCGAGCGCAGGGAGCTCCTGAGAGCGGTTTGTGCCGAAAGAAGCCCGGGACCGGCACTTAGCTTCGGAGAGCTGCGTATCTGCGTCTTCTGCGTGTCTTGCCGCTCTACACTCAGCAAAAAGCTTTTCCAGCATATCTTGCAAGGAGAAACTCTGCCAGGAAAGAAAACATCCAAAATCTTGTTCTAAAGCTTGCTCGGGGGTCTGCAAAGAGTTTGGCAAGAATGAAAGGTAGTTGTCCAAAACTCGTTCTTTTCCAATAGAATAACCATGGAAAAGGCAGGAGAGTGGTAAAGTACTGTTTTCTCTAAGTCTGAATGCAGCCCACACTGTGCCTGTGTGCTGCAGCTTGCATCTTCGCCTTTGGCAAGCTGCCGCTCGCCGATTCTCCCGCAGGCGAAGAAGCGGCTTCTTCGCACACAGAGCATTGTGGCGAGCGCAGGGAGCTCCTGAGAGCGGTTTGTGCCGAAAGAAGCCCGGGACCGGCACTTAGCTTCGGAGAGCTGCGTATCTGCGTCTTCTGCGTGTCTTGCCGCTCTACACTCAGCAAAAAGCTTTTCCAGCATATCTTGCAAGGAGAAACTCTGCCAGGAAAGAAAACATCCAAAATCTTGTTCTAAGGCTTGCACGGGGGTCTGCAAAGAGTTTGGCAAGAATGAAAGGTTGTTGTCCAAAACTCGTTCTTTTCCAATAGAATAACCATGGAAAAGGCAGGAGAGTGGTAAAGTACTGTTTTCTCTAAGTCTGAATGCTGCCCACACTGTGCCTGCGTGGTGCAGCTTGCATCTTCGCCTTTGGGAAGCTGCCGCTCGCCGATTCTCCCGCAGGCGAAGAAGCGGCTTCTTCGCACACAGAGCATTGTGGCGAGCGCAGGGAGCTCCTGAGAGCGGTTTGTGCCGAAAGAAGCCCGGGACCGGCACTTAGCTTCGGAGAGCTGCGTATCTGCGTCTTCTGCGTGTCTTGCCGCTCTACACTCAGCAAAAAGCTTTTCCACCATATCTTGCAAGGAGAAACTCTGCCAGGAAAGAAAACATCCAAAATCTTGTTCTAAAGCTTGCACGGGGGTCTGCAAAGAGTTTGGCAAGAATGAAAGGTAGTTGTCCAAAACTCGTTCTTTTCCAATAGAATAACCATGGAAAAGGCAGGAGAGTGGTAAAGTACTGTTTTCTCTAAGTCTGAAGGCTGCCCACACTGTGCCTGCGTGCTGCAGCTTGCATCTTCGCCTTTGGGAAGCTGCCGCTCGCCGATTCTCCCGCAGGCGAAGAAGCGGCTTCTTCGCACACAGAGCATTGTGGCGAGCGCAGGGAGCTCCTGAGAGCGGTTTGTGCCGAAAGAAGCCCGGGACCGGCACTTAGCTTCGGAGAGCTGTGTATCTGCGTCTTCTGCGTGTCTTGCCGCTCTACACTCAGCAAAAAGCTTTTCCACCATATCTTGCAAGGAGAAACTCTGCCAGGAAAGAAAACATCCAAAATCTTGTTCTAAAGCTTGCACGGGTGTCTGCAAAGCGTTTGGCAAGAATGAAAGGTAGTTGTCCAAAACTCGTTCTTTTCCAATAGAATAACCATGGAAAAGGCAGGAGAGTGGTAAAGTACTGTTTTCTCTAAGTCTGAAGGCTGCCCACACTGTGCCTGCGTGCTGCAGCTTGCATCTTCGCCTTTGGGAAGCTGCCGCTCGCCGATTCTCCCGGAGGCGAAGAAGCGGCTTCTTCGCACACAGAGCATTGTGGCGAGCGCAGGGAGCTCCTGAGAGCGGTTTGTGCCGAAAGAAGCCCGGGACCGGCACTTAGCTTTGGAGAGCTGCGTATCTGCGTCTTCTGCGTGTCTTGCCTCTCTACACTCAGCAAAAAGCTTTTCCACCATATCTTGCAAGGAGAAACTCTGCCAGGAAAGAAAACATCCAAAATCTTGTTCTAAAGCTTGCACGGGGGTCTGCAAAGAGTTTGGCAAGAATGAAAGGTAGTTGTCCAAAACTCGTTCTTTTCCAATAGAATAACCATGGAAAAGGCAGGAGAGTGGTAAAGTTCTGTTTTCTCTAAGTCTGAAGGCTGCCCACACTGTGCCTGCGTGGTGCATCTTGCATCTTCGCCTTTGGGAAGCTGCCGCTCGCCGATTCTCCCGGAGGCGAAGAAGCGGCTTCTTCGCACACAGAGCATTGTGGCGAGCGCAGGGAGCTCCTGAGAGCGGTTTGTGCCGAAAGAAGCCCGGGACCGGCACTTAGCTTCGGAGAGCTGCGTATCTGCGTCTTCTGCGTGTCTTGCCGCTCTACACTCAGCAAGAAGCTTTTCCACCATATCTTGCAAGGAGAAACTCTGCCAGGAAAGAAAACATCCAAAATCTTGTTCTAAAGCTTGCACGGGGGTCTGCAAAGAGTTTGGCAAGAATGAAAGGTAGTTGTCCAAAACTCGTTCTTTTCCAATAGAATAACCATGGAAAAGGCAGGAGAGTGGTAAAGTACTGTTTTCTCTAAGTCTGAAGGCTGCCCACACTGTGCCTGCGTGCTGCAGCTTGCATCTTCGCCTTTGGGAAGCTGCCGCTCGCCGATTCTCCCGGAGGCGAAGAAGCGGCTTCTTCGCACACAGAGCATTGTGGCGAGCGCAGGGAGCTCCTGAGAGCGGTTTGTGCCGAAAGAAGCCCGGGACCGGCACTTAGCTTCGGAGAGCTGCGTATCTGCGTCTTCTGCGTGTCTTGCCGCTCTACACTCAGCAAAAAGCTTTTCCACCATATCTTGCAAGGAGAAACTCTGCCAGGAAAGAAAACATCCAAAATCTTGTTCTAAAGCTTGCACGGGGGTCTGCAAAGAGTTTGGCAAGAATGAAAGGTAGTTGTCCAAAACTCGTTCTTTTCCAATAGAATAACCATGGAAAAGGCAGGAGAGTGGTAAAGTACTGTTTTCTCTAAGTCTGAAGGCTGCCCACACTGTGCCTGTGTGCTGCAGCTTGCATCTTCGCCTTTGGGAAGCTGCCGCTCGCCGATTCTCCCGGAGGCGAAGAAGCGGCTTCTTCGCACACAGAGCATTGTGGCGAGCGCAGGGAGCTCCTGAGAGCGGTTTGTGCCGAAAGAAGCCCGGGACCGGCACTTAGCTTCGGAGAGCTGCGTATCTGCGTCTTCTGCGTGTCTTGCCGCTCTACACTCAGCAAAAAGCTTTTCCACCATATCTTGCAAGGAGAAACTCTGCCAGGAAAGAAAACATCCAAAATCTTGTTCTAAAGTTTGCACGGGGGTCTGCAAAGAGTTTGGCAAGAATGAAAGGTAGTTGTCCAAAATTCGTTCTTTTCCAATAGAATAACCATGGAAAAGGCAGGAGAGTGGTAAAGTACTGTTTTCTCTAAGTCTGAAGGCTGCCCACACTGTGCCTGTGTGCTGCAGCTTGCATCTTCGCCTTTGGGAAGCTGCCGCTCGCCGATTCTCCCGCAGGCGAAGAAGCGGCTTCTTCGCACACAGAGCATTGTGGCGAGCGCAGGGAGCTCCTGAGAGCGGTTTGTGCCGAAAGAAGCCCGGGACCGGCACTTAGCTTCGGAGAGCTGCGTATCTGCGTCTTCTGCGTGTCTTGCCGCTCTACACTCAGCCAAAAGCTTTTCCACCATATCTTGCAAGGAGAAACTCTGCCAGGAAAGAAAACATCCAAAATCTTGTTCTAAAGCTTGCACGGGGGTCTGCAAAGAGTTTGGCAAGAATGAAAGGTAGTTGTCCAAAACTCGTTCTTTTCCAATAGAATAACCATGGAAAAGGCAGGAGAGTGGTAAAGTACTGTTTTCTCTAAGTCTGAAGGCTGCCCACACTGTGCCTGTGTGCTGCAGCTTGCATCTTCGCCTTTGGGAAGCTGCCGCTCGCCGATTCTCCCGGAGGCGAAGAAGCGGCTTCTTCGCACACAGAGCATTGTGGCGAGCGCAGGGAGCTCCTGAGAGCGGTTTGGGCCGAAAGAAGCCCGGGACCGGCACTTAGCTTCGGAGAGCTGCGTATCTGCGTCTTCTGCGTGTCTTGCCGCTCTATACTCAGCAAAAAGCTTTTCCACCATATCTTGCAAGGAGAAACTCTGCCAGGAAAGAAAACATCCAAAATCTTGTTCTAAAGCTTGCACGGGGGTCTGCAAAGAGTTTGGCAAGAATGAAAGGTAGTTGTCCAAAACTCGTTCTTTTCCAATAGAATAACCATGGAAAAGGCAGGAGAGTGGTAAAGTTCTGTTTTCTCTAAGTCTGAAGGCTGCCCACACTGTGCCTGTGTGCTGCAGCTTGCATCTTCGCCTTTGGGAAGCTGCCGCTCGCCGATTCTCCCGGAGGCGAAGACGCGGCTTCTTCGCACACAGAGCATTGTGGCGAGCGCAGGGAGCTCCTGAGAGCGGTTTGTGCCGAAAGAAGCCCGGGACCGGCACTTAGCTTCGGAGAGCTGCGTATCTGCGTCTTCTGCGTGTCTTGCCGCTCTACACTCAGCAAAAAGCTTTTCCACCATATCTTGCAAGGAGAAACTCTGCCAGGAAAGAAAACATCCAAAATCTTGTTCTAAAGCTTGCTCGGGGGTCTGCAAAGAGTTTGGCAAGAATGAAAGGTAGTTGTCCAAAACTCGTTCTTTTCCACTAGAATAACCATGGAAAAGGCAGGAGAGTGGTAAAGTACTGTTTTCTCTAAGTCTGAAGGCTGCCCACACTGTGCCTGCGTGCTGCAGCTTGCATCTTCGCCTTTGGGAAGCTGCCGCTCGCCGATTCTCCCGGAGGCGAAGAAGCGGCTTCTTCGCACACAGAGCATTGTGGCGAGCGCAGGGAGCTCCTGAGAGCGGTTTGTGCCGAAAGAAGCCCGGGACCGGCACTTAGCTTCGGAGAGCTGCGTATCTGCGTCTTCTGCGTGTCTTGCCGCTCTACACTCAGCAAAAAGCTTTTCCACCATATCTTGCAAGGAGAAACTCTGCCAGGAAAGAAAACATCCAAAATCTTGTTCTAAAGCTTGCTCGGGGGTCTGCAAAGAGTTTGGCAAGAATGAAAGGTAGTTGTCCAAAACTCGTTCTTTTCCAATAGAATAACCATGGAAAAGGCAGGAGAGTGGTAAAGTACTGTTTTCTCTAAGTCTGAAGGCTGCCCACACTGTGCCTGTGTGCTGCAGCTTGCATCTTCGCCTTTGGCAAGCTGCCGCTCGCCGATTCTCCCGCAGGCGAAGAAGCGGCTTCTTCGCACACAGAGCATTGTGGCGAGCGCAGGGAGCTCCTGAGAGCGGTTTGTGCCGAAAGAAGCCCGGGACCGGCACTTAGCTTCGGAGAGCTGCGTATCTGCGTCTTCTGCGTGTCTTGCCGCTCTACACTCAGCAAAAAGCTTTTCCAGCATATCTTGCAAGGAGAAACTCTGCCAGGAAAGAAAACATCCAAAATCTTGTTCTAAAGCTTGCTCGGGGGTCTGCAAAGAGTTTGGCAAGAATGAAAGGTAGTTGTCCAAAACTCGTTCTTTTCCAATAGAATAACCATGGAAAAGGCAGGAGAGTGGTAAAGTACTGTTTTCTCTAAGTCTGAATGCAGCCCACACTGTGCCTGTGTGCTGCAGCTTGCATCTTCGCCTTTGGCAAGCTGCCGCTCGCCGATTCTCCCGCAGGCGAAGAAGCGGCTTCTTCGCACACAGAGCATTGTGGCGAGCGCAGGGAGCTCCTGAGAGCGGTTTGTGCCGAAAGAAGCCCGGGACCGGCACTTAGCTTCGGAGAGCTGCGTATCTGCGTCTTCTGCGTGTCTTGCCGCTCTACACTCAGCAAAAAGCTTTTCCAGCATATCTTGCAAGGAGAAACTCTGCCAGGAAAGAAAACATCCAAAATCTTGTTCTAAGGCTTGCACGGGGGTCTGCAAAGAGTTTGGCAAGAATGAAAGGTAGTTGTCCAAAACTCGTTCTTTTCCAATAGAATAACCATGGAAAAGGCAGGAGAGTGGTAAAGTACTGTTTTCTCTAAGTCTGAATGCTGCCCACACTGTGCCTGCGTGGTGCAGCTTGCATCTTCGCCTTTGGGAAGCTGCCGCTCGCCGATTCTCCCGCAGGCGAAGAAGCGGCTTCTTCGCACACAGAGCATTGTGGCGAGCGCAGGGAGCTCCTGAGAGCGGTTTGTGCCGAAAGAAGCCCGGGACCGGCACTTAGCTTCGGAGAGCTGCGTATCTGCGTCTTCTGCGTGTCTTGCCGCTCTACACTCAGCAAAAAGCTTTTCCACCATATCTTGCAAGGAGAAACTCTGCCAGGAAAGAAAACATCCAAAATCTTGTTCTAAAGCTTGCTCGGGGGTCTGCAAAGAGTTTGGCAAGAATGAAAGGTAGTTGTCCAAAACTCGTTCTTTTCCACTAGAATAACCATGGAAAAGGCAGGAGAGTGGTAAAGTACTGTTTTCTCTAAGTCTGAAGGCTGCCCACACTGTGCCTGTGTGCTGCAGCTTGCATCTTCGCCTTTGGGAAGCTGCCGCTCGCCGATTCTCCCGCAGGCGAAGAAGCGGCTTCTTCGCACACAGAGCATTGTGGCGAGCGCAGGGAGCTCCTGAGAGCGGTTTGTGCCGAAAGAAGCCCGGGACCGGCACTTAGCTTCGGAGAGCTGCGTATCTGCGTCTTCTGCGTGTCTTGCCGCTCTACACTCAGCAAAAAGCTTTTCCACCATATCTTGCAAGGAGAAACTCTGCCAGGAAAGAAAACATCCAAAATCTTGTTCTAAAGCTTGCACGGGGGTCTGCAAAGAGTTTGGCAAGAATGAAAGGAGGTTGTCCAAAACTCGTTCTTTTCCAATAGAATAACCATGGAAAAGGCAGGAGAGTGGTAAAGTACTGTTTTCTCTAAGTCTGAATGCAGCCCACACTGTGCCTGTGTGCTGCAGCTTGCATCTTCGCCTTTGGGAAGCTGCCGCTCGCCGATTCTCCCGCAGGCGAAGAAGCGGCTTCTTCGCACACAGAGCATTGTGGCGAGCGCAGGGAGCTCCTGAGAGCGGTTTGTGCCGAAAGAAGCCCGGGACCGGCACTTAGCTTCGGAGAGCTGCGTATCTGCGTCTTCTGCGTGTCTTGCCGCTCTACACTCAGCAAAAAGCTTTTCCAGCATATCTTGCAAGGAGAAACTCTGCCAGGAAAGAAAACATCCAAAATCTTGTTCTAAAGCTTGCTCGGGGGTCTGCAAAGAGTTTGGCAAGAATGAAAGGTAGTTGTCCAAAACTCGTTCTTTTCCAATAGAATAACCATGGAAAAGGCAGGAGAGTGGTAAAGTACTGTTTTCTCTAAGTCTGAATGCAGCCCACACTGTGCCTGTGTGCTGCAGCTTGCATCTTCGCCTTTGGCAAGCTGCCGCTCGCCGATTCTCCCGCAGGCGAAGAAGCGGCTTCTTCGCACACAGAGCATTGTGGCGAGCGCAGGGAGCTCCTGAGAGCGGTTTGTGCCGAAAGAAGCCCGGGACCGGCACTTAGCTTCGGAGAGCTGCGTATCTGCGTCTTCTGCGTGTCTTGCCGCTCTACACTCAGCAAAAAGCTTTTCCAGCATATCTTGCAAGGAGAAACTCTGCCAGGAAAGAAAACATCCAAAATCTTGTTCTAAGGCTTGCACGGGGGTCTGCAAAGAGTTTGGCAAGAATGAAAGGTAGTTGTCCAAAACTCGTTCTTTTCCAATAGAATAACCATGGAAAAGGCAGGAGAGTGGTAAAGTACTGTTTTCTCTAAGTCTGAATGCTGCCCACACTGTGCCTGCGTGGTGCAGCTTGCATCTTCGCCTTTGGGAAGCTGCCGCTCGCCGATTCTCCCGCAGGCGAAGAAGCGGCTTCTTCGCACACAGAGCATTGTGGCGAGCGCAGGGAGCTCCTGAGAGCGGTTTGTGCCGAAAGAAGCCCGGGACCGGCACTTAGCTTCGGAGAGCTGCGTATCTGCGTCTTCTGCGTGTCTTGCCGCTCTACACTCAGCAAAAAGCTTTTCCACCATATCTTGCAAGGAGAAACTCTGCCAGGAAAGAAAACATCCAAAATCTTGTTCTAAAGCTTGCTCGGGGGTCTGCAAAGAGTTTGGCAAGAATGAAAGGTAGTTGTCCAAAACTCGTTCTTTTCCACTAGAATAACCATGGAAAAGGCAGGAGAGTGGTAAAGTACTGTTTTCTCTAAGTCTGAAGGCTGCCCACACTGTGCCTGTGTGCTGCAGCTTGCATCTTCGCCTTTGGGAAGCTGCCGCTCGCCGATTCTCCCGCAGGCGAAGAAGCGGCTTCTTCGCACACAGAGCATTGTGGCGAGCGCAGGGAGCTCCTGAGAGCGGTTTGTGCCGAAAGAAGCCCGGGACCGGCACTTAGCTTCGGAGAGCTGCGTATCTGCGTCTTCTGCGTGTCTTGCCGCTCTACACTCAGCAAAAAGCTTTTCCACCATATCTTGCAAGGAGAAACTCTGCCAGGAAAGAAAACATCCAAAATCTTGTTCTAAAGCTTGCACGGGGGTCTGCAAAGAGTTTGGCAAGAATGAAAGGAGGTTGTCCAAAACTCGTTCTTTTCCAATAGAATAACCATGGAAAAGGCAGGAGAGTGGTAAAGTACTGTTTTCTCTAAGTCTGAATGCAGCCCACACTGTGCCTGTGTGCTGCAGCTTGCATCTTCGCCTTTGGGAAGCTGCCGCTCGCCGATTCTCCCGCAGGCGAAGAAGCGGCTTCTTCGCACACAGAGCATTGTGGCGAGCGCAGGGAGCTCCTGAGAGCGGTTTGTGCCGAAAGAAGCCCGGGACCGGCACTTAGCTTCGGAGAGCTGCGTATCTGCGTCTTCTGCGTGTCTTGCCGCTCTACACTCAGCAAAAAGCTTTTCCAGCATATCTTGCAAGGAGAAACTCTGCCAGGAAAGAAAACATCCAAAATCTTGTTCTAAGGCTTGCACGGGGGTCTGCAAAGAGTTTGGCAAGAATGAAAGGTAGTTGTCCAAAACTCGTTCTTTTCCAATAGAATAACCATGGAAAAGGCAGGAGAGTGGTAAAGTACTGTTTTCTCTAAGTCTGAAGGCTGCCCACACTGTGCCTGCGTGGTGCAGCTTGCATCTTCGCCTTTGGGAAGCTGCCGCTCGCCGATTCTCCCGCAGGCGAAGAAGCGGCTTCTTCGCACACAGAGCATTGTGGCGAGCGCAGGGAGCTCCTGAGAGCGGTTTGTGCCGAAAGAAGCCCGGGACCGGCACTTAGCTTCGGAGAGCTGCGTATCTGCGTCTTCTGCGTGTCTTGCCGCTCTACACTCAGCAAAAAGCTTTTCCAGCATATCTTGCAAGGAGAAACTCTGCCAGGAAAGAAAACATCCAAAATCTTGTTCTAAAGCTTGCTCGGGGGTCTGCAAAGAGTTTGGCAAGAATGAAAGGTAGTTGTCCAAAACTCGTTCTTTTCCACTAGAATAACCATGGAAAAGGCAGGAGAGTGGTAAAGTACTGTTTTCTCTAAGTCTGAAGGCTGCCCACACTGTGCCTGTGTGCTGCAGCTTGCATCTTCGCCTTTGGGAAGCTGCCGCTCGCCGATTCTCCCGCAGGCGAAGAAGCGGCTTCTTCGCACACAGAGCATTGTGGCGAGCGCAGGGAGCTCCTGAGAGCGGTTTGTGCCGAAAGAAGCCCGGGACCGGCACTTAGCTTCGGAGAGCTGCGTATCTGCGTCTTCTGCGTGTCTTGCCGCTCTACACTCAGCAAAAAGCTTTTCCACCATATCTTGCAAGGAGAAACTCTGCCAGGAAAGAAAACATCCAAAATCTTGTTCTAAAGCTTGCACGGGGGTCTGCAAAGAGTTTGGCAAGAATGAAAGGAGGTTGTCCAAAACTCGTTCTTTTCCAATAGAATAACCATGGAAAAGGCAGGAGAGTGGTAAAGTACTGTTTTCTCTAAGTCTGAATGCAGCCCACACTGTGCCTGTGTGCTGCAGCTTGCATCTTCGCCTTTGGGAAGCTGCCGCTCGCCGATTCTCCCGCAGGCGAAGAAGCGGCTTCTTCGCACACAGAGCATTGTGGCGAGCGCAGGGAGCTCCTGAGAGCGGTTTGTGCCGAAAGAAGCCCGGGACCGGCACTTAGCTTCGGAGAGCTGCGTATCTGCGTCTTCTGCGTGTCTTGCCGCTCTACACTCAGCAAAAAGCTTTTCCAGCATATCTTGCAAGGAGAAACTCTGCCAGGAAAGAAAACATCCAAAATCTTGTTCTAAGGCTTGCACGGGGGTCTGCAAAGAGTTTGGCAAGAATGAAAGGTAGTTGTCCAAAACTCGTTCTTTTCCAATAGAATAACCATGGAAAAGGCAGGAGAGTGGTAAAGTACTGTTTTCTCTAAGTCTGAATGCAGCCCACACTGTGCCTGTGTGCTGCAGCTTGCATCTTCGCCTTTGGGAAGCTGCCGCTCGCCGATTCTCCCGCAGGCGAAGAAGCGGCTTCTTCGCACACAGAGCATTGTGGCGAGCGCAGGGAGCTCCTGAGAGCGGTTTGTGCCGAAAGAAGCCCGGGACCGGCACTTAGCTTCGGAGAGCTGCGTATCTGCGTCTTCTGCGTGTCTTGCCGCTCTACACTCAGCAAAAAGCTTTTCCAGCATATCTTGCAAGGAGAAACTCTGCCAGGAAAGAAAACATCCAAAATCTTGTTCTAAAGCTTGCACGGGGGTCTGCAAAGAGTTTGGCAAGAATGAAAGGTAGTTGTCCAAAACTCGTTCTTTTCCAATAGAATAACCATGGAAAAGGCAGGAGAGTGGTAAAGTACTGTTTTCTCTAAGTCTGAAGGCTGCCCACACTGTGCCTGTGTGCTGCAGCTTGCATCTTCGCCTTTGGGAAGCTGCCGCTCGCCGATTCTCCCGCAGGCGAAGAAGCGGCTTCTTCGCACACAGAGCATTGTGGGGAGCTCAGGGAGCTCCTGAGAGCGGTTTGTGCCGAAAGAAGCCCGGGACCGGCACTTAGCTTCGGAGAGCTGCGTATCTGCGTCTTCTGCGTGTCTTGCCGCTCTACACTCAGCAAAAAGCTTTTCCAGCATATCTTGCAAGGAGAAACTCTGCCAGGAAAGAAAACATCCAAAATCTTGTTCTAAAGCTTGCACGGGGGTCTGCAAAGAGTTTGGCAAGAATGAAAGGTAGTTGTCCAAAACTCGTTCTTTTCCAATAGAATAACCATGGAAAAGGCAGGAGAGTGGTAAAGTACTGTTTTCTCTAAGTCTGAATGCTGCCCACACTGTGCCTGTGTGCTGCAGCTTGCATCTTCGCCTTTGGGAAGCTGCCGCTCGCCGATTCTCCCGCAGGCGAAGAAGCGGCTTCTTCGCACACAGAGCATTGTGGGGAGCTCAGGGAGCTCCTGAGAGCGGTTTGTGCCGAAAGAAGCCCGGGACCGGCACTTAGCTTCGGAGAGCTGCGTATCTGCGTCTTCTGCGTGTCTTGCCGCTCTACACTCAGCCAAAAGCTTTTCCACCATATCTTGCAAGGAGAAACTCTGCCAGGAAAGAAAACATCCAAAATCTTGTTCTAAAGCTTGCACGGGGGTCTGCAAAGAGTTTGGCAAGAATGAAAGGTAGTTGTCCAAAACTCGTTCTTTTCCAATAGAATAACCATGGAAAAGGCAGGAGAGTGGTAAAGTACTGTTTTCTCTAAGTCTGAAGGCTGCCCACACTGTGCCTGTGTGCTGCAGCTTGCATCTTCGCCTTTGGGAAGCTGCCGCTCGCCGATTCTCCCGGAGGCGAAGAAGCGGCTTCTTCGCACACAGAGCATTGTGGCGAGCGCAGGGAGCTCCTGAGAGCGGTTTGGGCCGAAAGAAGCCCGGGACCGGCACTTAGCTTCGGAGAGCTGCGTATCTGCGTCTTCTGCGTGTCTTGCCGCTCTACACTCAGCCAAAAGCTTTTCCAGCATATCTTGCAAGGAGAAACTCTGCCAGGAAAGAAAACATCCAAAATCTTGTTCTAAAGCTTGCACGGGGGTCTGCAAAGAGTTTGGCAAGAATGAAAGGTAGTTGTCCAAAACTCGTTCTTTTCCAATAGAATAACCATGGAAAAGGCAGGAGAGTGGTAAAGTTCTGTTTTCTCTAAGTCTGAAGGCTGCCCACACTGTGCCTGTGTGCTGCAGCTTGCATCTTCGCCTTTGGGAAGCTGCCGCTCGCCGATTCTCCCGGAGGCGAAGACGCGGCTTCTTCGCACACAGAGCATTGTGGCGAGCGCAGGGAGCTCCTGAGAGCGGTTTGTGCCGAAAGAAGCCCGGGACCGGCACTTAGCTTCGGAGAGCTGCGTATCTGCGTCTTCTGCGTGTCTTGCCGCTCTACACTCAGCAAAAAGCTTTTCCACCATATCTTGCAAGGAGAAACTCTGCCAGGAAAGAAAACATCCAAAATCTTGTTCTAAAGCTTGCTCGGGGGTCTGCAAAGAGTTTGGCAAGAATGAAAGGTAGTTGTCCAAAACTCGTTCTTTTCCACTAGAATAACCATGGAAAAGGCAGGAGAGTGGTAAAGTACTGTTTTCTCTAAGTCTGAAGGCTGCCCACACTGTGCCTGCGTGCTGCAGCTTGCATCTTCGCCTTTGGGAAGCTGCCGCTCGCCGATTCTCCCGGAGGCGAAGAAGCGGCTTCTTCGCACACAGAGCATTGTGGCGAGCGCAGGGAGCTCCTGAGAGCGGTTTGTGCCGAAAGAAGCCCGGGACCGGCACTTAGCTTCGGAGAGCTGCGTATCTGCGTCTTCTGCGTGTCTTGCCGCTCTACACTCAGCAAAAAGCTTTTCCACCATATCTTGCAAGGAGAAACTCTGCCAGGAAAGAAAACATCCAAAATCTTGTTCTAAAGCTTGCTCGGGGGTCTGCAAAGAGTTTGGCAAGAATGAAAGGTAGTTGTCCAAAACTCGTTCTTTTCCAATAGAATAACCATGGAAAAGGCAGGAGAGTGGTAAAGTACTGTTTTCTCTAAGTCTGAAGGCTGCCCACACTGTGCCTGTGTGCTGCAGCTTGCATCTTCGCCTTTGGCAAGCTGCCGCTCGCCGATTCTCCCGCAGGCGAAGAAGCGGCTTCTTCGCACACAGAGCATTGTGGCGAGCGCAGGGAGCTCCTGAGAGCGGTTTGTGCCGAAAGAAGCCCGGGACCGGCACTTAGCTTCGGAGAGCTGCGTATCTGCGTCTTCTGCGTGTCTTGCCGCTCTACACTCAGCAAAAAGCTTTTCCAGCATATCTTGCAAGGAGAAACTCTGCCAGGAAAGAAAACATCCAAAATCTTGTTCTAAAGCTTGCTCGGGGGTCTGCAAAGAGTTTGGCAAGAATGAAAGGTAGTTGTCCAAAACTCGTTCTTTTCCAATAGAATAACCATGGAAAAGGCAGGAGAGTGGTAAAGTACTGTTTTCTCTAAGTCTGAATGCAGCCCACACTGTGCCTGTGTGCTGCAGCTTGCATCTTCGCCTTTGGCAAGCTGCCGCTCGCCGATTCTCCCGCAGGCGAAGAAGCGGCTTCTTCGCACACAGAGCATTGTGGCGAGCGCAGGGAGCTCCTGAGAGCGGTTTGTGCCGAAAGAAGCCCGGGACCGGCACTTAGCTTCGGAGAGCTGCGTATCTGCGTCTTCTGCGTGTCTTGCCGCTCTACACTCAGCAAAAAGCTTTTCCAGCATATCTTGCAAGGAGAAACTCTGCCAGGAAAGAAAACATCCAAAATCTTGTTCTAAGGCTTGCACGGGGGTCTGCAAAGAGTTTGGCAAGAATGAAAGGTTGTTGTCCAAAACTCGTTCTTTTCCAATAGAATAACCATGGAAAAGGCAGGAGAGTGGTAAAGTACTGTTTTCTCTAAGTCTGAATGCTGCCCACACTGTGCCTGCGTGGTGCAGCTTGCATCTTCGCCTTTGGGAAGCTGCCGCTCGCCGATTCTCCCGCAGGCGAAGAAGCGGCTTCTTCGCACACAGAGCATTGTGGCGAGCGCAGGGAGCTCCTGAGAGCGGTTTGTGCCGAAAGAAGCCCGGGACCGGCACTTAGCTTCGGAGAGCTGCGTATCTGCGTCTTCTGCGTGTCTTGCCGCTCTACACTCAGCAAAAAGCTTTTCCACCATATCTTGCAAGGAGAAACTCTGCCAGGAAAGAAAACATCCAAAATCTTGTTCTAAAGCTTGCACGGGGGTCTGCAAAGAGTTTGGCAAGAATGAAAGGTAGTTGTCCAAAACTCGTTCTTTTCCAATAGAATAACCATGGAAAAGGCAGGAGAGTGGTAAAGTACTGTTTTCTCTAAGTCTGAAGGCTGCCCACACTGTGCCTGCGTGCTGCAGCTTGCATCTTCGCCTTTGGGAAGCTGCCGCTCGCCGATTCTCCCGCAGGCGAAGAAGCGGCTTCTTCGCACACAGAGCATTGTGGCGAGCGCAGGGAGCTCCTGAGAGCGGTTTGTGCCGAAAGAAGCCCGGGACCGGCACTTAGCTTCGGAGAGCTGTGTATCTGCGTCTTCTGCGTGTCTTGCCGCTCTACACTCAGCAAAAAGCTTTTCCACCATATCTTGCAAGGAGAAACTCTGCCAGGAAAGAAAACATCCAAAATCTTGTTCTAAAGCTTGCACGGGTGTCTGCAAAGCGTTTGGCAAGAATGAAAGGTAGTTGTCCAAAACTCGTTCTTTTCCAATAGAATAACCATGGAAAAGGCAGGAGAGTGGTAAAGTACTGTTTTCTCTAAGTCTGAAGGCTGCCCACACTGTGCCTGCGTGCTGCAGCTTGCATCTTCGCCTTTGGGAAGCTGCCGCTCGCCGATTCTCCCGGAGGCGAAGAAGCGGCTTCTTCGCACACAGAGCATTGTGGCGAGCGCAGGGAGCTCCTGAGAGCGGTTTGTGCCGAAAGAAGCCCGGGACCGGCACTTAGCTTTGGAGAGCTGCGTATCTGCGTCTTCTGCGTGTCTTGCCTCTCTACACTCAGCAAAAAGCTTTTCCACCATATCTTGCAAGGAGAAACTCTGCCAGGAAAGAAAACATCCAAAATCTTGTTCTAAAGCTTGCACGGGGGTCTGCAAAGAGTTTGGCAAGAATGAAAGGTAGTTGTCCAAAACTCGTTCTTTTCCAATAGAATAACCATGGAAAAGGCAGGAGAGTGGTAAAGTTCTGTTTTCTCTAAGTCTGAAGGCTGCCCACACTGTGCCTGCGTGGTGCATCTTGCATCTTCGCCTTTGGGAAGCTGCCGCTCGCCGATTCTCCCGGAGGCGAAGAAGCGGCTTCTTCGCACACAGAGCATTGTGGCGAGCGCAGGGAGCTCCTGAGAGCGGTTTGTGCCGAAAGAAGCCCGGGACCGGCACTTAGCTTCGGAGAGCTGCGTATCTGCGTCTTCTGCGTGTCTTGCCGCTCTACACTCAGCAAGAAGCTTTTCCACCATATCTTGCAAGGAGAAACTCTGCCAGGAAAGAAAACATCCAAAATCTTGTTCTAAAGCTTGCACGGGGGTCTGCAAAGAGTTTGGCAAGAATGAAAGGTAGTTGTCCAAAACTCGTTCTTTTCCAATAGAATAACCATGGAAAAGGCAGGAGAGTGGTAAAGTTCTGTTTTCTCTAAGTCTGAAGGCTGCCCACACTGTGCCTGCGTGCTGCAGCTTGCATCTTCGCCTTTGGGAAGCTGCCGCTCGCCGATTCTCCCGGAGGCGAAGAAGCGGCTTCTTCGCACACAGAGCATTGTGGCGAGCGCAGGGAGCTCCTGAGAGCGGTTTGTGCCGAAAGAAGCCCGGGACCGGCACTTAGCTTCGGAGAGCTGCGTATCTGCGTCTTCTGCGTGTCTTGCCGCTCTACACTCAGCAAAAAGCTTTTCCACCATATCTTGCAAGGAGAAACTCTGCCAGGAAAGAAAACATCCAAAATCTTGTTCTAAAGCTTGCACGGGGGTCTGCAAAGAGTTTGGCAAGAATGAAAGGTAGTTGTCCAAAACTCGTTCTTTTCCAATAGAATAACCATGGAAAAGGCAGGAGAGTGGTAAAGTACTGTTTTCTCTAAGTCTGAAGGCTGCCCACACTGTGCCTGTGTGCTGCAGCTTGCATCTTCGCCTTTGGGAAGCTGCCGCTCGCCGATTCTCCCGGAGGCGAAGAAGCGGCTTCTTCGCACACAGAGCATTGTGGCGAGCGCAGGGAGCTCCTGAGAGCGGTTTGTGCCGAAAGAAGCCCGGGACCGGCACTTAGCTTCGGAGAGCTGCGTATCTGCGTCTTCTGCGTGTCTTGCCGCTCTACACTCAGCAAAAAGCTTTTCCACCATATCTTGCAAGGAGAAACTCTGCCAGGAAAGAAAACATCCAAAATCTTGTTCTAAAGTTTGCACGGGGGTCTGCAAAGAGTTTGGCAAGAATGAAAGGTAGTTGTCCAAAATTCGTTCTTTTCCAATAGAATAACCATGGAAAAGGCAGGAGAGTGGTAAAGTACTGTTTTCTCTAAGTCTGAAGGCTGCCCACACTGTGCCTGCGTGCTGCAGCTTGCATCTTCGCCTTTGGGAAGCTGCCGCTCGCCGATTCTCCCGGAGGCGAAGAAGCGGCTTCTTCGCACACAGAGCATTGTGGCGAGCGCAGGGAGCTCCTGAGAGCGGTTTGTGCCGAAAGAAGCCCGGGACCGGCACTTAGCTTCGGAGAGCTGCGTATCTGCGTCTTCTGCGTGTCTTGCCGCTCTACACTCAGCCAAAAGCTTTTCCACCATATCTTGCAAGGAGAAACTCTGCCAGGAAAGAAAACATCCAAAATCTTGTTCTAAAGCTTGCACGGGGGTCTGCAAAGAGTTTGGCAAGAATGAAAGGTAGTTGTCCAAAACTCGTTCTTTTCCAATAGAATAACCATGGAAAAGGCAGGAGAGTGGTAAAGTACTGTTTTCTCTAAGTCTGAAGGCTGCCCACACTGTGCCTGTGTGCTGCAGCTTGCATCTTCGCCTTTGGGAAGCTGCCGCTCGCCGATTCTCCCGGAGGCGAAGAAGCGGCTTCTTCGCACACAGAGCATTGTGGCGAGCGCAGGGAGCTCCTGAGAGCGGTTTGTGCCGAAAGAAGCCCGGGACCGGCACTTAGCTTCGGAGAGCTGCGTATCTGCGTCTTCTGCGTGTCTTGCCGCTCTATACTCAGCAAAAAGCTTTTCCACCATATCTTGCAAGGAGAAACTCTGCCAGGAAAGAAAACATCCAAAATCTTGTTCTAAAGCTTGCACGGGGGTCTGCAAAGAGTTTGGCAAGAATGAAAGGTAGTTGTCCAAAACTCGTTCTTTTCCAATAGAATAACCATGGAAAAGGCAGGAGAGTGGTAAAGTTCTGTTTTCTCTAAGTCTGAAGGCTGCCCACACTGTGCCTGTGTGCTGCAGCTTGCATCTTCGCCTTTGGGAAGCTGCCGCTCGCCGATTCTCCCGGAGGCGAAGACGCGGCTTCTTCGCACACAGAGCATTGTGGCGAGCGCAGGGAGCTCCTGAGAGCGGTTTGTGCCGAAAGAAGCCCGGGACCGGCACTTAGCTTCGGAGAGCTGCGTATCTGCGTCTTCTGCGTGTCTTGCCGCTCTACACTCAGCAAAAAGCTTTTCCACCATATCTTGCAAGGAGAAACTCTGCCAGGAAAGAAAACATCCAAAATCTTGTTCTAAAGCTTGCACGCAGGTCTGCAAAGAGTTTGGCAAGAATGAAAGGTAGTTGTCCAAAACTCGTTCTTTTCCAATAGAATAACCATGGAAAAGGCAGGAGAGTGGTAAAGTACTGTTTTCTCTAAGTCTGAAGGCTGCCCACACTGTGCCTGCGTGCTGCAGCTTGCATCTTCGCCTTTGGGAAGCTGCCGCTCGCCGATTCTCCCGGAGGCGAAGAAGCGGCTTCTTCGCACACAGAGCATTGTGGCGAGCGCAGGGAGCTCCTGAGAGCGGTTTGTGCCGAAAGAAGCCCGGGACCGGCACTTAGCTTCGGAGAGCTGCGTATCTGCGTCTTCTGCGTGTCTTGCCGCTCTACACTCAGCAAAAAGCTTTTCCACCATATCTTGCAAGGAGAAACTCTGCCAGGAAAGAAAACATCCAAAATCTTGTTCTAAAGCTTGCACGGAGGTCTGCAAAGAGTTTGGCAAGAATGAAAGGTAGTTGTCCAAAACTCGTTCTTTTCCAATAGAATAACCATGGAAAAGGCAGGAGAGTGGTAAAGTACTGTTTTCTCGAAGTCTGAAGGCTGCCCACACTGTGCCTGTGTGCTGCAGCTTGCATCTTCGCCTTTGGGAAGCTGCCGCTCGCCGATTCTCCCGGAGGCGAAGAAGCGGCTTCTTCGCACACAGAGCATTGTGGCGAGCGCAGGGAGCTCCTGAGAGCGGTTTGTGCCGAAAGAAGCCCGGGACCGGCACTTAGCTTCGGAGAGCTGCGTATCTGCGTCTTCTGCGTGTCTTGCCGCTCTACACTCAGCCAAAAGCTTTTCCACCATATCTTGCAAGGAGAAACTCTGCCAGGAAAGAAAACATCCAAAATCTTGTTCTAAAGCTTGCACGGGGGTCTGCAAAGAGTTTGGCAAGAATGAAAGGTAGTTGTCCAAAACTCGTTCTTTTCCAATAGAATAACCATGGAAAAGGCAGGAGAGTGGTAAAGTACTGTTTTCTCTAAGTCTGAAGGCTGCCCACACTGTGCCTGTGTGCTGCAGCTTGCATCTTCGCCTTTGGGAAGCGGCCGCTCGCCGATTCTCCCGGAGGCGAAGAAGCGGCTTCTTCGCACACAGAGCATTGTGGCGAGCGCAGGGAGCTCCTGAGAGCGGTTTGTGCCGAAAGAAGCCCGGGACCGGCACTTAGCTTCGGAGAGCTGCGTATCTGCGTCTTCTGCGTGTCTTGCCGCTCTACACTCAGCAAAAAGCTTTTCCACCATATCTTGCAAGGAGAAACTCTGCCAGGAAAGAAAACATCCAAAATCTTGTTCTAAAGCTTGCACGGAGGTCTGCAAAGAGTTTGGCAAGAATGAAAGGTAGTTGTCCAAAACTCGTTCTTTTCCAATAGAATAACCATGGAAAAGGCAGGAGAGTGGTAAAGTTCTGTTTTCTCTAAGTCTGAAGGCTGCCCACACTGTGCCTGTGTGCTGCAGCTTGCATCTTCGCCTTTGGGAAGCTGCCGCTCGCCGATTCTCCCGGAGGCGAAGAAGCGGCTTCTTCGCACACAGAGCATTGTGGCGAGCGCAGGGAGCTCCTGAGAGCGGTTTGGGCCGAAAGAAGCCCGGGACCGGCACTTAGCTTCGGAGAGCTGCGTATCTGCGTCTTCTGCGTGTCTTGCCGCTCTACACTCAGCAAAAAGCTTTTCCACCATATCTTGCAAGGAGAAACTCTGCCAGGAAAGAAAACATCCAAAATCTTGTTCTAAAGCTTGCACGGGGGTCTGCAAAGAGTTTGGCAAGAATGAAAGGTAGTTGTCCAAAACTCGTTCTTTTCCAATAGAATAACCATGGAAAAGGCAGGAGAGTGGTAAAGTTCTGTTTTCTCTAAGTCTGAAGGCTGCCCACACTGTGCCTGTGTGCTGCAGCTTGCATCTTCGCCTTTGGGAAGCTGCCGCTCGCCGATTCTCCCGGAGGCGAAGACGCGGCTTCTTCGCACACAGAGCATTGTGGCGAGCGCAGGGAGCTCCTGAGAGCGGTTTGTGCCGAAAGAAGCCCGGGACCGGCACTTAGCTTCGGAGAGCTGCGTATCTGCGTCTTCTGCGTGTCTTGCCGCTCTACACTCAGCAAAAAGCTTTTCCACCATATCTTGCAAGGAGAAACTCTGCCAGGAAAGAAAACATCCAAAATCTTGTTCTAAAGCTTGCACGGGGGTCTGCAAAGAGTTTGGCAAGAATGAAAGGTAGTTGTCCAAAACTCGTTCTTTTCCAATAGAATAACCATGGAAAAGGCAGGAGAGTGGTAAAGTACTGTTTTCTCTAAGTCTGAAGGCTGCCCACACTGTGCCTGCGTGCTGCAGCTTGCATCTTCGCCTTTGGGAAGCTGCCGCTCGCCGATTCTCCCGGAGGCGAAGAAGCGGCTTCTTCGCACACAGAGCATTGTGGCGAGCGCAGGGAGCTCCTGAGAGCGGTTTGTGCCGAAAGAAGCCCGGGACCGGCACTTAGCTTCGGAGAGCTGCGTATCTGCGTCTTCTGCGTGTCTTGCCGCTCTACACTCAGCAAGAAGCTTTTCCACCATATCTTGCAAGGAGAAACTCTGCCAGGAAAGAAAACATCCAAAATCTTGTTCTAAAGCTTGCACGGGGGTCTGCAAAGAGTTTGGCAAGAATGAAAGGTAGTTGTCCAAAACTCGTTCTTTTCCAATAGAATAACCATGGAAAAGGCAGGAGAGTGGTAAAGTACTGTTTTCTCTAAGTCTGAAGGCTGCCCACACTGTGCCTGCGTGCTGCAGCTTGCATCTTCGCCTTTGGGAAGCTGCCGCTCGCCGATTCTCCCGGAGGCGAAGAAGCGGCTTCTTCGCACACAGAGCATTGTGGCGAGCGCAGGGAGCTCCTGAGAGCGGTTTGGGCCGAAAGAAGCCCGGGACCGGCACTTAGCTTCGGAGAGCTGCGTATCTGCGTCTTCTGCGTGTCTTGCCGCTCTACACTCAGCAAAAAGCTTTTCCACCATATCTTGCAAGGAGAAACTCTGCCAGGAAAGAAAACATCCAAAATCTTGTTCTAAAGCTTGCACGGGGGTCTGCAAAGAGTTTGGCAAGAATGAAAGGTAGTTGTCCAAAACTCGTTCTTTTCCAATAGAATAACCATGGAAAAGGCAGGAGAGTGGTAAAGTACTGTTTTCTCTAAGTCTGAAGGCTGCCCACACTGTGCCTGTGTGCTGCAGCTTGCATCTTCGCCTTTGGGAAGCTGCCGCTCGCCGATTCTCCCGGAGGCGAAGAAGCGGCTTCTTCGCACACAGAGCATTGTGGCGAGCGCAGGGAGCTCCTGAGAGCGGTTTGTGCCGAAAGAAGCCCGGGACCGGCACTTAGCTTCGGAGAGCTGCGTATCTGCGTCTTCTGCGTGTCTTGCCGCTCTACACTCAGCAAAAAGCTTTTCCACCATATCTTGCAAGGAGAAACTCTGCCAGGAAAGAAAACATCCAAAATCTTGTTCTAAAGTTTGCACGGTGGTCTGCAAAGAGTTTGGCAAGAATGAAAGGTAGTTGTCCAAAATTCGTTCTTTTCCAATAGAATAACCATGGAAAAGGCAGGAGAGTGGTAAAGTACTGTTTTCTCTAAGTCTGAAGGCTGCCCACACTGTGCCTGCGTGCTGCAGCTTGCATCTTCGCCTTTGGGAAGCTGCCGCTCGCCGATTCTCCCGCAGGCGAAGAAGCGGCTTCTTCGCACACAGAGCATTGTGGCGAGCGCAGGGAGCTCCTGAGAGCGGTTTGTGCCGAAAGAAGCCCGGGACCGGCACTTAGCTTCGGAGAGCTGCGTATCTGCGTCTTCTGCGTGTCTTGCCGCTCTACACTCAGCCAAAAGCTTTTCCACCATATCTTGCAAGGAGAAACTCTGCCAGGAAAGAAAACATCCAAAATCTTGTTCTAAAGCTTGCACGGGGGTCTGCAAAGAGTTTGGCAAGAATGAAAGGTAGTTGTCCAAAACTCGTTCTTTTCCAATAGAATAACCATGGAAAAGGCAGGAGAGTGGTAAAGTACTGTTTTCTCTAAGTCTGAAGGCTGCCCACACTGTGCCTGTGTGCTGCAGCTTGCATCTTCGCCTTTGGGAAGCTGCCGCTCGCCGATTCTCCCGGAGGCGAAGAAGCGGCTTCTTCGCACACAGAGCATTGTGGCGAGCGCAGGGAGCTCCTGAGAGCGGTTTGGGCCGAAAGAAGCCCGGGACCGGCACTTAGCTTCGGAGAGCTGCGTATCTGCGTCTTCTGCGTGTCTTGCCGCTCTATACTCAGCAAAAAGCTTTTCCACCATATCTTGCAAGGAGAAACTCTGCCAGGAAAGAAAACATCCAAAATCTTGTTCTAAAGCTTGCACGGGGGTCTGCAAAGAGTTTGGCAAGAATGAAAGGTAGTTGTCCAAAACTCGTTCTTTTCCAATAGAATAACCATGGAAAAGGCAGGAGAGTGGTAAAGTTCTGTTTTCTCTAAGTCTGAAGGCTGCCCACACTGTGCCTGTGTGCTGCAGCTTGCATCTTCGCCTTTGGGAAGCTGCCGCTCGCCGATTCTCCCGGAGGCGAAGACGCGGCTTCTTCGCACACAGAGCATTGTGGCGAGCGCAGGGAGCTCCTGAGAGCGGTTTGTGCCGAAAGAAGCCCGGGACCGGCACTTAGCTTCGGAGAGCTGCGTATCTGCGTCTTCTGCGTGTCTTGCCGCTCTACACTCAGCAAAAAGCTTTTCCACCATATCTTGCAAGGAGAAACTCTGCCAGGAAAGAAAACATCCAAAATCTTGTTCTAAAGCTTGCACGGGGGTCTGCAAAGAGTTTGGCAAGAATGAAAGGTAGTTGTCCAAAACTCGTTCTTTTCCAATAGAATAACCATGGAAAAGGCAGGAGAGTGGTAAAGTACTGTTTTCTCTAAGTCTGAAGGCTGCCCACACTGTGCCTGTGTGCTGCAGCTTGCATCTTCGCCTTTGGGAAGCTGCCGCTCGCCGATTCTCCCGCAGGCGAAGAAGCGGCTTCTTCGCACACAGAGCATTGTGGCGAGCGCAGGGAGCTCCTGAGAGCGGTTTGTGCCGAAAGAAGCCCGGGACCGGCACTTAGCTTCGGAGAGCTGTGTATCTGCGTCTTCTGCGTGTCTTGCCGCTCTACACTCAGCAAAAAGCTTTTCCACCATATCTTGCAAGGAGAAACTCTGCCAGGAAAGAAAACATCCAAAATCTTGTTCTAAAGCTTGCACGGGGGTCTGCAAAGAGTTTGGCAAGAATGAAAGGTAGTTGTCCAAAACTCGTTCTTTTCCAATAGAATAACCATGGAAAAGGCAGGAGAGTGGTAAAGTACTGTTTTCTCTAAGTCTGAAGGCTGCCCACACTGTGCCTGCGTGCTGCAGCTTGCATCTTCGCCTTTGGGAAGCTGCCGCTCGCCGATTCTCCCGGAGGCGAAGAAGCGGCTTCTTCGCACACAGAGCATTGTGGCGAGCGCAGGGAGCTCCTGAGAGCGGTTTGTGCCGAAAGAAGCCCGGGACCGGCACTTAGCTTCGGAGAGCTGCGTATCTGCGTCTTCTGCGTGTCTTGCCGCTCTACACTCAGCAAAAAGCTTTTCCACCATATCTTGCAAGGAGAAACTCTGCCAGGAAAGAAAACATCCAAAATCTTGTTCTAAAGCTTGCACGGAGGTCTGCAAAGAGTTTGGCAAGAATGAAAGGTAGTTGTCCAAAACTCGTTCTTTTCCAATAGAATAACCATGGAAAAGGCAGGAGAGTGGTAAAGTACTGTTTTCTCTAAGTCTGAAGGCTGCCCACACTGTGCCTGTGTGCTGCAGCTTGCATCTTCGCCTTTGGGAAGCTGCCGCTCGCCGATTCTCCCGGAGGCGAAGAAGCGGCTTCTTCGCACACAGAGCATTGTGGCGAGCGCAGGGAGCTCCTGAGAGCGGTTTGTGCCGAAAGAAGCCCGGGACCGGCACTTAGCTTCGGAGAGCTGCGTATCTGCGTCTTCTGCGTGTCTTGCCGCTCTACACTCAGCCAAAAGCTTTTCCACCATATCTTGCAAGGAGAAACTCTGCCAGGAAAGAAAACATCCAAAATCTTGTTCTAAAGCTTGCACGGGGGTCTGCAAAGAGTTTGGCAAGAATGAAAGGTAGTTGTCCAAAACTCGTTCTTTTCCAATAGAATAACCATGGAAAAGGCAGGAGAGTGGTAAAGTACTGTTTTCTCTAAGTCTGAAGGCTGCCCACACTGTGCCTGTGTGCTGCAGCTTGCATCTTCGCCTTTGGGAAGCGGCCGCTCGCCGATTCTCCCGGAGGCGAAGAAGCGGCTTCTTCGCACACAGAGCATTGTGGCGAGCGCAGGGAGCTCCTGAGAGCGGTTTGTGCCGAAAGAAGCCCGGGACCGGCACTTAGCTTCGGAGAGCTGCGTATCTGCGTCTTCTGCGTGTCTTGCCGCTCTACACTCAGCAAAAAGCTTTTCCACCATATCTTGCAAGGAGAAACTCTGCCAGGAAAGAAAACATCCAAAATCTTGTTCTAAAGCTTGCACGGAGGTCTGCAAAGAGTTTGGCAAGAATGAAAGGTAGTTGTCCAAAACTCGTTCTTTTCCAATAGAATAACCATGGAAAAGGCAGGAGAGTGGTAAAGTTCTGTTTTCTCTAAGTCTGAAGGCTGCCCACACTGTGCCTGTGTGCTGCAGCTTGCATCTTCGCCTTTGGGAAGCTGCCGCTCGCCGATTCTCCCGGAGGCGAAGAAGCGGCTTCTTCGCACACAGAGCATTGTGGCGAGCGCAGGGAGCTCCTGAGAGCGGTTTGGGCCGAAAGAAGCCCGGGACCGGCACTTAGCTTCGGAGAGCTGCGTATCTGCGTCTTCTGCGTGTCTTGCCGCTCTATACTCAGCAAAAAGCTTTTCCACCATATCTTGCAAGGAGAAACTCTGCCAGGAAAGAAAACATCCAAAATCTTGTTCTAAAGCTTGCACGGGGGTCTGCAAAGAGTTTGGCAAGAATGAAAGGTAGTTGTCCAAAACTCGTTCTTTTCCAATAGAATAACCATGGAAAAGGCAGGAGAGTGGTAAAGTTCTGTTTTCTCTAAGTCTGAAGGCTGCCCACACTGTGCCTGTGTGCTGCAGCTTGCATCTTCGCCTTTGGGAAGCTGCCGCTCGCCGATTCTCCCGGAGGCGAAGACGCGGCTTCTTCGCACACAGAGCATTGTGGCGAGCGCAGGGAGCTCCTGAGAGCGGTTTGTGCCGAAAGAAGCCCGGGACCGGCACTTAGCTTCGGAGAGCTGCGTATCTGCGTCTTCTGCGTGTCTTGCCGCTCTACACTCAGCAAAAAGCTTTTCCACCATATCTTGCAAGGAGAAACTCTGCCAGGAAAGAAAACATCCAAAATCTTGTTCTAAAGCTTGCACGGGGGTCTGCAAAGAGTTTGGCAAGAATGAAAGGTAGTTGTCCAAAACTCGTTCTTTTCCAATAGAATAACCATGGAAAAGGCAGGAGAGTGGTAAAGTACTGTTTTCTCTAAGTCTGAAGGCTGCCCACACTGTGCCTGTGTGCTGCAGCTTGCATCTTCGCCTTTGGGAAGCTGCCGCTCGCCGATTCTCCCGGAGGCGAAGAAGCGGCTTCTTCGCACACAGAGCATTGTGGCGAGCGCAGGGAGCTCCTGAGAGCGGTTTGTGCCGAAAGAAGCCCGGGACCGGCACTTAGCTTCGGAGAGCTGCGTATCTGCGTCTTCTGCGTGTCTTGCCGCTCTACACTCAGCAAAAAGCTTTTCCACCATATCTTGCAAGGAGAAACTCTGCCAGGAAAGAAAACATCCAAAATCTTGTTCTAAAGTTTGCACGGTGGTCTGCAAAGAGTTTGGCAAGAATGAAAGGTAGTTGTCCAAAATTCGTTCTTTTCCAATAGAATAACCATGGAAAAGGCAGGAGAGTGGTAAAGTACTGTTTTCTCTAAGTCTGAAGGCTGCCCACACTGTGCCTGCGTGCTGCAGCTTGCATCTTCGCCTTTGGGAAGCTGCCGCTCGCCGATTCTCCCGGAGGCGAAGAAGCGGCTTCTTCGCACACAGAGCATTGTGGCGAGCGCAGGGAGCTCCTGAGAGCGGTTTGTGCCGAAAGAAGCCCGGGACCGGCACTTAGCTTCGGAGAGCTGCGTATCTGCGTCTTCTGCGTGTCTTGCCGCTCTACACTCAGCCAAAAGCTTTTCCACCATATCTTGCAAGGAGAAACTCTGCCAGGAAAGAAAACATCCAAAATCTTGTTCTAAAGCTTGCACGGGGGTCTGCAAAGAGTTTGGCAAGAATGAAAGGTAGTTGTCCAAAACTCGTTCTTTTCCAATAGAATAACCATGGAAAAGGCAGGAGAGTGGTAAAGTTCTGTTTTCTCTAAGTCTGAAGGCTGCCCACACTGTGCCTGTGTGCTGCAGCTTGCATCTTCGCCTTTGGGAAGCGGCCGCTCGCCGATTCTCCCGGAGGCGAAGAAGCGGCTTCTTCGCACACAGAGCATTGTGGCGAGCGCAGGGAGCTCCTGAGAGCGGTTTGTGCCGAAAGAAGCCCGGGACCGGCACTTAGCTTCGGAGAGCTGCGTATCTGCGTCTTCTGCGTGTCTTGCCGCTCTACACTCAGCAAAAAGCTTTTCCACCATATCTTGCAAGGAGAAACTCTGCCAGGAAAGAAAACATCCAAAATCTTGTTCTAAAGCTTGCACGGTGGTCTGCAAAGAGTTTGGCAAGAATGAAAGGTAGTTGTCCAAAACTCGTTCTTTTCCAATAGAATAACCATGGAAAAGGCAGGAGAGTGGTAAAGTTCTGTTTTCTCTAAGTCTGAAGGATGCCCACACTGTGCCTGTGTGCTGCAGCTTGCATCTTCGCCTTTGGGAATCTGCCGCTCGCCGATTCTCCCGGAGGCGAAGAAGCGGCTTCTTCGCACACAGAGCATTGTGGCGAGCGCAGGGAGCTCCTGAGAGCGGTTTGGGCCGAAAGAAGCCCGGGACCGGCACTTAGCTTCGGAGAGCTGCGTATCTGCGTCTTCTGCGTGTCTTGCCGCTCTATACTCAGCAAAAAGCTTTTCCACCATATCTTGCAAGGAGAAACTCTGCCAGGAAAGAAAACATCCAAAATCTTGTTCTAAAGCTTGCACGGGGGTCTGCAAAGAGTTTGGCAAGAATGAAAGGTAGTTGTCCAAAACTCGTTCTTTTCCAATAGAATAACCATGGAAAAGGCAGGAGAGTGGTAAAGTTCTGTTTTCTCTAAGTCTGAAGGCTGCCCACACTGTGCCTGTGTGCTGCAGCTTGCATCTTCGCCTTTGGGAAGCTGCCGCTCGCCGATTCTCCCGGAGGCGAAGACGCGGCTTCTTCGCACACAGAGCATTGTGGCGAGCGCAGGGAGCTCCTGAGAGCGGTTTGTGCCGAAAGAAGCCCGGGACCGGCACTTAGCTTCGGAGAGCTGCGTATCTGCGTCTTCTGCGTGTCTTGCCGCTCTACACTCAGCAAAAAGCTTTTCCACCATATCTTGCAAGGAGAAACTCTGCCAGGAAAGAAAACATCCAAAATCTTGTTCTAAAGCTTGCACGGGGGTCTGCAAAGAGTTTGGCAAGAATGAAAGGTAGTTGTCCAAAACTCGTTCTTTTCCAATAGAATAACCATGGAAAAGGCAGGAGAGTGGTAAAGTACTGTTTTCTCTAAGTCTGAAGGCTGCCCACACTGTGCCTGCGTGGTGCAGCTTGCATCTTCGCCTTTGGGAAGCTGCCGCTCGCCGATTCTCCCGGAGGCGAAGAAGCGGCTTCTTCGCACACAGAGCATTGTGGCGAGCGCAGAGCATTGTGGCGAGCGCAGGGAGCTCCTGAGAGCGGTTTGTGCCGAAAGAAGCCCGGGACCGGCACTTAGCTTCGGAGAGCTGCGTATCTGCGTCTTCTGCGTGTCTTGCCGCTCTACACTCAGCCAAAAGCTTTTCCACCATATCTTGCAAGGAGAAACTCTGCCAGGAAAGAAAACATCCAAAATCTTGTTCTAAAGCTTGCACGGGGGTCTGCAAAGAGTTTGACAAGAATGAAAGGTAGTTGTCCAAAACTCGTTCTTTTCCAATAGAATAACCATGGAAAAGGCAGGAGAGTGGTAAAGTACTGTTTTCTCGAAGTCTGAAGGCTGCCCACACTGTGCCTGCGTGCTGCAGCTTGCATCTTCGCCTTTGGGAAGCTGCCGCTCGCCGATTCTCCCGCAGGCGAAGAAGCGGCTTCTTCGCACACAGAGCATTGTGGCGAGCGCAGGGAGCTCCTGAGAGCGGTTTGTGCCGAAAGAAGCCCGGGACCGGCACTTAGCTTTGGAGAGCTGCGTATCTGCGTCTTCTGCGTGTCTTGCCGCTCTACACTCAGCAAAAAGCTTTTCCACCATATCTTGCAAGGAGAAACTCTGCCAGGAAAGAAAACATCCAAAATCTTGTTCTAAAGCTTGCACGGGGGTCTGCAAAGAGTTTGGCAAGAATGAAAGGTAGTTGTCCAAAACTCGTTCTTTTCCAATAGAATAACCATGGAAAAGGCAGGAGAGTGGTAAAGTACTGTTTTCTCTAAGTCTGAAGGCTGCCCACACTGTGCCTGCGTGCTGCAGCTTGCATCTTCGCCTTTGGGAAGCTGCCGCTCGCCGATTCTCCCGGAGGCGAAGAAGCGGCTTCTTCGCACACAGAGCATTGTGGCGAGCGCAGGGAGCTCCTGAGAGCGGTTTGTGCCGAAAGAAGCCCGGGACCGGCACTTAGCTTCGGAGAGCTGCGTATCTGCGTCTTCTGCGTGTCTTGCCGCTCTACACTCAGCAAAAAGCTTTTCCACCATATCTTGCAAGGAGAAACTCTGCCAGGAAAGAAAACATCCAAAATCTTGTTCTAAAGCTTGCACGGGGGTCTGCAAAGAGTTTGGCAAGAATGAAAGGTAGTTGTCCAAAACTCGTTCTTTTCCAATAGAATAACCATGGAAAAGGCAGGAGAGTGGTAAAGTACTGTTTTCTCTAAGTCTGAAGGCTGCCCACACTGTGCCTGTGTGCTGCAGCTTGCATCTTCGCCTTTGGGAAGCTGCCGCTCGCCGATTCTCCCGGAGGCGAAGAAGCGGCTTCTTCGCACACAGAGCATTGTGGCGAGCGCAGGGAGCTCCTGAGAGCGGTTTGTGCCGAAAGAAGCCCGGGACCGGCACTTAGCTTCGGAGAGCTGTGTATCTGCGTCTTCTGCGTGTCTTGCCGCTCTACACTCAGCAAAAAGCTTTTCCACCATATCTTGCAAGGAGAAACTCTGCCAGGAAAGAAAACATCCAAAATCTTGTTCTAAAGCTTGCACGGGGGTCTGCAAAGAGTTTGGCAAGAATGAAAGGTAGTTGTCCAAAACTCGTTCTTTTCCAATAGAATAACCATGGAAAAGGCAGGAGAGTGGTAAAGTACTGTTTTCTCTAAGTCTGAAGGCTGCCCACACTGTGCCTGCGTGCTGCAGCTTGCATCTTCGCCTTTGGGAAGCTGCCGCTCGCCGATTCTCCCGGAGGCGAAGAAGCGGCTTCTTCGCACACAGAGCATTGTGGCGAGCGCAGGGAGCTCCTGAGAGCGGTTTGTGCCGAAAGAAGCCCGGGACCGGCACTTAGCTTCGGAGAGCTGCGTATCTGCGTCTTCTGCGTGTCTTGCCGCTCTACACTCAGCAAAAAGCTTTTCCACCATATCTTGCAAGGAGAAACTCTGCTAGGAAAGAAAACATCCAAAATTTGTTCTAAAGCTTGCACGGAGGTCTGCAAAGAGTTTGGCAAGAATGAAAGGTAGTTGTCCAAAACTCGTTCTTTTCCAATAGAATAACCATGGAAAAGGCAGGAGAGTGGTAAAGTACTGTTTTCTCTAAGTCTGAAGGCTGCCCACACTGTGCCTGTGTGCTGCAGCTTGCATCTTCGCCTTTGGGAAGCTGCCGCTCGCCGATTCTCCCGGAGGCGAAGAAGCGGCTTCTTCGCACACAGAGCATTGTGGCGAGCGCAGGGAGCTCCTGAGAGCGGTTTGGGCCGAAAGAAGCCCGGGACCGGCACTTAGCTTCGGAGAGCTGCGTATCTGCGTCTTCTGCGTGTCTTGCCGCTCTACACTCAGCAAAAAGCTTTTCCACCATATCTTGCAAGGAGAAACTCTGCCAGGAAAGAAAACATCCAAAATCTTGTTCTAAAGCTTGCACGGGGGTCTGCAAAGAGTTTGGCAAGAATGAAAGGTAGTTGTCCAAAACTCGTTCTTTTCCAATAGAATAACCATGGAAAAGGCAGGAGAGTGGTAAAGTACTGTTTTCTCTAAGTCTGAAGGCTGCCCACACTGTGCCTGCGTGCTGCAGCTTGCATCTTCGCCTTTGGGAAGCTGCCGCTCGCCGATTCTCCCGCAGGCGAAGAAGCGGCTTCTTCGCACACAGAGCATTGTGGCGAGCGCAGGGAGCTCCTGAGAGCGGTTTGTGCCGAAAGAAGCCCGGGACCGGCACTTAGCTTCGGAGAGCTGCGTATCTGCGTCTTCTGCGTGTCTTGCCGCTCTACACTCAGCAAAAAGCTTTTCCACCATATCTTGCAAGGAGAAACTCTGCCAGGAAAGAAAACATCCAAAATCTTGTTCTAAAGCTTGCACGGGGGTCTGCAAAGAGTTTGGCAAGAATGAAAGGTAGTTGTCCAAAACTCGTTCTTTTCCAATAGAATAACCATGGAAAAGGCAGGAGAGTGGTAAAGTACTGTTTTCTCGAAGTCTGAAGGCTGCCCACACTGTGCCTGCGTGCTGCAGCTTGCATCTTCGCCTTTGGGAAGCTGCCGCTCGCCGATTCTCCCGCAGGCGAAGAAGCGGCTTCTTCGCACACAGAGCATTGTGGCGAGCGCAGGGAGCTCCTGAGAGCGGTTTGTGCCGAAAGAAGCCCGGGACCGGCACTTAGCTTCGGAGAGCTGCGTATCTGCGTCTTCTGCGTGTCTTGCCGCTCTACACTCAGCAAAAAGCTTTTCCACCATATCTTGCAAGGAGAAACTCTGCTAGGAAAGAAAACATCCAAAATCTTGTTCTAAAGCTTGCACGGAGGTCTGCAAAGAGTTTGGCAAGAATGAAAGGTAGTTGTCCAAAACTCGTTCTTTTCCAATAGAATAACCATGGAAAAGGCAGGAGAGTGGTAAAGTACTGTTTTCTCTAAGTCTGAAGGCTGCCCACACTGTGCCTGTGTGCTGCAGCTTGCATCTTCGCCTTTGGGAAGCTGCCGCTCGCCGATTCTCCCGGAGGCGAAGAAGCGGCTTCTTCGCACACAGAGCATTGTGGCGAGCGCAGGGAGCTCCTGAGAGCGGTTTGGGCCGAAAGAAGCCCGGGACCGGCACTTAGCTTCGGAGAGCTGCGTATCTGCGTCTTCTGCGTGTCTTGCCGCTCTACACTCAGCCAAAAGCTTTTCCACCATATCTTGCAAGGAGAAACTCTGCCAGGAAAGAAAACATCCAAAATCTTGTTCTAAAGCTTGCACGGGGGTCTGCAAAGAGTTTGGCAAGAATGAAAGGTAGTTGTCCAAAACTCGTTCTTTTCCAATAGAATAACCATGGAAAAGGCAGGAGAGTGGTAAAGTTCTGTTTTCTCTAAGTCTGAAGGCTGCCCACACTGTGCCTGTGTGCTGCAGCTTGCATCTTCGCCTTTGGGAAGCTGCCGCTCGCCGATTCTCCCGCAGGCGAAGAAGCGGCTTCTTCGCACACAGAGCATTGTGGCGAGCGCAGGGAGCTCCTGAGAGCGGTTTGTGCCGAAAGAAGCCCGGGACCGGCACTTAGCTTCGGAGAGCTGCGTATCTGCGTCTTCTGCGTGTCTTGCCGCTCTACACTCAGCAAAAAGCTTTTCCACCATATCTTGCAAGGAGAAACTCTGCCAGGAAAGAAAACATCCAAAATCTTGTTCTAAAGCTTGCACGGGGGTCTGCAAAGAGTTTGGCAAGAATGAAAGGTAGTTGTCCAAAACTCGTTCTTTTCCAATAGAATAACCATGGAAAAGGCAGGAGAGTGGTAAAGTACTGTTTTCTCTAAGTCTGAATGCTGCCCACACTGTGCCTGCGTGCTGCAGCTTGCATCTTCGCCTTTGGGAAGCTGCCGCTCGCCGATTCTCCCGGAGGCGAAGAAGCGGCTTCTTCGCACACAGAGCATTGTGGCGAGCGCAGGGAGCTCCTGAGAGCGGTTTGTGCCGAAAGAAGCCCGGGACCGGCACTTAGCTTCGGAGAGCTGCGTATCTGCGTCTTCTGCGTGTCTTGCCGCTCTACACTCAGCAAAAAGCTTTTCCACCATATCTTGCAAGGAGAAACTCTGCCAGGAAAGAAAACATCCAAAATCTTGTTCTAAAGCTTGCACGGGGGTCTGCAAAGAGTTTGGCAAGAATGAAAGGTAGTTGTCCAAAACTCGTTCTTTTCCAATAGAATAACCATGGAAAAGGCAGGAGAGTGGTAAAGTACTGTTTTCTCTAAGTCTGAAGGCTGCCCACACTGTGCCTGTGTGCTGCAGCTTGCATCTTCGCCTTTGGGAAGCTGCCGCTCGCCGATTCTCCCGGAGGCGAAGAAGCGGCTTCTTCGCACACAGAGCATTGTGGCGAGCGCAGGGAGCTCCTGAGAGCGGTTTGTGCCGAAAGAAGCCCGGGACCGGCATTTAGCTTCGGAGAGCTGCGTATCTGCGTCTTCTGCGTGTCTTGCCGCTCTACACTCAGCAAAAAGCTTTTCCACCATATCTTGCAAGGAGAAACTCTGCCAGGAAAGAAAACATCCAAAATCTTGTTCTAAAGCTTGCACGGGGGTCTGCAAAGAGTTTGACAAGAATGAAAGGTAGTTGTCCAAAACTCGTTCTTTTCCAATAGAATAACCATGGAAAAGGCAGGAGAGTGGTAAAGTACTGTTTTCTCTAAGTCTGAAGGCTGCCCACACTGTGCCTGCGTGCTGCAGCTTGCATCTTCGCCTTTGGGAAGCTGCCGCTCGCCGATTCTCCCGCAGGCGAAGAAGCGGCTTCTTCGCACACAGAGCATTGTGGCGAGCGCAGGGAGCTCCTGAGAGCGGTTTGTGCCGAAAGAAGCCCGGGACCGGCACTTAGCTTCGGAGAGCTGCGTATCTGCGTCTTCTGCGTGTCTTGCCGCTCTACAC
The DNA here is from genome assembly GCF_037042795.1 of Molothrus aeneus. Taxonomy (NCBI): domain Eukaryota; kingdom Metazoa; phylum Chordata; class Aves; order Passeriformes; family Icteridae; genus Molothrus; species Molothrus aeneus. The sequence goes on along the minus strand of NW_027099208.1, from coordinate 504,844 downwards.
TCAGCAAAAAGCTTTTCCACCATATCTTGCAAGGAGAAACTCTGCCAGGAAAGAAAACATCCAAAATCTTGTTCTAAAGCTTGCACGGGGGTCTGCAAAGAGTTTGGCAAGAATGAAAGGTAGTTGTCCAAAACTCGTTCTTTTCCAATAGAATAACCATGGAAAAGGCAGGAGAGTGGTAAAGTACTGTTTTCTCTAAGTCTGAAGGCTGCCCACACTGTGCCTGTGTGCTGCAGCTTGCATCTTCGCCTTTGGGAAGCTGCCGCTCGCCGATTCTCCCGCAGGCGAAGAAGCGGCTTCTTCGCACACAGAGCATTGTGGCGAGCGCAGGGAGCTCCTGAGAGCGGTTTGTGCCGAAAGAAGCCCGGGACCGGCACTTAGCTTCGGAGAGCTGTGTATCTGCGTCTTCTGCGTGTCTTGCCGCTCTACACTCAGCAAAAAGCTTTTCCACCATATCTTGCAAGGAGAAACTCTGCCAGGAAAGAAAACATCCAAAATCTTGTTCTAAAGCTTGCACGGGTGTCTGCAAAGCGTTTGGCAAGAATGAAAGGTAGTTGTCCAAAACTCGTTCTTTTCCAATAGAATAACCATGGAAAAGGCAGGAGAGTGGTAAAGTACTGTTTTCTCTAAGTCTGAAGGCTGCCCACACTGTGCCTGCGTGCTGCAGCTTGCATCTTCGCCTTTGGGAAGCTGCCGCTCGCCGATTCTCCCGGAGGCGAAGAAGCGGCTTCTTCGCACACAGAGCATTGTGGCGAGCGCAGGGAGCTCCTGAGAGCGGTTTGTGCCGAAAGAAGCCCGGGACCGGCACTTAGCTTCGGAGAGCTGCGTATCTGCGTCTTCTGCGTGTCTTGCCGCTCTACACTCAGCAAAAAGCTTTTCCACCATATCTTGCAAGGAGAAACTCTGCCAGGAAAGAAAACATCCAAAATCTTGTTCTAAAGTTTGCACGGTGGTCTGCAAAGAGTTTGGCAAGAATGAAAGGTAGTTGTCCAAAATTCGTTCTTTTCCAATAGAATAACCATGGAAAAGGCAGGAGAGTGGTAAAGTACTGTTTTCTCTAAGTCTGAAGGCTGCCCACACTGTGCCTGCGTGCTGCAGCTTGCATCTTCGCCTTTGGGAAGCTGCCGCTCGCCGATTCTCCCGCAGGCGAAGAAGCGGCTTCTTCGCACACAGAGCATTGTGGCGAGCGCAGGGAGCTCCTGAGAGCGGTTTGTGCCGAAAGAAGCCCGGGACCGGCACTTAGCTTCGGAGAGCTGCGTATCTGCGTCTTCTGCGTGTCTTGCCGCTCTACACTCAGCAAAAAGCTTTTCCACCATATCTTGCAAGGAGAAACTCTGCTAGGAAAGAAAACATCCAAAATCTTGTTCTAAAGCTTGCACGGAGGTCTGCAAAGAGTTTGGCAAGAATGAAAGGTAGTTGTCCAAAACTCGTTCTTTTCCAATAGAATAACCATGGAAAAGGCAGGAGAGTGGTAAAGTACTGTTTTCTCTAAGTCTGAAGGCTGCCCACACTGTGCCTGTGTGCTGCAGCTTGCATCTTCGCCTTTGGGAAGCTGCCGCTCGCCGATTCTCCCGGAGGCGAAGAAGCGGCTTCTTCGCACACAGAGCATTGTGGCGAGCGCAGGGAGCTCCTGAGAGCGGTTTGGGCCGAAAGAAGCCCGGGACCGGCACTTAGCTTCGGAGAGCTGCGTATCTGCGTCTTCTGCGTGTCTTGCCGCTCTACACTCAGCCAAAAGCTTTTCCACCATATCTTGCAAGGAGAAACTCTGCCAGGAAAGAAAACATCCAAAATCTTGTTCTAAAGCTTGCACGGGGGTCTGCAAAGAGTTTGGCAAGAATGAAAGGTAGTTGTCCAAAACTCGTTCTTTTCCAATAGAATAACCATGGAAAAGGCAGGAGAGTGGTAAAGTTCTGTTTTCTCTAAGTCTGAAGGCTGCCCACACTGTGCCTGTGTGCTGCAGCTTGCATCTTCGCCTTTGGGAAGCTGCCGCTCGCCGATTCTCCCGCAGGCGAAGAAGCGGCTTCTTCGCACACAGAGCATTGTGGCGAGCGCAGGGAGCTCCTGAGAGCGGTTTGTGCCGAAAGAAGCCCGGGACCGGCACTTAGCTTCGGAGAGCTGCGTATCTGCGTCTTCTGCGTGTCTTGCCGCTCTACACTCAGCAAAAAGCTTTTCCACCATATCTTGCAAGGAGAAACTCTGCCAGGAAAGAAAACATCCAAAATCTTGTTCTAAAGCTTGCACGGGGGTCTGCAAAGAGTTTGGCAAGAATGAAAGGTAGTTGTCCAAAACTCGTTCTTTTCCAATAGAATAACCATGGAAAAGGCAGGAGAGTGGTAAAGTACTGTTTTCTCTAAGTCTGAATGCTGCCCACACTGTGCCTGCGTGCTGCAGCTTGCATCTTCGCCTTTGGGAAGCTGCCGCTCGCCGATTCTCCCGGAGGCGAAGAAGCGGCTTCTTCGCACACAGAGCATTGTGGCGAGCGCAGGGAGCTCCTGAGAGCGGTTTGTGCCGAAAGAAGCCCGGGACCGGCACTTAGCTTCGGAGAGCTGCGTATCTGCGTCTTCTGCGTGTCTTGCCGCTCTACACTCAGCAAAAAGCTTTTCCACCATATCTTGCAAGGAGAAACTCTGCCAGGAAAGAAAACATCCAAAATCTTGTTCTAAAGCTTGCACGGGGGTCTGCAAAGAGTTTGGCAAGAATGAAAGGTAGTTGTCCAAAACTCGTTCTTTTCCAATAGAATAACCATGGAAAAGGCAGGAGAGTGGTAAAGTACTGTTTTCTCTAAGTCTGAAGGCTGCCCACACTGTGCCTGTGTGCTGCAGCTTGCATCTTCGCCTTTGGGAAGCTGCCGCTCGCCGATTCTCCCGGAGGCGAAGAAGCGGCTTCTTCGCACACAGAGCATTGTGGCGAGCGCAGGGAGCTCCTGAGAGCGGTTTGTGCCGAAAGAAGCCCGGGACCGGCATTTAGCTTCGGAGAGCTGCGTATCTGCGTCTTCTGCGTGTCTTGCCGCTCTACACTCAGCAAAAAGCTTTTCCACCATATCTTGCAAGGAGAAACTCTGCCAGGAAAGAAAACATCCAAAATCTTGTTCTAAAGCTTGCACGGGGGTCTGCAAAGAGTTTGACAAGAATGAAAGGTAGTTGTCCAAAACTCGTTCTTTTCCAATAGAATAACCATGGAAAAGGCAGGAGAGTGGTAAAGTACTGTTTTCTCTAAGTCTGAAGGCTGCCCACACTGTGCCTGCGTGCTGCAGCTTGCATCTTCGCCTTTGGGAAGCTGCCGCTCGCCGATTCTCCCGCAGGCGAAGAAGCGGCTTCTTCGCACACAGAGCATTGTGGCGAGCGCAGGGAGCTCCTGAGAGCGGTTTGTGCCGAAAGAAGCCCGGGACCGGCACTTAGCTTCGGAGAGCTGCGTATCTGCGTCTTCTGCGTGTCTTGCCGCTCTACACTCAGCAAAAAGCTTTTCCACCATATCTTGCAAGGAGAAACTCTGCCAGGAAAGAAAACATCCAAAATCTTGTTCTAAAGCTTGCACGGGGGTCTGCAAAGAGTTTGGCAAGAATGAAAGGTAGTTGTCCAAAACTCGTTCTTTTCCAATAGAATAACCATGGAAAAGGCAGGAGAGTGGTAAAGTACTGTTTTCTCTAAGTCTGAAGGCTGCCCACACTGTGCCTGTGTGCTGCAGCTTGCATCTTCGCCTTTGGGAAGCTGCCGCTCGCCGATTCTCCCGCAGGCGAAGAAGCGGCTTCTTCGCACACAGAGCATTGTGGCGAGCGCAGGGAGCTCCTGAGAGCGGTTTGTGCCGAAAGAAGCCCGGGACCGGCACTTAGCTTCGGAGAGCTGTGTATCTGCGTCTTCTGCGTGTCTTGCCGCTCTACACTCAGCAAAAAGCTTTTCCACCATATCTTGCAAGGAGAAACTCTGCCAGGAAAGAAAACATCCAAAATCTTGTTCTAAAGCTTGCACGGGTGTCTGCAAAGCGTTTGGCAAGAATGAAAGGTAGTTGTCCAAAACTCGTTCTTTTCCAATAGAATAACCATGGAAAAGGCAGGAGAGTGGTAAAGTACTGTTTTCTCTAAGTCTGAAGGCTGCCCACACTGTGCCTGCGTGCTGCAGCTTGCATCTTCGCCTTTGGGAAGCTGCCGCTCGCCGATTCTCCCGGAGGCGAAGAAGCGGCTTCTTCGCACACAGAGCATTGTGGCGAGCGCAGGGAGCTCCTGAGAGCGGTTTGTGCCGAAAGAAGCCCGGGACCGGCACTTAGCTTCGGAGAGCTGCGTATCTGCGTCTTCTGCGTGTCTTGCCGCTCTACACTCAGCAAAAAGCTTTTCCACCATATCTTGCAAGGAGAAACTCTGCCAGGAAAGAAAACATCCAAAATCTTGTTCTAAAGTTTGCACGGTGGTCTGCAAAGAGTTTGGCAAGAATGAAAGGTAGTTGTCCAAAATTCGTTCTTTTCCAATAGAATAACCATGGAAAAGGCAGGAGAGTGGTAAAGTACTGTTTTCTCTAAGTCTGAAGGCTGCCCACACTGTGCCTGCGTGCTGCAGCTTGCATCTTCGCCTTTGGGAAGCTGCCGCTCGCCGATTCTCCCGGAGGCGAAGAAGCGGCTTCTTCGCACACAGAGCATTGTGGCGAGCGCAGGGAGCTCCTGAGAGCGGTTTGTGCCGAAAGAAGCCCGGGACCGGCACTTAGCTTCGGAGAGCTGCGTATCTGCGTCTTCTGCGTGTCTTGCCGCTCTACACTCAGCCAAAAGCTTTTCCACCATATCTTGCAAGGAGAAACTCTGCCAGGAAAGAAAACATCCAAAATCTTGTTCTAAAGCTTGCACGGGGGTCTGCAAAGAGTTTGGCAAGAATGAAAGGTAGTTGTCCAAAACTCGTTCTTTTCCAATAGAATAACCATGGAAAAGGCAGGAGAGTGGTAAAGTTCTGTTTTCTCTAAGTCTGAAGGCTGCCCACACTGTGCCTGTGTGCTGCAGCTTGCATCTTCGCCTTTGGGAAGCGGCCGCTCGCCGATTCTCCCGGAGGCGAAGAAGCGGCTTCTTCGCACACAGAGCATTGTGGCGAGCGCAGGGAGCTCCTGAGAGCGGTTTGTGCCGAAAGAAGCCCGGGACCGGCACTTAGCTTCGGAGAGCTGCGTATCTGCGTCTTCTGCGTGTCTTGCCGCTCTACACTCAGCAAAAAGCTTTTCCACCATATCTTGCAAGGAGAAACTCTGCCAGGAAAGAAAACATCCAAAATCTTGTTCTAAAGCTTGCACGGTGGTCTGCAAAGAGTTTGGCAAGAATGAAAGGTAGTTGTCCAAAACTCGTTCTTTTCCAATAGAATAACCATGGAAAAGGCAGGAGAGTGGTAAAGTTCTGTTTTCTCTAAGTCTGAAGGCTGCCCACACTGTGCCTGTGTGCTGCAGCTTGCATCTTCGCCTTTGGGAATCTGCCGCTCGCCGATTCTCCCGGAGGCGAAGAAGCGGCTTCTTCGCACACAGAGCATTGTGGCGAGCGCAGGGAGCTCCTGAGAGCGGTTTGGGCCGAAAGAAGCCCGGGACCGGCACTTAGCTTCGGAGAGCTGCGTATCTGCGTCTTCTGCGTGTCTTGCCGCTCTATACTCAGCAAAAAGCTTTTCCACCATATCTTGCAAGGAGAAACTCTGCCAGGAAAGAAAACATCCAAAATCTTGTTCTAAAGCTTGCACGGGGGTCTGCAAAGAGTTTGGCAAGAATGAAAGGTAGTTGTCCAAAACTCGTTCTTTTCCAATAGAATAACCATGGAAAAGGCAGGAGAGTGGTAAAGTTCTGTTTTCTCTAAGTCTGAAGGCTGCCCACACTGTGCCTGTGTGCTGCAGCTTGCATCTTCGCCTTTGGGAAGCTGCCGCTCGCCGATTCTCCCGGAGGCGAAGACGCGGCTTCTTCGCACACAGAGCATTGTGGCGAGCGCAGGGAGCTCCTGAGAGCGGTTTGTGCCGAAAGAAGCCCGGGACCGGCACTTAGCTTCGGAGAGCTGCGTATCTGCGTCTTCTGCGTGTCTTGCCGCTCTACACTCAGCAAAAAGCTTTTCCACCATATCTTGCAAGGAGAAACTCTGCCAGGAAAGAAAACATCCAAAATCTTGTTCTAAAGCTTGCACGGGGGTCTGCAAAGAGTTTGGCAAGAATGAAAGGTAGTTGTCCAAAACTCGTTCTTTTCCAATAGAATAACCATGGAAAAGGCAGGAGAGTGGTAAAGTACTGTTTTCTCTAAGTCTGAAGGCTGCCCACACTGTGCCTGCGTGGTGCAGCTTGCATCTTCGCCTTTGGGAAGCTGCCGCTCGCCGATTCTCCCGGAGGCGAAGAAGCGGCTTCTTCGCACACAGAGCATTGTGGCGAGCGCAGAGCATTGTGGCGAGCGCAGGGAGCTCCTGAGAGCGGTTTGTGCCGAAAGAAGCCCGGGACCGGCACTTAGCTTCGGAGAGCTGCGTATCTGCGTCTTCTGCGTGTCTTGCCGCTCTACACTCAGCCAAAAGCTTTTCCACCATATCTTGCAAGGAGAAACTCTGCCAGGAAAGAAAACATCCAAAATCTTGTTCTAAAGCTTGCACGGGGGTCTGCAAAGAGTTTGACAAGAATGAAAGGTAGTTGTCCAAAACTCGTTCTTTTCCAATAGAATAACCATGGAAAAGGCAGGAGAGTGGTAAAGTACTGTTTTCTCGAAGTCTGAAGGCTGCCCACACTGTGCCTGCGTGCTGCAGCTTGCATCTTCGCCTTTGGGAAGCTGCCGCTCGCCGATTCTCCCGCAGGCGAAGAAGCGGCTTCTTCGCACACAGAGCATTGTGGCGAGCGCAGGGAGCTCCTGAGAGCGGTTTGTGCCGAAAGAAGCCCGGGACCGGCACTTAGCTTTGGAGAGCTGCGTATCTGCGTCTTCTGCGTGTCTTGCCGCTCTACACTCAGCAAAAAGCTTTTCCACCATATCTTGCAAGGAGAAACTCTGCCAGGAAAGAAAACATCCAAAATCTTGTTCTAAAGCTTGCACGGGGGTCTGCAAAGAGTTTGGCAAGAATGAAAGGTAGTTGTCCAAAACTCGTTCTTTTCCAATAGAATAACCATGGAAAAGGCAGGAGAGTGGTAAAGTACTGTTTTCTCTAAGTCTGAAGGCTGCCCACACTGTGCCTGCGTGCTGCAGCTTGCATCTTCGCCTTTGGGAAGCTGCCGCTCGCCGATTCTCCCGGAGGCGAAGAAGCGGCTTCTTCGCACACAGAGCATTGTGGCGAGCGCAGGGAGCTCCTGAGAGCGGTTTGTGCCGAAAGAAGCCCGGGACCGGCACTTAGCTTCGGAGAGCTGCGTATCTGCGTCTTCTGCGTGTCTTGCCGCTCTACACTCAGCAAAAAGCTTTTCCACCATATCTTGCAAGGAGAAACTCTGCCAGGAAAGAAAACATCCAAAATCTTGTTCTAAAGCTTGCACGGGGGTCTGCAAAGAGTTTGGCAAGAATGAAAGGTAGTTGTCCAAAACTCGTTCTTTTCCAATAGAATAACCATGGAAAAGGCAGGAGAGTGGTAAAGTACTGTTTTCTCTAAGTCTGAAGGCTGCCCACACTGTGCCTGTGTGCTGCAGCTTGCATCTTCGCCTTTGGGAAGCTGCCGCTCGCCGATTCTCCCGGAGGCGAAGAAGCGGCTTCTTCGCACACAGAGCATTGTGGCGAGCGCAGGGAGCTCCTGAGAGCGGTTTGTGCCGAAAGAAGCCCGGGACCGGCACTTAGCTTCGGAGAGCTGTGTATCTGCGTCTTCTGCGTGTCTTGCCGCTCTACACTCAGCAAAAAGCTTTTCCACCATATCTTGCAAGGAGAAACTCTGCCAGGAAAGAAAACATCCAAAATCTTGTTCTAAAGCTTGCACGGGGGTCTGCAAAGAGTTTGGCAAGAATGAAAGGTAGTTGTCCAAAACTCGTTCTTTTCCAATAGAATAACCATGGAAAAGGCAGGAGAGTGGTAAAGTACTGTTTTCTCTAAGTCTGAAGGCTGCCCACACTGTGCCTGCGTGCTGCAGCTTGCATCTTCGCCTTTGGGAAGCTGCCGCTCGCCGATTCTCCCGGAGGCGAAGAAGCGGCTTCTTCGCACACAGAGCATTGTGGCGAGCGCAGGGAGCTCCTGAGAGCGGTTTGTGCCGAAAGAAGCCCGGGACCGGCACTTAGCTTCGGAGAGCTGCGTATCTGCGTCTTCTGCGTGTCTTGCCGCTCTACACTCAGCAAAAAGCTTTTCCACCATATCTTGCAAGGAGAAACTCTGCTAGGAAAGAAAACATCCAAAATTTGTTCTAAAGCTTGCACGGAGGTCTGCAAAGAGTTTGGCAAGAATGAAAGGTAGTTGTCCAAAACTCGTTCTTTTCCAATAGAATAACCATGGAAAAGGCAGGAGAGTGGTAAAGTACTGTTTTCTCTAAGTCTGAAGGCTGCCCACACTGTGCCTGTGTGCTGCAGCTTGCATCTTCGCCTTTGGGAAGCTGCCGCTCGCCGATTCTCCCGGAGGCGAAGAAGCGGCTTCTTCGCACACAGAGCATTGTGGCGAGCGCAGGGAGCTCCTGAGAGCGGTTTGGGCCGAAAGAAGCCCGGGACCGGCACTTAGCTTCGGAGAGCTGCGTATCTGCGTCTTCTGCGTGTCTTGCCGCTCTACACTCAGCAAAAAGCTTTTCCACCATATCTTGCAAGGAGAAACTCTGCCAGGAAAGAAAACATCCAAAATCTTGTTCTAAAGCTTGCACGGGGGTCTGCAAAGAGTTTGGCAAGAATGAAAGGTAGTTGTCCAAAACTCGTTCTTTTCCAATAGAATAACCATGGAAAAGGCAGGAGAGTGGTAAAGTACTGTTTTCTCTAAGTCTGAAGGCTGCCCACACTGTGCCTGCGTGCTGCAGCTTGCATCTTCGCCTTTGGGAAGCTGCCGCTCGCCGATTCTCCCGCAGGCGAAGAAGCGGCTTCTTCGCACACAGAGCATTGTGGCGAGCGCAGGGAGCTCCTGAGAGCGGTTTGTGCCGAAAGAAGCCCGGGACCGGCACTTAGCTTCGGAGAGCTGCGTATCTGCGTCTTCTGCGTGTCTTGCCGCTCTACACTCAGCAAAAAGCTTTTCCACCATATCTTGCAAGGAGAAACTCTGCCAGGAAAGAAAACATCCAAAATCTTGTTCTAAAGCTTGCACGGGGGTCTGCAAAGAGTTTGGCAAGAATGAAAGGTAGTTGTCCAAAACTCGTTCTTTTCCAATAGAATAACCATGGAAAAGGCAGGAGAGTGGTAAAGTACTGTTTTCTCGAAGTCTGAAGGCTGCCCACACTGTGCCTGCGTGCTGCAGCTTGCATCTTCGCCTTTGGGAAGCTGCCGCTCGCCGATTCTCCCGCAGGCGAAGAAGCGGCTTCTTCGCACACAGAGCATTGTGGCGAGCGCAGGGAGCTCCTGAGAGCGGTTTGTGCCGAAAGAAGCCCGGGACCGGCACTTAGCTTCGGAGAGCTGCGTATCTGCGTCTTCTGCGTGTCTTGCCGCTCTACACTCAGCAAAAAGCTTTTCCACCATATCTTGCAAGGAGAAACTCTGCCAGGAAAGAAAACATCCAAAATCTTGTTCTAAAGCTTGCACGGAGGTCTGCAAAGAGTTTGGCAAGAATGAAAGGTAGTTGTCCAAAACTCGTTCTTTTCCAATAGAATAACCATGGAAAAGGCAGGAGAGTGGTAAAGTACTGTTTTCTCTAAGTCTGAAGGCTGCCCACACTGTGCCTGTGTGCTGCAGCTTGCATCTTCGCCTTTGGGAAGCTGCCGCTCGCCGATTCTCCCGGAGGCGAAGAAGCGGCTTCTTCGCACACAGAGCATTGTGGCGAGCGCAGGGAGCTCCTGAGAGCGGTTTGGGCCGAAAGAAGCCCGGGACCGGCACTTAGCTTCGGAGAGCTGCGTATCTGCGTCTTCTGCGTGTCTTGCCGCTCTACACTCAGCCAAAAGCTTTTCCACCATATCTTGCAAGGAGAAACTCTGCCAGGAAAGAAAACATCCAAAATCTTGTTCTAAAGCTTGCACGGGGGTCTGCAAAGAGTTTGGCAAGAATGAAAGGTAGTTGTCCAAAACTCGTTCTTTTCCAATAGAATAACCATGGAAAAGGCAGGAGAGTGGTAAAGTTCTGTTTTCTCTAAGTCTGAAGGCTGCCCACACTGTGCCTGTGTGCTGCAGCTTGCATCTTCGCCTTTGGGAAGCTGCCGCTCGCCGATTCTCCCGCAGGCGAAGAAGCGGCTTCTTCGCACACAGAGCATTGTGGCGAGCGCAGGGAGCTCCTGAGAGCGGTTTGTGCCGAAAGAAGCCCGGGACCGGCACTTAGCTTCGGAGAGCTGCGTATCTGCGTCTTCTGCGTGTCTTGCCGCTCTACACTCAGCCAAAAGCTTTTCCACCATATCTTGCAAGGAGAAACTCTGCCAGGAAAGAAAACATCCAAAATCTTGTTCTAAAGCTTGCACGGGGGTCTGCAAAGAGTTTGGCAAGAATGAAAGGTAGTTGTCCAAAACTCGTTCTTTTCCAATAGAATAACCATGGAAAAGGCAGGAGAGTGGTAAAGTACTGTTTTCTCTAAGTCTGAATGCTGCCCACACTGTGCCTGCGTGCTGCAGCTTGCATCTTCGCCTTTGGGAAGCTGCCGCTCGCCGATTCTCCCGGAGGCGAAGAAGCGGCTTCTTCGCACACAGAGCATTGTGGCGAGCGCAGGGAGCTCCTGAGAGCGGTTTGTGCCGAAAGAAGCCCGGGACCGGCACTTAGCTTCGGAGAGCTGCGTATCTGCGTCTTCTGCGTGTCTTGCCGCTCTACACTCAGCAAAAAGCTTTTCCACCATATCTTGCAAGGAGAAACTCTGCCAGGAAAGAAAACATCCAAAATCTTGTTCTAAAGCTTGCACGGGGGTCTGCAAAGAGTTTGGCAAGAATGAAAGGTAGTTGTCCAAAACTCGTTCTTTTCCAATAGAATAACCATGGAAAAGGCAGGAGAGTGGTAAAGTACTGTTTTCTCTAAGTCTGAATGCTGCCCACACTGTGCCTGTGTGCTGCAGCTTGCATCTTCGCCTTTGGGAAGCTGCCGCTCGCCGATTCTCCCGGAGGCGAAGAAGCGGCTTCTTCGCACACAGAGCATTGTGGCGAGCGCAGGGAGCTCCTGAGAGCGGTTTGTGCCGAAAGAAGCCCGGGACCGGCATTTAGCTTCGGAGAGCTGCGTATCTGCGTCTTCTGCGTGTCTTGCCGCTCTACACTCAGCAAAAAGCTTTTCCACCATATCTTGCAAGGAGAAACTCTGCCAGGAAAGAAAACATCCAAAATCTTGTTCTAAAGCTTGCACGGGGGTCTGCAAAGAGTTTGACAAGAATGAAAGGTAGTTGTCCAAAACTCGTTCTTTTCCAATAGAATAACCATGGAAAAGGCAGGAGAGTGGTAAAGTACTGTTTTCTCTAAGTCTGAAGGCTGCCCACACTGTGCCTGCGTGCTGCAGCTTGCATCTTCGCCTTTGGGAAGCTGCCGCTCGCCGATTCTCCCGCAGGCGAAGAAGCGGCTTCTTCGCACACAGAGCATTGTGGCGAGCGCAGGGAGCTCCTGAGAGCGGTTTGTGCCGAAAGAAGCCCGGGACCGGCACTTAGCTTCGGAGAGCTGCGTATCTGCGTCTTCTGCGTGTCTTGCCGCTCTACACTCAGCAAAAAGCTTTTCCACCATATCTTGCAAGGAGAAACTCTGCCAGGAAAGAAAACATCCAAAATCTTGTTCTAAAGCTTGCACGGGGGTCTGCAAAGAGTTTGGCAAGAATGAAAGGTAGTTGTCCAAAACTCGTTCTTTTCCAATAGAATAACCATGGAAAAGGCAGGAGAGTGGTAAAGTACTGTTTTCTCTAAGTCTGAAGGCTGCCCACACTGTGCCTGTGTGCTGCAGCTTGCATCTTCGCCTTTGGGAAGCTGCCGCTCGCCGATTCTCCCGCAGGCGAAGAAGCGGCTTCTTCGCACACAGAGCATTGTGGCGAGCGCAGGGAGCTCCTGAGAGCGGTTTGTGCCGAAAGAAGCCCGGGACCGGCACTTAGCTTCGGAGAGCTGTGTATCTGCGTCTTCTGCGTGTCTTGCCGCTCTACACTCAGCAAAAAGCTTTTCCACCATATCTTGCAAGGAGAAACTCTGCCAGGAAAGAAAACATCCAAAATCTTGTTCTAAAGCTTGCACGGGTGTCTGCAAAGCGTTTGGCAAGAATGAAAGGTAGTTGTCCAAAACTCGTTCTTTTCCAATAGAATAACCATGGAAAAGGCAGGAGAGTGGTAAAGTACTGTTTTCTCTAAGTCTGAAGGCTGCCCACACTGTGCCTGCGTGCTGCAGCTTGCATCTTCGCCTTTGGGAAGCTGCCGCTCGCCGATTCTCCCGGAGGCGAAGAAGCGGCTTCTTCGCACACAGAGCATTGTGGCGAGCGCAGGGAGCTCCTGAGAGCGGTTTGTGCCGAAAGAAGCCCGGGACCGGCACTTAGCTTTGGAGAGCTGCGTATCTGCGTCTTCTGCGTGTCTTGCCGCTCTACACTCAGCAAAAAGCTTTTCCACCATATCTTGCAAGGAGAAACTCTGCCAGGAAAGAAAACATCCAAAATCTTGTTCTAAAGCTTGCACGGGGGTCTGCAAAGAGTTTGGCAAGAATGAAAGGTAGTTGTCCAAAACTCGTTCTTTTCCAATAGAATAACCATGGAAAAGGCAGGAGAGTGGTAAAGTACTGTTTTCTCTAAGTCTGAAGGCAGCCCACACTGTGCCTGTGTGCTGCAGCTTGCATCTTCGCCTTTGGGAAGCTGCCGCTCGCCGATTCTCCCGGAGGCGAAGAAGCGGCTTCTTCGCACACAGAGCATTGTGGCGAGCGCAGGGAGCTCCTGAGAGCGGTTTGTGCCGAAAGAAGCCCGGGACCGGCACTTAGCTTCGGAGAGCTGTGTATCTGCGTCTTCTGCGTGTCTTGCCGCTCTACACTCAGCAAAAAGCTTTTCCACCATATCTTGCAAGGAGAAACTCTGCCAGGAAAGAAAACATCCAAAATCTTGTTCTAAAGCTTGCACGGGGGTCTGCAAAGAGTTTGGCAAGAATGAAAGGTAGTTGTCCAAAACTCGTTCTTTTCCAATAGAATAACCATGGAAAAGGCAGGAGAGTGGTAAAGTACTGTTTTCTCTAAGTCTGAATGCTGCCCACACTGTGCCTGTGTGCTGCAGCTTGCATCTTCGCCTTTGGGAAGCTGCCGCTCGCCGATTCTCCCGGAGGCGAAGAAGCGGCTTCTTCGCACACAGAGCATTGTGGCGAGCGCAGGGAGCTCCTGAGAGCGGTTTGTGCCGAAAGAAGCCCGGGACCGGCATTTAGCTTCGGAGAGCTGCGTATCTGCGTCTTCTGCGTGTCTTGCCGCTCTACACTCAGCAAAAAGCTTTTCCACCATATCTTGCAAGGAGAAACTCTGCCAGGAAAGAAAACATCCAAAATCTTGTTCTAAAGCTTGCACGGGGGTCTGCAAAGAGTTTGACAAGAATGAAAGGTAGTTGTCCAAAACTCGTTCTTTTCCAATAGAATAACCATGGAAAAGGCAGGAGAGTGGTAAAGTACTGTTTTCTCTAAGTCTGAAGGCTGCCCACACTGTGCCTGCGTGCTGCAGCTTGCATCTTCGCCTTTGGGAAGCTGCCGCTCGCCGATTCTCCCGGAGGCGAAGAAGCGGCTTCTTCGCACACAGAGCATTGTGGCGAGCGCAGGGAGCTCCTGAGAGCGGTTTGTGCCGAAAGAAGCCCGGGACCGGCACTTAGCTTTGGAGAGCTGCGTATCTGCGTCTTCTGCGTGTCTTGCCGCTCTACACTCAGCAAAAAGCTTTTCCACCATATCTTGCAAGGAGAAACTCTGCCAGGAAAGAAAACATCCAAAATCTTGTTCTAAAGCTTGCACGGGGGTCTGCAAAGAGTTTGGCAAGAATGAAAGGTAGTTGTCCAAAACTCGTTCTTTTCCAATAGAATAACCATGGAAAGGCCGGAGAGTGGTAAAGTACTGTTTTCTCTAAGTCTGAAGGCTGCCCACACTGTGCCTGTGTGCTGCAGCTTGCATCTTCGCCTTTGGGAAGCTGCCGCTCGCCGATTCTCCCGCAGGCGAAGAAGCGGCTTCTTCGTACACAGAGCATTGTGGCGAGCGCAGGGAGCTCCTGAGAGCGGTTTGTGCCGAAAGAAGCCCGGGACCGGCACTTAGCTTCGGAGAGCTGTGTATCTGCGTCTTCTGCGTGTCTTGCCGCTCTACACTCAGCAAAAAGCTTTTCCACCATATCTTGCAAGGAGAAACTCCGCCAGGAAAGAAAACATCCAAAATCTTGTTCTAAAGCTTGCACGGGGGTCTGCAAAGAGTTTGGCAAGAATGAAAGGTAGTTGTCCAAAACTCGTTCCTTTCCAATAGAATAACCATGGAAAAGGCAGGAGAGTGGTAAAGTACTGTTTTCTCTAAGTCTGAAGGCTGCCCACACTGTGCCTGCGTGCTGCAGCTTGCATCTTCGCCTTTGGGAAGCTGCCGCTCGCCGATTCTCCCGGAGGCGAAGAAGCGGCTTCTTCGCACACAGAGCATTGTGGCGAGCGCAGGGAGCTCCTGAGAGCGGTTTGTGCCGAAAGAAGCCCGGGACCGGCACTTAGCTTCGGAGAGTTGCGTATCTGCGTCTTCTGCGTGTCTTGCCGCTCTACACTCAGCAAAAAGCTTTTCCACCATATCTTGCAAGGAGAAACTCTGCTAGGAAAGAAAACATCCAAAATCTTGTTCTAAAGCTTGCACGGAGGTCTGCAAAGAGTTTGGCAAGAATGAAAGGTAGTTGTCCAAAACTCGTTCTTTTCCAATAGAATAACCATGGAAAAGGCTGAATGCTGCCCACACTGTGCCTGCGTGCTGCAGCTTGCATCTTCGCCTTTGGGAAGCTGCCGCTCGCCGATTCTCCAGGAGGCGAAGAAGCGGCTTCTTCGCACACAGAGCATTGTGGCGAGCGCAGGGAGCTCCTGAGAGCGGTTTGTGCCGAAAGAAGCCCGGGACCGGCACTTAGCTTCGGAGAGCTGCGTATCTGCGTCTTCTGCGTGTCTTGCCGCTCTACACTCAGCAAAAAGCTTTTCCACCATATCTTGCAAGGAGAAACTCTGCCAGGAAAGAAAACATCCAAAATCTTGTTCTAAAGCTTGCACGGGGGTCTGCAAAGAGTTTGGCAAGAATGAAAGGTAGTTGTCCAAAACTCGTTCTTTTCCAATAGAATAACCATGGAAAAGGCAGGAGAGTGGTAAAGTTCTGTTTTCTCTAAGTCTGAATGCTGCCCACACTGTGCCTGTGTGCTGCAGCTTGCATCTTCGCCTTTGGGAAGCTGCCGCTCGCCGATTCTCCCGGAGGCGAAGAAGCGGCTTCTTCGCACACAGAGCATTGTGGCGAGCGCAGGGAGCTCCTGAGAGCGGTTTGTGCCGAAAGAAGCCCGGGACCGGCACTTAGCTTCGGAGAGCTGCGTATCTGCGTCTTCTGCGTGTCTTGCCGCTCTACACTCAGCAAAAAGCTTTTCCACCATATCTTGCAAGGAGAAACTCTGCCAGGAAAGAAAACATCCAAAATCTTGTTCTAAAGCTTGCACGGGGGTCTGCAAAGAGTTTGGCAAGAATGAAAGGTAGTTGTCCAAAACTCGTTCTTTTCCAATAGAATAACCATGGAAAAGGCAGGAGAGTGGTAAAGTACTGTTTTCTCTAAGTCTGAATGCTGCCCACACTGTGCCTGTGTGCTGCAGCTTGCATCTTCGCCTTTGGGAAGCTGCCGCTCGCCGATTCTCCCGGAGGCGAAGAAGCGGCTTCTTCGCACACAGAGCATTGTGGCGAGCGCAGGGAGCTCCTGAGAGCGGTTTGTGCCGAAAGAAGCCCGGGACCGGCATTTAGCTTCGGAGAGCTGCGTATCTGCGTCTTCTGCGTGTCTTGCCGCTCTACACTCAGCAAAAAGCTTTTCCACCATATCTTGCAAGGAGAAACTCTGCCAGGAAAGAAAACATCCAAAATCTTGTTCTAAAGCTTGCACGGGGGTCTGCAAAGAGTTTGGCAAGAATGAAAGGTAGTTGTCCAAAACTCGTTCTTTTCCAATAGAATAACCATGGAAAAGGCAGGAGAGTGGTAAAGTACTGTTTTCTCTAAGTCTGAAGGCTGCCCACACTGTGCCTGCGTGCTGCAGCTTGCATCTTCGCCTTTGGGAAGCTGCCGCTCGCCGATTCTCCCGGAGGCGAAGAAGCGGCTTCTTCGCACACAGAGCATTGTGGCGAGCGCAGGGAGCTCCTGAGAGCGGTTTGTGCCGAAAGAAGCCCGGGACCGGCACTTAGCTTCGGAGAGCTGCGTATCTGCGTCTTCTGCGTGTCTTGCCGCTCTACACTCAGCAAAAAGCTTTTCCACCATATCTTGCAAGGAGAAACTCTGCCAGGAAAGAAAACATCCAAAATCTTGTTCTAAAGCTTGCACGGGGGTCTGCAAAGAGTTTGACAAGAATGAAAGGTAGTTGTCCAAAACTCGTTCTTTTCCAATAGAATAACCATGGAAAAGGCAGGAGAGTGGTAAAGTACTGTTTTCTCTAAGTCTGAAGGCTGCCCACACTGTGCCTGCGTGCTGCAGCTTGCATCTTCGCCTTTGGGAAGCTGCCGCTCGCCGATTCTCCCGGAGGCGAAGAAGCGGCTTCTTCGCACACAGAGCATTGTGGCGAGCGCAGGGAGCTCCTGAGAGCGGTTTGTGCCGAAAGAAGCCCGGGACCGGCACTTAGCTTTGGAGAGCTGCGTATCTGCGTCTTCTGCGTGTCTTGCCGCTCTACACTCAGCAAAAAGCTTTTCCACCATATCTTGCAAGGAGAAACTCTGCCAGGAAAGAAAACATCCAAAATCTTGTTCTAAAGCTTGCACGGGGGTCTGCAAAGAGTTTGGCAAGAATGAAAGGTAGTTGTCCAAAACTCGTTCTTTTCCAATAGAATAACCATGGAAAAGGCAGGAGAGTGGTAAAGTACTGTTTTCTCTAAGTCTGAATGCTGCCCACACTGTGCCTGTGTGCTGCAGCTTGCATCTTCGCCTTTGGGAAGCTGCCGCTCGCCGATTCTCCCGGAGGCGAAGAAGCGGCTTCTTCGTACACAGAGCATTGTGGCGAGCGCAGGGAGCTCCTGAGAGCGGTTTGTGCCGAAAGAAGCCCGGGACCGGCACTTAGCTTCGGAGAGCTGTGTATCTGCGTCTTCTGCGTGTCTTGCCGCTCTACACTCAGCAAAAAGCTTTTCCACCATATCTTGCAAGGAGAAACTCTGCCAGGAAAGAAAACATCCAAAATCTTGTTCTAAAGCTTGCACGGGGGTCTGCAAAGAGTTTGGCAAGAATGAAAGGTAGTTGTCCAAAACTCGTTCTTTTCCAATAGAATAACCATGGAAAAGGCAGGAGAGTGGTAAAGTACTGTTTTCTCTAAGTCTGAAGGCTGCCCACACTGTGCCTGTGTGCTGCAGCTTGCATCTTCGCCTTTGGGAAGCTGCCGCTCGCCGATTCTCCCGGAGGCGAAGAAGCGGCTTCTTCGCACACAGAGCATTGTGGCGAGCGCAGGGAGCTCCTGAGAGCGGTTTGTGCCGAAAGAAGCCCGGGACCGGCACTTAGCTTCGGAGAGCTGCGTATCTGCGTCTTCTGCGTGTCTTGCCGCTCTACACTCAGCAAAAAGCTTTTCCACCATATCTTGCAAGGAGAAACTCTGCCAGGAAAGAAAACATCCAAAATCTTGTTCTAAAGCTTGCACGGGGGTCTGCAAAGAGTTTGGCAAGAATGAAAGGTAGTTGTCCAAAACTCGTTCTTTTCCAATAGAATAACCATGGAAAAGGCAGGAGAGTGGTAAAGTTCTGTTTTCTCTAAGTCTGAAGGCTGCCCACACTGTGCCTGTGTGCTGCAGCTTGCATCTTCGCCTTTGGGAAGCTGCCGCTCGCCGATTCTCCCGGAGGCGAAGAAGCGGCTTCTTCGCACACAGAGCATTGTGGCGAGCGCAGGGAGCTCCTGAGAGCGGTTTGTGCCGAAAGAAGCCCGGGACCGGCACTTAGCTTCGGAGAGCTGCGTATCTGCGTCTTCTGCGTGTCTTGCCGCTCTACACTCAGCAAAAAGCTTTTCCACCATATCTTGCAAGGAGAAACTCTGCCAGGAAAGAAAACATCCAAAATCTTGTTCTAAAGCTTGCACGGGGGTCTGCAAAGAGTTTGGCAAGAATGAAAGGTAGTTGTCCAAAACTAGTTCTTTTCCAATAGAATAACCATGGAAAAGGCAGGAGAGTGGTAAAGTTCTGTTTTCTCTAAGTCTGAAGGCTGCCCACACTGTGCCTGTGTGCTGCAGCTTGCATCTTCGCCTTTGGGAAGCTGCCGCTCGCCGATTCTCCCGGAGGCGAAGAAGCGGCTTCTTCGCACACAGAGCATTGTGGCGAGCGCAGGGAGCTCCTGAGAGCGGTTTGTGCCGAAAGAAGCCCGGGACCGGCACTTAGCTTCGGAGAGCTGCGTATCTGCGTCTTCTGCGTGTCTTGCCGCTCTACACTCAGCAAAAAGCTTTTCCACCATATCTTGCAAGGAGAAACTCTGCCAGGAAAGAAAACATCCAAAATCTTGTTCTAAAGCTTGCACGGGGGTCTGCAAAGAGTTTGGCAAGAATGAAAGGTAGTTGTCCAAAACTCGTTCTTTTCCAATAGAATAACCATGGAAAAGGCAGGAGAGTGGTAAAGTTCTGTTTTCTCTAAGTCTGAAGGCTGCCCACACTGTGCCTGTGTGCTGCAGCTTGCATCTTCGCCTTTGGGAAGCTGCCGCTCGCCGATTCTCCCGGAGGCGAAGAAGCGGCTTCTTCGCACACAGAGCATTGTGGCGAGCGCAGGGAGCTCCTGAGAGCGGTTTGGGCCGAAAGAAGCCCGGGACCGGCACTTAGCTTCGGAGAGCTGCGTATCTGCGTCTTCTGCGTGTCTTGCCGCTCTACACTCAGCAAAAAGCTTTTCCACCATATCTTGCAAGGAGAAACTCTGCCAGGAAAGAAAACATCCAAAATCTTGTTCTAAAGCTTGCACGGAGGTCTGCAAAGAGTTTGGCAAGAATGAAAGGTAGTTGCCCAAAACTCGTTCTTTTCCAATATAATAACCATGGAAAAGGCAGGAGAGTGGTAAAGTACTGTTTTCTCTAAGTCTGAATGCTGCCCACACTGTGCCTGTGTGCTGCAGCTTGCATCTTCGCCTTTGGGAAGCTGCCGCTCGCCGATTCTCCCGGAGGCGAAGAAGCGGCTTCTTCGCACACAGAGCATTGTGGCGAGCGCAGGGAGCTCCTGAGAGCGGTTTGTGCCGAAAGAAGCCCGGGACCGGCACTTAGCTTCGGAGAGCTGCGTATCTGCGTCTTCTGCGTGTCTTGCCGCTCTACACTCAGCAAAAAGCTTTTCCACCATATCTTGCAAGGAGAAACTCTGCCAGGAAAGAAAACATCCAAAATCTTGTTCTAAAGCTTGCACGGGGGTCTGCAAAGAGTTTGGCAAGAATGAAAGGTAGTTGTCCAAAACTCGTTCTTTTCCAATAGAATAACCATGGAAAAGGCAGGAGAGTGGTAAAGTACTGTTTTCTCTAAGTCTGAAGGCTGCCCACACTGTGCCTGCGTGCTGCAGCTTGCATCTTCGCCTTTGGGAAGCTGCCGCTCGCCGATTCTCCCGCAGGCGAAGAAGCGGCTTCTTCGCACACAGAGCATTGTGGCGAGCGCAGGGAGCTCCTGAGAGCGGTTTGTGCCGAAAGAAGCCCGGGACCGGCACTTAGCTTCGGAGAGCTGCGTATCTGCGTCTTCTGCGTGTCTTGCCGCTCTACACTCAGCAAAAAGCTTTTCCACCATATCTTGCAAGGAGAAACTCTGCCAGGAAAGAAAACATCCAAAATCTTGTTCTAAAGCTTGCACGGGGGTCTGCAAAGCGTTTGGCAAGAATGAAAGGTAGTTGTCCAAAACTCGTTCTTTTCCAATAGAATAACCATGGAAAAGGCAGGAGAGTGGTAAAGTACTGTTTTCTCTAAGTCTGAAGGCTGCCCACACTGTGCCTGCGTGCTGCAGCTTGCATCTTCGCCTTTGGGAAGCTGCCGCTCGCCGATTCTCCCGGAGGCGAAGAAGCGGCTTCTTCGCACACAGAGCATTGTGGCGAGCGCAGGGAGCTCCTGAGAGCGGTTTGTGCCGAAAGAAGCCCGGGACCGGCACTTAGCTTCGGAGAGCTGCGTATCTGCGTCTTCTGCGTGTCTTGCCGCTCTACACTCAGCAAAAAGCTTTTCCACCATATCTTGCAAGGAGAAACTCTGCTAGGAAAGAAAACATCCAAAATCTTGTTCTAAAGCTTGCACGGCGGTCTGCAAAGAGTTTGGCAAGAATGAAAGGTAGTTGTCCAAAACTCGTTCTTTTCCAATAGAATAACCATGGAAAAGGCAGGAGAGTGGTAAAGTACTGTTTTCTCTAAGTCTGAAGGCTGCCCACACTGTGCCTGTGTGCTGCAGCTTGCATCTTCGCCTTTGGGAAGCTGCCGCTCGCCGATTCTCCCGGAGGCGAAGAAGCGGCTTCTTCACACACAGAGCATTGTGGCGAGCGCAGGGAGCTCCTGAGAGCGGTTTGTGCCGAAAGAAGCCCGGGACCGGCACTTAGCTTCGGAGAGCTGCGTATCTGCGTCTTCTGCGTGTCTTGCCGCTCTACACTCAGCAAAAAGCTTTTCCACCATATCTTGCAAGGAGAAACTCTGCCAGGAAAGAAAACATCCAAAATCTTGTTCTAAAGCTTGCACGGGGGTCTGCAAAGAGTTTGGCAAGAATGAAAGGTAGTTGTCCAAAACTCGTTCTTTTCCAATAGAATAACCATGGAAAAGGCAGGAGAGTGGTAAAGTTCTGTTTTCTCTAAGTCTGAAGGCTGCCCACACTGTGCCTGTGTGCTGCAGCTTGCATCTTCGCCTTTGGGAAGCTGCCGCTCGCCGATTCTCCTGGAGGCGAAGAAGCGGCTTCTTCGCACACAGAGCATTGTGGCGAGCGCAGGGAGCTCCTGAGAGCGGTTTGTGCCGAAAGAAGCCCGGGACCGGCACTTAGCTTCGGAGAGCTGCGTATCTGCGTCTTCTGCGTGTCTTGCCGCTCTACACTCAGCAAAAAGCTTTTCCACCATATCTTGCAAGGAGAAACTCTGCCAGGAAAGAAAACATCCAAAATCTTGTTCTAAAGCTTGCACGGGGGTCTGCAAAGAGTTTGGCAAGAATGAAAGGTAGTTGTCCAAAACTCGTTCTTTTCCAATAGAATAACCATGGAAAAGGCAGGAGAGTGGTAAAGTTCTGTTTTCTCTAAGTCTGAATGCTGCCCACACTGTGCCTGTGTGCTGCAGCTTGCATCTTCGCCTTTGGGAAGCTGCCGCTCGCCGATTCTCCCGGAGGCGAAGAAGCGGCTTCTTCGCACACAGAGCATTGTGGCGAGCGCAGGGAGCTCCTGAGAGCGGTTTGTGCCGAAAGAAGCCCGGGACCGGCACTTAGCTTCGGAGAGCTGCGTATCTGCGTCTTCTGCGTGTCTTGCCGCTCTACACTCAGCAAAAAGCTTTTCCACCATATCTTGCAAGGAGAAACTCTGCCAGGAAAGAAAACATCCAAAATCTTGTTCTAAAGCTTGCACGGGGGTCTGCAAAGAGTTTGGCAAGAATGAAAGGTAGTTGTCCAAAACTCGTTCTTTTCCAATAGAATAACCATGGAAAAGGCAGGAGAGTGGTAAAGTACTGTTTTCTCTAAGTCTGAAGGCTGCCCACACTGTGCCTGTGTGCTGCAGCTTGCATCTTCGCCTTTGGGAAGCTGCCGCTCGCCGATTCTCCCGGAGGCGAAGAAGCGGCTTCTTCGCACACAGAGCATTGTGGCGAGCGCAGGGAGCTCCTGAGAGCGGTTTGTGCCGAAAGAAGACCGGGACCGGCACTTAGCTTCGGAGAGCTGCGTATCTGCGTCTTCTGCGTGTCTTGCCGCTCTACACTCAGCAAAAAGCTTTTCCACCATATCTTGCAAGGAGAAACTCTGCCAGGAAAGAAAACATCCAAAATCTTGTTCTAAAGCTTGCACGGGGGTCTGCAAAGAGTTTGGCAAGAATGAAAGGTAGTTGTCCAAAACTCGTTCTTTTCCAATAGAATAACCATGGAAAAGGCAGGAGAGTGGTAAAGTTCTGTTTTCTCTAAGTCTGAATGCTGCCCACACTGTGCCTGTGTGCTGCAGCTTGCATCTTCGCCTTTGGGAAGCTGCCGCTCGCCGATTCTCCCGGAGGCGAAGAAGCGGCTTCTTCGCACACAGAGCATTGTGGCGAGCGCAGGGAGCTCCTGAGAGCGGTTTGTGCCGAAAGAAGCCCGGGACCGGCACTTAGCTTCGGAGAGCTGCGTATCTGCGTCTTCTGCGTGTCTTGCCGCTCTACACTCAGCAAAAAGCTTTTCCACCATATCTTGCAAGGAGAAACTCTGCCAGGAAAGAAAACATCCAAAATCTTGTTCTAAAGCTTGCACGGGGGTCTGCAAAGAGTTTGGCAAGAATGAAAGGTAGTTGCCCAAAACTCGTTCTTTTCCAATATAATAACCATGGAAAAGGCAGGAGAGTGGTAAAGTACTGTTTTCTCTAAGTCTGAATGCTGCCCACACTGTGCCTGTGTGCTGCAGCTTGCATCTTCGCCTTTGGGAAGCTGCCGCTCGCCGATTCTCCCGGAGGCGAAGAAGCGGCTTCTTCGCACACAGAGCATTGTGGCGAGCGCAGGGAGCTCCTGAGAGCGGTTTGTGCCGAAAGAAGCCCGGGACCGGCACTTAGCTTCGGAGAGCTGCGTATCTGCGTCTTCTGCGTGTCTTGCCGCTCTACACTCAGCAAAAAGCTTTTCCACCATATCTTGCAAGGAGAAACTCTGCCAGGAAAGAAAACATCCAAAATCTTGTTCTAAAGCTTGCACGGGGGTCTGCAAAGCGTTTGGCAAGAATGAAAGGTAGTTGTCCAAAACTCGTTCTTTTCCAATAGAATAACCATGGAAAAGGCAGGAGAGTGGTAAAGTACTGTTTTCTCTAAGTCTGAAGGCTGCCCACACTGTGCCTGCGTGCTGCAGCTTGCATCTTCGCCTTTGGGAAGCTGCCGCTCGCCGATTCTCCCGGAGGCGAAGAAGCGGCTTCTTCGCACACAGAGCATTGTGGCGAGCGCAGGGAGCTCCTGAGAGCGGTTTGTGCCGAAAGAAGACCGGGACCGGCACTTAGCTTCGGAGAGCTGCGTATCTGCGTCTTCTGCGTGTCTTGCCGCTCTACACTCAGCAAAAAGCTTTTCCACCATATCTTGCAAGGAGAAACTCTGCTAGGAAAGAAAACATCCAAAATCTTGTTCTAAAGCTTGCACGGCGGTCTGCAAAGAGTTTGGCAAGAATGAAAGGTAGTTGTCCAAAACTCGTTCTTTTCCAATAGAATAACCATGGAAAAGGCAGGAGAGTGGTAAAGTACTGTTTTCTCCAAGTCTGAATGCTGCCCACACTGTGCCTGTGTGCTGCAGCTTGCATCTTCGCCTTTGGGAAGCTGCCGCTCGCCGATTCTCCCGGAGGCAAAGAAGCGGCTTCTTCGCACACAGAGCATTGTGGCGAGCGCAACGAGCTCCTGAGAGCGGTTTGTGCCGAAAGAAGCCCGGGACCGGCACTTAGCTTCGGAGAGCTGCGTATCTGCGTCTTCTGCGTGTCTTGCCGCTCTACACTCAGCAAAAAGCTTTTCCACCATATCTTGCAAGGAGAAACTCTGCCAGGAAAGAAAACATCCAAAATCTTGTTCTAAAGCTTGCACGGGGGTCTGCAAAGAGTTTGGCAAGAATGAAAGGTAGTTGTCCAAAACTCGTTCTTTTCCAATAGAATAACCATGGAAAAGGCAGGAGAGTGGTAAAGTTCTGTTTTCTCTAAGTCTGAATGCTGCCCACACTGTGCCTGTGTGCTGCAGCTTGCATCTTCGCCTTTGGGAAGCTGCCGCTCGCCGATTCTCCCGGAGGCGAAGAAGCGGCTTCTTCGCACACAGAGCATTGTGGCGAGCGCAGGGAGCTCCTGAGAGCGGTTTGTGCCGAAAGAAGACCGGGACCGGCACTTAGCTTCGGAGAGCTGCGTATCTGCGTCTTCTGCGTGTCTTGCCGCTCTACACTCAGCCAAAAGCTTTTCCACCATATCTTGCAAGGAGAAACTCTGCCAGGAAAGAAAACATCCAAAATCTTGTTCTAAAGCTTGCACGGGTGTCTGCAAAGCGTTTGGCAAGAATGAAAGGTAGTTGTCCAAAACTCGTTCTTTTCCAATAGAATAACCATGGAAAAGGCAGGAGAGTGGTAAAGTACTGTTTTCTCTAAGTCTGAATGCTGCCCACACTGTGCCTGTGTGCTGCAGCTTGCATCTTCGCCTTTGGGAAGCTGCCGCTCGCCGATTCTCCCGGAGGCGAAGAAGCGGCTTCTTCGCACACAGAGCATTGTGGCGAGCGCAGGGAGCTCCTGAGAGCGGTTTGTGCCGAAAGAAGCCCGGGACCGGCACTTAGCTTCGGAGAGCTGCGTATCTGCGTCTTCTGCGTGTCTTGCCGCTCTACACTCAGCAAAAAGCTTTTCCACCATATCTTGCAAGGAGAAACTCTGCCAGGAAAGAAAACATCCAAAATCTTGTTCTAAAGCTTGCACGGGGGTCTGCAAAGAGTTTGGCAAGAATGAAAGGTAGTTGTCCAAAACTCGTTCTTTTCCAATAGAATAACCATGGAAAAGGCAGGAGAGTGGTAAAGTACTGTTTTCTCTAAGTCTGAAGGCTGCCCACACTGTGCCTGTGTGCTGCAGCTTGCATCTTCGCCTTTGGGAAGCTGCCGCTCGCCGATTCTCCCGGAGGCGAAGAAGCGGCTTCTTCGCACACAGAGCATTGTGGCGAGCGCAGGAAGCTCCTGAGAGCGGTTTGTGCCGAAAGAAGCCCGGGACCGGCACTTAGCTTCGGAGAGCTGCGTATCTGCGTCTTCTGCGTGTCTTGCCGCTCTACACTCAGCAAAAAGCTTTTCCACCATATCTTGCAAGGAGAAACTCTGCCAGGAAAGAAAACATCCAAAATCTTGTTCTAAAGCTTGCACGGGGGTCTGCAAAGAGTTTGGCAAGAATGAAAGGTAGTTGTCCAAAACTCGTTCTTTTCCAATAGAATAACCATGGAAAAGGCAGGAGAGTGGTAAAGTACTGTTTTCTCTAAGTCTGAAGGCTGCCCACACTGTGCCTGCGTGCTGCAGCTTGCATCTTCGCCTTTGGGAAGCTGCCGCTCGCCGATTCTCCCGGAGGCGAAGAAGCGGCTTCTTCGCACACAGAGCATTGTGGCGAGCGCAGGGAGCTCCTGAGAGCGGTTTGTGCCGAAAGAAGCCCGGGACCGGCACTTAGCTTCGGAGAGCTGCGTATCTGCGTCTTCTGCGTGTCTTGCCGCTCTACACTCAGCAAAAAGCTTTTCCACCATATCTTGCAAGGAGAAACTCTGCCAGGAAAGAAAACATCCAAAATCTTGTTCTAAAGCTTGCACGGAGGTCTGCAAAGAGTTTGGCAAGAATGAAAGGTAGTTGCCCAAAACTCGTTCTTTTCCAATAGAATAACCATGGAAAAGGCAGGAGAGTGGTAAAGTACTGTTTTCTCGAAGTCTGAAGGCTGCCCACACTGTGCCTGTGTGCTGCAGCTTGCATCTTCGCCTTTGGGAAGCTGCCGCTCGCCGATTCTCCCGGAGGCGAAGAAGCGGCTTCTTCGCACACAGAGCATTGTGGCGAGCGCAGGGAGCTCCTGAGAGCGGTTTGTGCCGAAAGAAGCCCGGGACCGGCACTTAGCTTCGGAGAGCTGCGTATCTGCGTCTTCTGCGTGTCTTGCCGCTCTACACTCAGCAAAAAGCTTTTCCACCATATCTTGCAAGGAGAAACTCTGCCAGGAAAGAAAACATCCAAAATCTTGTTCTAAAGCTTGCACGGGGGTCTGCAAAGAGTTTGGCAAGAATGAAAGGTAGTTGTCCAAAACTCGTTCTTTTCCAATAGAATAACCATGGAAAAGGCAGGAGAGTGGTAAAGTTCTGTTTTCTCTAAGTCTGAATGCTGCCCACACTGTGCCTGTGTGCTGCAGCTTGCATCTTCGCCTTTGGGAAGCTGCCGCTCGCCGATTCTCCCGCAGGCGAAGAAGCGGCTTCTTCGCACACAGAGCACTGTGGCGAGTGCAGGGAGCTCCTGAGAGCGGTTTGTGCCGAAAGAAGCCCGGGACCGGCACTTAGCTTCGGAGAGCTGCGTATCTGCGTCTTCTGCGTGTCTTGCCGCTCTACACTCAGCAAGAAGCTTTTCCACCATATCTTGCAAGGAGAAACTCTGCCAGGAAAGAAAACATCCAAAATCTTGTTCTAAAGCTTGCACGGGGGTCTGCAAAGAGTTTGGCAAGAATGAAAGGTAGTTGCCCAAAACTCGTTCTTTTCCAATAGAATAACCATGGAAAAGGCAGGAGAGTGGTAAAGTACTGTTTTCTCTAAGTCTGAAGGCTGCCCACACTGTGCCTGCGTACTGCAGCTTGCATCTTCGCCTTTGGGAAGCTGCCGCTCGCCGATTCTCCCGGAGGCGAAGAAGCGGCTTCTTCGCACACAGAGCATTGTGGCGAGCGCAGGGAGCTCCTGAGAGCGGTTTGTGCCGAAAGAAGCCCGGGACCGGCACTTAGCTTCGGAGAGCTGCGTATCTGCGTCTTCTGCGTGTCTTGCCGCTCTACACTCAGCAAAAAGCTTTTCCACCATATCTTGCAAGGAGAAACTCTGCCAGGAAAGAAAACATCCAAAATCTTGTTCTAAAGCTTGCACGGAGGTCTGCAAAGAGTTTGGCAAGAATGAAAGGTAGTTGTCCAAAACTCGTTCTTTTCCAATAGAATAACCATGGAAAAGGCAGGAGAGTGGTAAAGTACTGTTTTCTCTAAGTCTGAAGGCTGCCCACACTGTGCCTGCGTGCTGCAGCTTGCATCTTCGCCTTTGGGAAGCTGCCGCTCGCCGATTCTCCCGGAGGCGAAGAAGCGGCTTCTTCGCACACAGAGCATTGTGGCGAGCGCAGGGAGCTCCTGAGAGCGGTTTGTGCCGAAAGAAGCCCGGGACCGGCACTTAGCTTCGGAGAGCTGCGTATCTGCGTCTTCTGCGTGTCTTGCCGCTCTACACTCAGCAAAAAGCTTTTCCACCATATCTTGCAAGGAGAAACTCTGCCAGGAAAGAAAACATCCAAAATCTTGTTCTAAAGCTTGCACGGAGGTCTGCAAAGAGTTTGGCAAGAATGAAAGGTAGTTGTCCAAAACTCGTTCTTTTCCAATAGAATAACCATGGAAAAGGCAGGAGAGTGGTAAAGTACTGTTTTCTCTAAGTCTGAAGGCTGCCCACACTGTGCCTGTGTGCTGCAGCTTGCATCTTCGCCTTTGGGAAGCTGCCGCTCGCCGATTCTCCCGGAGGCGAAGAAGCGGCTTCTTCGCACACAGAGCATTGTGGTGAGCGCAGGGAGCTCCTGAGAGCGGTTTGTGCCGAAAGAAGCCCGGGACCGGCACTTAGCTTCGGAGAGCTGCGTATCTGCGTCTTCTGCGTGTCTTGCCGCTCTACACTCAGCAAAAAGCTTTTCCACCATATCTTGCAAGGAGAAACTCTGCCAGGAAAGAAAACATCCAAAATCTTGTTCTAAAGCTTGCAGGGGGGTCTGCAAAGAGTTTGGCAAGAATGAAAGGTAGTTGTCCAAAACTCGTTCTTTTCCAATATAATAACCATGGAAAAGGCAGGAGAGTGGTAAAGTTCTGTTTTCTCTAAGTCTGAATGCTGCCCACACTGTGCCTGTGTGCTGCAGCTTGCATCTTCGCCTTTGGGAAGCTGCCGCTCGCCGATTCTCCCGGAGGCGAAGAAGCGGCTTCTTCGCACACAGAGCATTGTGGCGAGCGCAGGGAGCTCCTGAGAGCGGTTTGTGCCGAAAGAAGCCCGGGACCGGCACTTAGCTTCGGAGAGCTGCGTATCTGCGTCTTCTGCGTGTCTTGCCGCTCTACACTCAGCAAAAAGCTTTTCCACCATATCTTGCAAGGAGAAACTCTGCCAGGAAAGAAAACATCCAAAATCTTGTTCTAAAGCTTGCACGGGGGTCTGGAAAGCGTTTGGCAAGAATGAAAGGTAGTTGTCCAAAACTCGTTCTTTTCCAATAGAATAACCATGGAAAAGGCAGGAGAGTGGTAAAGTACTGTTTTCTCTAAGTCTGAAGGCTGCCCACACTGTGCCTGCGTACTGCAGCTTGCATCTTCGCCTTTGGGAAGCTGCCGCTCGCCGATTCTCCCGGAGGCGAAGAAGCGGCTTCTTCGCACACAGAGCATTGTGGCGAGCGCAGGGAGCTCCTGAGAGCGGTTTGTGCCGAAAGAAGCCCGGGACCGGCACTTAGCTTCGGAGAGCTGCGTATCTGCGTCTTCTGCGTGTCTTGCCGCTCTACACTCAGCAAAAAGCTTTTCCACCATATCTTGCAAGGAGAAACTCTGCCAGGAAAGAAAACATCCAAAATCTTGTTCTAAAGCTTGCACGGGGGTCTGCAAAGCGTTTGGCAAGAATGAAAGGTAGTTGTCCAAAACTCGTTCTTTTCCAATAGAATAACCATGGAAAAGGCAGGAGAGTGGTAAAGTACTGTTTTCTCGAAGTCTGAATGCTGCCCACACTGTGCCTGCATGGTGCAGCTTGCATCTTCGCCTTTGGGAAGCTGCCGCTCGCCGATTCTCCCGGAGGCGAAGAAGCGGCTTCTTCGCACACAGAGCATTGTGGCGAGCGCAGGGAGCTCCTGAGAGCGGTTTGTGCCGAAAGAAGCCCGGGACCGGCACTTAGCTTCGGAGAGCTGCGTATCTGCGTCTTCTGCGTGTCTTGCCGCTCTACACTCAGCAAAAAGCTTTTCCACCATATCTTGCAAGGAGAAACTCTGCCAGGAAAGAAAACATCCAAAATCTTGTTCTAAAGCTTGCACGGAGGTCTGCAAAGAGTTTGGCAAGAATGAAAGGTAGTTGTCCAAAACTCGTTCTTTTCCAATAGAATAACCATGGAAAAGGCAGGAGAGTGGTAAAGTACTGTTTTCTCTAAGTCTGAATGCTGCCCACACTGTGCCTGTGTGCTGCAGCTTGCATCTTCGCCTTTGGGAAGCTGCCGCTCGCCGATTCTCCCGGAGGCGAAGAAGCGGCTTCTTCGCACACAGAGCATTGTGGCGAGCGCAGGGAGCTCCTGAGAGCGGTTTGTGCCGAAAGAAGCCCGGGACCGGCACTTAGCTTCGGAGAGCTGCGTATCTGCGTCTTCTGCGTGTCTTGCCGCTCTACACTCAGCAAAAAGCTTTTCCACCATATCTTGCAAGGAGAAACTCTGCCAGGAAAGAAAACATCCAAAATCTTGTTCTAAAGCTTGCACGGGGGTCTGCAAAGCGTTTGGAAAGAATGAAAGGTAGTTGTCCAAAACTCGTTCTTTTCCAATAGAATAACCATGGAAAAGGCAGGAGAGTGGTAAAGTACTGTTTTCTCTAAGTCTGAAGGCTGCCCACACTGTGCCTGCGTGCTGCAGCTTGCATCTTCGCCTTTGGGAAGCTGCCGCTCGCCGATTCTCCCGGAGGCGAAGAAGCGGCTTCTTCGCACACAGAGCATTGTGGCGAGCGCAGGGAGCTCCTGAGAGCGGTTTGTGCCGAAAGAAGCCCGGGACCGGCACTTAGCTTCGGAGAGCTGCGTATCTGCCTCTTCTGCGTGTCTTGCCGCTCTACACTCAGCAAAAAGCTTTTCCACCATATCTTGCAAGGAGAAACTCTGCCAGGAAAGAAAACATCCAAAATCTTGTTCTAAAGCTTGCACGGGGGTCTGCAAAGCGTTTGGCAAGAATGAAAGGTAGTTGTCCAAAACTCGTTCTTTTCCAATAGAATAACCATGGAAAAGGCAGGAGAGTGGTAAAGTACTGTTTTCTCTAAGTCTGAATGCTGCCCACACTGTGCCTGCGTGCTGCAGCTTGCATCTTCGCCTTTGGGAAGCTGCCGCTCGCCGATTCTCCCGGAGGCGAAGAAGCGGCTTCTTCGCACACAGAGCATTGTGGCGAGCGCAGGGAGCTCCTGAGAGCGGTTTGTGCCGAAAGAAGCCCGGGACCGGCACTTAGCTTCGGAGAGCTGCGTATCTGCGTCTTCTGCGTGTCTTGCCGCTCTACACTCAGCAAAAAGCTTTTCCACCATATCTTGCAAGGAGAAACTCTGCCAGGAAAGAAAACATCCAAAATCTTGTTCTAAAGCTTGCACGGGGGTCTGCAAAGAGTTTGGCAAGAATGAAAGGTAGTTGTCCAAAACTCGTTCTTTTCCAATAGAATAACCATGGAAAAGGCAGGAGAGTGGTAAAGTACTGTTTTCTCTAAGTCTGAAGGCTGCCCACACTGTGCCTGCGTGCTGCAGCTTGCATCTTCGCCTTTGGGAAGCTGCCGCTCGCCGATTCTCCCGCAGGCGAAGAAGCGGCTTCTTCGCACACAGAGCATTGTGGCGAGCGCAGGGAGCTCCTGAGAGCGGTTTGTGCCGAAAGAAGCCCGGGACCGGCACTTAGCTTCGGAGAGCTGCGTATCTGCGTCTTCTGCATGTCTTGCCGCTCTACACTCAGCAAAAAGCTTTTCCACCATATCTTGCAAGGAGAAACTCTGCCAGGAAAGAAAACATCCAAAATCTTGTTCTAAAGCTTGCACGGGGGTCTGCAAAGAGTTTGACAAGAATGAAAGGTAGTTGTCCAAAACTCGTTCTTTTCCAATAGAATAACCATGGAAAAGGCAGGAGAGTGGTAAAGTACTGTTTTCTCTAAGTCTGAATGCTGCCCACACTGTGCCTGCGTGCTGCAGCTTGCATCTTCGCCTTTGGGAAGCTGCCGCTCGCCGATTCTCCCGGAGGCGAAGAAGCGGCTTCTTCGCACACAGAGCATTGTGGCGAGCGCAGGGAGCTCCTGAGAGCGGTTTGTGCCGAAAGAAGCCCGGGACCGGCACTTAGCTTCGGAGAGCTGCGTATCTGCGTCTTCTGCGTGTCTTGCCGCTCTACACTCAGCAAAAAGCTTTTCCACCATATCTTGCAAGGAGAAACTCTGCCAGGAAAGAAAACATCCAAAATCTTGTTCTAAAGCTTGCACGGGGGTCTGCAAAGAGTTTGGCAAGAATGAAAGGTAGTTGTCCAAAACTCGTTCTTTTCCAATAGAATAACCATGGACAAGGCAGGAGAGTGGTAAAGTACTGTTTTCTCTAAGTCTGAATGCTGCCCACACTGTGCCTGCGTGCTGCAGCTTGCATCTTCGCCTTTGGGAAGCTGCCGCTCGCCGATTCTCCCGCAGGCGAAGAAGCGGCTTCTTCGCACACAGAGCATTGTGGCGAGCGCAGGGAGCTCCTGAGAGCGGTTTGTGCCGAAAGAAGCCCGGGACCGGCACTTAGCTTCGGAGAGCTGCGTATCTGCGTCTTCTGCGTGTCTTGCCGCTCTACACTCAGCAAAAAGCTTTTCCACCATATCTTGCAAGGAGAAACTCTGCCAGGAAAGAAAACATCCAAAATCTTGTTCTAAAGCTTGCACGGGGGTCTGCAAAGAGTTTGGCAAGAATGAAAGGTAGTTGTCCAAAACTCGTTCTTTTCCAATAGAATAACCATGGAAAAGGCAGGAGAGTGGTAAAGTTCTGTTTTCTCTAAGTCTGAATGCTGCCCACACTGTGCCTGTGTGCTGCAGCTTGCATCTTCGCCTTTGGGAAGCTGCCGCTCGCCGATTCTCCCGGAGGCGAAGAAGCGGCTTCTTCGCACACAGAGCATTGTGGCGAGCGCAGGGAGCTCCTGAGAGCGGTTTGTGCCGAAAGAAGCCCGGGACCGGCACTTAGCTTCGGAGAGCTGCGTATCTGCGTCTTCTGCGTGTCTTGCCGCTCTACACTCAGCCAAAAGCTTTTCCACCATATCTTGCAAGGAGAAACTCTGCCAGGAAAGAAAACATCCAAAATCTTGTTCTAAAGCTTGCACGGGTGTCTGCAAAGCGTTTGGCAAGAATGAAAGGTAGTTGTCCAAAACTCGTTCTTTTCCAATAGAATAACCATGGAAAAGGCAGGAGAGTGGTAAAGTACTGTTTTCTCTAAGTCTGAATGCTGCCCACACTGTGCCTGCATGGTGCAGCTTGCATCTTCGCCTTTGGGAAGCTGCCGCTCGCCGATTCTCCCGGAGGCGAAGAAGCGGCTTCTTCGCACACAGAGCATTGTGGCGAGCGCAGGGAGCTCCTGAGAGCGGTTTGTGCCGAAAGAAGCCCGGGACCGGCACTTAGCTTCGGAGAGCTGCGTATCTGCGTCTTCTGCGTGTCTTGCCGCTCTACACTCAGCAAAAAGCTTTTCCACCATATCTTGCAAGGAGAAACTCTGCCAGGAAAGAAAACATCCAAAATCTTGTTCTAAAGCTTGCACGGGGGTCTGCAAAGAGTTTGGCAAGAATGAAAGGTAGTTGTCCAAAACTCGTTCTTTTCCAATAGAATAACCATGGAAAAGGCAGGAGAGTGGTCAAGTACTGTTTTCTCTAAGTCTGAAGGCTGCCCACACTGTGCCTGTGTGCTGCAGCTTGCATCTTCGCCTTTGGGAAGCTGCCGCTCGCCGATTCTCCCGGAGGCGAAGAAGCGGCTTCTTCGCACACAGAGCATTGTGGCGAGCGCAGGGAGCTCCTGAGAGCGGTTTGTGCCGAAAGAAGCCCGGGACCGGCACTTAGCTTCGGAGAGCTGCGTATCTGCGTCTTCTGCGTGTCTTGCCGCTCTACACTCAGCAAAAAGCTTTTCCACCATATCTTGCAAGGAGAAACTCTGCCAGGAAAGAAAACATCCAAAATCTTGTTCTAAAGCTTGCACGGGGGTCTGCAAAGAGTTTGGCAAGAATGAAAGGTAGTTGTCCAAAACTCGTTCTTTTCCAATAGAATAACCATGGAAAAGGCAGGAGAGTGGTAAAGTACTGTTTTCTCTAAGTCTGAAGGCTGCCCACAATGTGCCTGCGTGGTGCAGCTTGCATCTTCGCCTTTGGGAAGCTGCCGCTCGCCGATTCTCCCGGAGGCGAAGAAGCGGCTTCTTCGCACACAGAGCATTGTGGCGAGCGCAGGGAGCTCCTGAGAGCGGTTTGTGCCGAAAGAAGCCCGGGACCGGCACTTAGCTTCGGAGAGCTGCGTATCTGCGTCTTCTGCGTGTCTTGCCGCTCTACACTCAGCAAAAAGCTTTTCCACCATATCTTGCAAGGAGAAACTCTGCCAGGAAAGAAAACATCCAAAATCTTGTTCTAAAGCTTGCACGGAGGTCTGCAAAGAGTTTGGCAAGAATGAAAGGTAGTTGCCCAAAACTCGTTCTTTTCCAATAGAATAACCATGGAAAAGGCAGGAGAGTGGTAAAGTACTGTTTTCTCTAAGTCTGAAGGCTGCCCACACTGTGCCTGTGTGCTGCAGCTTGCATCTTCGCCTTTGGGAAGCTGCCGCTCGCCGATTCTCCCGGAGGCGAAGAAGCGGCTTCTTCGCACACAGAGCATTGTGGCGAGCGCAGGGAGCTCCTGAGAGCGGTTTGTGCCGAAAGAAGCCCGGGACCGGCACTTAGCTTCGGAGAGCTGCGTATCTGCGTCTTCTGCGTGTCTTGCCGCTCTACACTCAGCAAGAAGCTTTTCCACCATATCTTGCAAGGAGAAACTCTGCCAGGAAAGAAAACATCCAAAATCTTGTTCTAAAGCTTGCACGGGGGTCTGCAAAGAGTTTGGCAAGAATGAAAGGTAGTTGTCCAAAACTCGTTCTTTTCCAATAGAATAACCATGGAAAAGGCAGGAGAGTGGTAAAGTACTGTTTTCTCTAAGTCTGAAGGCTGCCCACACTGTGCCTGCGTACTGCAGCTTGCATCTTCGCCTTTGGGAAGCTGCCGCTCGCCGATTCTCCCGGAGGCGAAGAAGCGGCTTCTTCGCACACAGAGCATTGTGGCGAGCGCAGGGAGCTCCTGAGAGCGGTTTGTGCCGAAAGAAGCCCGGGACCGGCACTTAGCTTCGGAGAGCTGCGTATCTGCGTCTTCTGCGTGTCTTGCCGCTCTACACTCAGCAAAAAGCTTTTCCACCATATCTTGCAAGGAGAAACTCTGCCAGGAAAGAAAACATCCAAAATCTTGTTCTAAAGCTTGCACGGGGGTCTGCAAAGCGTTTGGCAAGAATGAAAGGTAGTTGTCCAAAACTCGTTCTTTTCCAATAGAATAACCATGGAAAAGGCAGGAGAGTGGTAAAGTACTGTTTTCTCGAAGTCTGAATGCTGCCCACACTGTGCCTGCATGGTGCAGCTTGCATCTTCGCCTTTGGGAAGCTGCCGCTCGCCGATTCTCCCGGAGGCGAAGAAGCGGCTTCTTCGCACACAGAGCATTGTGGCGAGCGCAGGGAGCTCCTGAGAGCGGTTTGTGCCGAAAGAAGCCCGGGACCGGCACTTAGCTTCGGAGAGCTGCGTATCTGCGTCTTCTGCGTGTCTTGCCGCTCTACACTCAGCAAAAAGCTTTTCCACCATATCTTGCAAGGAGAAACTCTGCCAGGAAAGAAAACATCCAAAATCTTGTTCTAAAGCTTGCACGGGGGTCTGCAAAGAGTTTGGCAAGAATGAAAGGTAGTTGTCCAAAACTCGTTCTTTTCCAATAGAATAACCATGGAAAAGGCAGGAGAGTGGTAAAGTACTGTTTTCTCTAAGTCTGAAGGCTGCCCACAATGTGCCTGCGTGGTGCAGCTTGCATCTTCGCCTTTGGGAAGCTGCCGCTCGCCGATTCTCCCGGAGGCGAAGAAGCGGCTTCTTCGCACACAGAGCATTGTGGCGAGCGCAGGGAGCTCCTGAGAGCGGTTTGTGCCGAAAGAAGCCCGGGACCGGCACTTAGCTTCGGAGAGCTGCGTATCTGCGTCTTCTGCGTGTCTTGCCGCTCTACACTCAGCAAAAAGCTTTTCCACCATATCTTGCAAGGAGAAACTCTGCCAGGAAAGAAAACATCCAAAATCTTGTTCTAAAGCTTGCACGGAGGTCTGCAAAGAGTTTGGCAAGAATGAAAGGTAGTTGCCCAAAACTCGTTCTTTTCCAATAGAATAACCATGGAAAAGGCAGGAGAGTGGTAAAGTACTGTTTTCTCTAAGTCTGAAGGCTGCCCACACTGTGCCTGCGTACTGCAGCTTGCATCTTCGCCTTTGGGAAGCTGCCGCTCGCCGATTCTCCCGGAGGCGAAGAAGCGGCTTCTTCGCACACAGAGCATTGTGGCGAGCGCAGGGAGCTCCTGAGAGCGGTTTGTGCCGAAAGAAGCCCGGGACCGGCACTTAGCTTCGGAGAGCTGCGTATCTGCGTCTTCTGCGTGTCTTGCCGCTCTACACTCAGCAAAAAGCTTTTCCACCATATCTTGCAAGGAGAAACTCTGCCAGGAAAGAAAACATCCAAAATCTTGTTCTAAAGCTTGCACGGGGGTCTGCAAAGCGTTTGGCAAGAATGAAAGGTAGTTGTCCAAAACTCGTTCTTTTCCAATAGAATAACCATGGAAAAGGCAGGAGAGTGGTAAAGTACTGTTTTCTCGAAGTCTGAATGCTGCCCACACTGTGCCTGCATGGTGCAGCTTGCATCTTCGCCTTTGGGAAGCTGCCGCTCGCCGATTCTCCCGGAGGCGAAGAAGCGGCTTCTTCGCACACAGAGCATTGTGGCGAGCGCAGGGAGCTCCTGAGAGCGGTTTGTGCCGAAAGAAGCCCGGGACCGGCACTTAGCTTCGGAGAGCTGCGTATCTGCGTCTTCTGCGTGTCTTGCCGCTCTACACTCAGCAAAAAGCTTTTCCACCATATCTTGCAAGGAGAAACTCTGCCAGGAAAGAAAACATCCAAAATCTTGTTCTAAAGCTTGCACGGAGGTCTGCAAAGAGTTTGGCAAGAATGAAAGGTAGTTGCCCAAAACTCGTTCTTTTCCAATAGAATAACCATGGAAAAGGCAGGAGAGTGGTAAAGTTCTGTTTTCTCGAAGTCTGAATGCTGCCCACACTGTGCCTGTGTGCTGCAGCTTGCATCTTCGCCTTTGGGAAGCTGCCGCTCGCCGATTCTCCCGGAGGCGAAGAAGCGGCTTCTTCGCACACAGAGCATTGTGGCGAGCGCAGGGAGCTCCTGAGAGCGGTTTGTGCCGAAAGAAGCCCGGGACCGGCACTTAGCTTCGGAGAGCTGCGTATCTGCGTCTTCTGCGTGTCTTGCCGCTCTACACTCAGCAAAAAGCTTTTCCACCATATCTTGCAAGGAGAAACTCTGCCAGGAAAGAAAACATCCAAAATCTTGTTCTAAAGCTTGCACGGGGGTCTGCAAAGAGTTTGGCAAGAATGAAAGGTAGTTGTCCAAAACTCGTTCTTTTCCAATAGAATAACCATGGAAAAGGCAGGAGAGTGGTAAAGTACTGTTTTCTCTAAGTCTGAAGGCTGCCCACACTGTGCCTGTGTGCTGCAGCTTGCATCTTCGCCTTTGGGAAGCTGCCGCTCGCCGATTCTCCCGGAGGCGAAGAAGCGGCTTCTTCGCACACAGAGCATTGTGGCGAGCGCAGGGAGCTCCTGAGAGCGGTTTGTGCCGAAAGAAGCCCGGGACCGGCACTTAGCTTCGGAGAGCTGCGTATCTGCGTCTTCTGCGTGTCTTGCCGCTCTACACTCAGCAAAAAGCTTTTCCACCATATCTTGCAAGGAGAAACTCTGCCAGGAAAGAAAACATCCAAAATCTTCTTCTAAAGCTTGCACGGGGGTCTGCAAAGAGTTTGGCAAGAATGAAAGGTAGTTGTCCAAAACTCGTTCTTTTCCAATAGAATAACCATGGAAAAGGCAGGAGAGTGGTAAAGTTCTGTTTTCTCTAAGTCTGAATGCTGCCCACACTGTGCCTGTGTGCTGCAGCTTGCATCTTCGCCTTTGGGAAGCTGCCGCTCGCCGATTCTCCCGGAGGCGAAGAAGCGGCTTCTTCGCACACAGAGCATTGTGGTGAGCGCAGGGAGCTCCTGAGAGCGGTTTGTGCCGAAAGAAGCCCGGGACCGGCACTTAGCTTCGGAGAGCTGCGTATCTGCGTCTTCTGCGTGTCTTGCCGCTCTACACTCAGCAAAAAGCTTTTCCACCATATCTTGCAAGGAGAAACTCTGCCAGGAAAGAAAACATCCAAAATCTTGTTCTAAAGCTTGCAGGGGGGTCTGCAAAGAGTTTGGCAAGAATGAAAGGTAGTTGTCCAAAACTCGTTCTTTTCCAATATAATAACCATGGAAAAGGCAGGAGAGTGGTAAAGTTCTGTTTTCTCTAAGTCTGAATGCTGCCCACACTGTGCCTGTGTGCTGCAGCTTGCATCTTCGCCTTTGGGAAGCTGCCGCTCGCCGATTCTCCCGGAGGCGAAGAAGCGGCTTCTTCGCACACAGAGCATTGTGGCGAGCGCAGGGAGCTCCTGAGAGCGGTTTGTGCCGAAAGAAGCCCGGGACCGGCACTTAGCTTCGGAGAGCTGCGTATCTGCGTCTTCTGCGTGTCTTGCCGCTCTACACTCAGCAAGAAGCTTTTCCACCATATCTTGCAAGGAGAAACTCTGCCAGGAAAGAAAACATCCAAAATCTTGTTCTAAAGCTTGCACGGGGGTCTGGAAAGCGTTTGGCAAGAATGAAAGGTAGTTGTCCAAAACTCGTTCTTTTCCAATAGAATAACCATGGAAAAGGCAGGAGAGTGGTAAAGTACTGTTTTCTCTAAGTCTGAAGGCTGCCCACACTGTGCCTGCGTACTGCAGCTTGCATCTTCGCCTTTGGGAAGCTGCCGCTCGCCGATTCTCCCGGAGGCGAAGAAGCGGCTTCTTCGCACACAGAGCATTGTGGCGAGCGCAGGGAGCTCCTGAGAGCGGTTTGTGCCGAAAGAAGCCCGGGACCGGCACTTAGCTTCGGAGAGCTGCGTATCTGCGTCTTCTGCGTGTCTTGCCGCTCTACACTCAGCAAAAAGCTTTTCCACCATATCTTGCAAGGAGAAACTCTGCCAGGAAAGAAAACATCCAAAATCTTGTTCTAAAGCTTGCACGGGGGTCTGCAAAGCGTTTGGCAAGAATGAAAGGTAGTTGTCCAAAACTCGTTCTTTTCCAATAGAATAACCATGGAAAAGGCAGGAGAGTGGTAAAGTACTGTTTTCTCTAAGTCTGAATGCTGCCCACACTGTGCCTGCATGGTGCAGCTTGCATCTTCGCCTTTGGGAAGCTGCCGCTCGCCGATTCTCCCGGAGGCGAAGAAGCGGCTTCTTCGCACACAGAGCATTGTGGCGAGCGCAGGGAGCTCCTGAGAGCGGTTTGGGCCGAAAGAAGCCCGGGACCGGCACTTAGCTTCGGAGAGCTGCGTATCTGCGTCTTCTGCGTGTCTTGCCGCTCTACACTCAGCAAAAAGCTTTTCCACCATATCTTGCAAGGAGAAACTCTGCCAGGAAAGAAAACATCCAAAATCTTGTTCTAAAGCTTGCACGGAGGTCTGCAAAGAGTTTGGCAAGAATGAAAGGTAGTTGTCCAAAACTCGTTCTTTTCCAATAGAATAACCATGGAAAAGGCAGGAGAGTGGTAAAGTACTGTTTTCTCTAAGTCTGAATGCTGCCCACACTGTGCCTGTGTGCTGCAGCTTGCATCTTCGCCTTTGGGAAGCTGCCGCTTGCCGATTCTCCCGGAGGCGAAGAAGCGGCTTCTTCGCACACAGAGCATTGTGGCGAGCGCAGGGAGCTCCTGAGAGCGGTTTGTGCCGAAAGAAGCCCGGGACCGGCACTTAGCTTCGGAGAGCTGCGTATCTGCGTCTTCTGCGTGTCTTGCCGCTCTACACTCAGCAAAAAGCTTTTCCACCATATCTTGCAAGGAGAAACTCTGCCAGGAAAGAAAACATCCAAAATCTTGTTCTAAAGCGTGCACGGAGGTCTGCAAAGAGTTTGGCAAGAATGAAAGGTAGTTGCCCAAAACTCGTTCTTTTCCAATAGAATAACCATGGAAAAGGCAGGAGAGTGGTAAAGTACTGTTTTCTCTAAGTCTGAATGCTGCCCACACTGTGCCTGTGTGCTGCAGCTTGCATCTTCGCCTTTGGGAAGCTGCCGCTCGCCGATTCTCCCGGAGGCGAAGAAGCGGCTTCTTCGCACACAGAGCATTGTGGCGAGCGCAGGGAGCTCCTGAGAGCGGTTTGTGCCGAAAGAAGCCCGGGACCGGCACTTAGCTTCGGAGAGCTGCGTATCTGCGTCTTCTGCGTGTCTTGCCGCTCTACACTCAGCCAAAAGCTTTTCCACCATATCTTGCAAGGAGAAACTCTGCCAGGAAAGAAAACATCCAAAATCTTGTTCTAAAGCTTGCACGGGGGTCTGCAAAGAGTTTGGCAAGAATGAAAGGTAGTTGTCCAAAACTCGTTCTTTTCCAATATAATAACCATGGAAAAGGCAGGAGAGTGGTAAAGTTCTGTTTTCTCTAAGTCTGAATGCTGCCCACACTGTGCCTGTGTGCTGCAGCTTGCATCTTCGCCTTTGGGAAGCTGCCGCTCGCCGATTCTCCAGGAGGCGAAGAAGCGGCTTCTTCGCACACAGAGCATTGTGGCGAGCGCAGGGAGCTCCTGAGAGCGGTTTGTGCCGAAAGAAGCCCGGGACCGGCACTTAGCTTCGGAGAGCTGCGTATCTGCGTCTTCTGCGTGTCTTGCCGCTCTACACTCAGCAAAAAGCTTTTCCACCATATCTTGCAAGGAGAAACTCTGCCAGGAAAGAAAACATCCAAAATCTTGTTCTAAAGCTTGCACGGGGGTCTGCAAAGAGTTTGGCAAGAATGAAAGGTAGTTGTCCAAAACTCGTTCTTTTCCAATAGAATAACCATGGACAAGGCAGGAGAGTGGTAAAGTACTGTTTTCTCTAAGTCTGAATGCTGCCCACACTGTGCCTGCGTGCTGCAGCTTGCATCTTCGCCTTTGGGAAGCTGCCGCTCGCCGATTCTCCCAGAGGCGAAGAAGCGGCTTCTTCGCACACAGAGCATTGTGGCGAGCGCAGGGAGCTCCTGAGAGCGGTTTGTGCCGAAAGAAGCCCGGGACCGGCACTTAGCTTCGGAGAGCTGCGTATCTGCGTCTTCTGCGTGTCTTGCCGCTCTACACTCAGCAAAAAGCTTTTCCACCATATCTTGCAAGGAGAAACTCTGCCAGGAAAGAAAACATC
Source organism: Molothrus aeneus (assembly GCF_037042795.1). Classification (NCBI taxonomy): domain Eukaryota; kingdom Metazoa; phylum Chordata; class Aves; order Passeriformes; family Icteridae; genus Molothrus; species Molothrus aeneus. The sequence goes on along the minus strand of NW_027099208.1, from coordinate 464,716 downwards.
CAAAATCTTGTTCTAAAGCTTGCACGCAGGTCTGCAAAGAGTTTGGCAAGAATGAAAGGTAGTTGTCCAAAACTCGTTCTTTTCCAATAGAATAACCATGGAAAAGGCAGGAGAGTGGTAAAGTACTGTTTTCTCTAAGTCTGAAGGCTGCCCACACTGTGCCTGCGTGCTGCAGCTTGCATCTTCGCCTTTGGGAAGCTGCCGCTCGCCGATTCTCCCGGAGGCGAAGAAGCGGCTTCTTCGCACACAGAGCATTGTGGCGAGCGCAGGGAGCTCCTGAGAGCGGTTTGTGCCGAAAGAAGCCCGGGACCGGCACTTAGCTTCGGAGAGCTGCGTATCTGCGTCTTCTGCATGTCTTGCCGCTCTACACTCAGCAAAAAGCTTTTCCACCATATCTTGCAAGGAGAAACTCTGCCAGGAAAGAAAACATCCAAAATCTTGTTCTAAAGCTTGCACGGGGGTCTGCAAAGAGTTTGGCAAGAATGAAAGGTAGTTGTCCAAAACTCGTTCTTTTCCAATAGAATAACCATGGAAAAGGCAGGAGAGTGGTAAAGTACTGTTTTCTCTAAGTCTGAATGCTGCCCACACTGTGCCTGCGTGCTGCAGCTTGCATCTTCGCCTTTGGGAAGCTGCCGCTCGCCGATTCTCCCGGAGGCGAAGAAGCGGCTTCTTCGCACACAGAGCATTGTGGCGAGCGCAGGGAGCTCCTGAGAGCGGTTTGTGCCGAAAGAAGCCCGGGACCGGCACTTAGCTTCGGAGAGCTGCGTATCTGCGTCTTCTGCGTGTCTTGCCGCTCTACACTCAGCAAAAAGCTTTTCCACCATATCTTGCAAGGAGAAACTCTGCCAGGAAAGAAAACATCCAAAATCTTGTTCTAAAGCTTGCACGGGGGTCTGCAAAGAGTTTGGCAAGAATGAAAGGTAGTTGTCCAAAACTCGTTCTTTTCCAATAGAATAACCATGGACAAGGCAGGAGAGTGGTAAAGTACTGTTTTCTCTAAGTCTGAATGCTGCCCACACTGTGCCTGCGTGCTGCAGCTTGCATCTTCGCCTTTGGGAAGCTGCCGCTCGCCGATTCTCCCGGAGGCGAAGAAGCGGCTTCTTCGCACACAGAGCATTGTGGCGAGCGCAGGGAGCTCCTGAGAGCGGTTTGTGCCGAAAGAAGCCCGGGACCGGCACTTAGCTTCGGAGAGCTGCGTATCTGCGTCTTCTGCGTGTCTTGCCGCTCTACACTCAGCAAAAAGCTTTTCCACCATATCTTGCAAGGAGAAACTCTGCCAGGAAAGAAAACATCCAAAATCTTGTTCTAAAGCTTGCACGGGGGTCTGCAAAGAGTTTGGCAAGAATGAAAGGTAGTTGTCCAAAACTCGTTCTTTTCCAATAGAATAACCATGGAAAAGGCAGGAGAGTGGTAAAGTACTGTTTTCTCTAAGTCTGAAGGCTGCCCACACTGTGCCTGCGTGCTGCAGCTTGCATCTTCGCCTTTGGGAAGCTGCCGCTCGCCGATTCTCCCGGAGGCGAAGAAGCGGCTTCTTCGCACACAGAGCATTGTGGCGAGCGCAGGGAGCTCCTGAGAGCGGTTTGTGCCGAAAGAAGCCCGGGACCGGCACTTAGCTTCGGAGAGCTGCGTATCTGCGTCTTCTGCATGTCTTGCCGCTCTACACTCAGCAAAAAGCTTTTCCACCATATCTTGCAAGGAGAAACTCTGCCAGGAAAGAAAACATCCAAAATCTTGTTCTAAAGCTTGCACGGGGGTCTGCAAAGAGTTTGACAAGAATGAAAGGTAGTTGTCCAAAACTCGTTCTTTTCCAATAGAATAACCATGGAAAAGGCAGGAGAGTGGTAAAGTACTGTTTTCTCTAAGTCTGAATGCTGCCCACACTGTGCCTGCGTGCTGCAGCTTGCATCTTCGCCTTTGGGAAGCTGCCGCTCGCCGATTCTCCCGGAGGCGAAGAAGCGGCTTCTTCGCACACAGAGCATTGTGGCGAGCGCAGGGAGCTCCTGAGAGCGGTTTGTGCCGAAAGAAGCCTGGGACCGGCACTTAGCTTCGGAGAGCTGCGTATCTGCGTCTTCTGCGTGTCTTGCCGCTCTACACTCAGCAAAAAGCTTTTCCACCATATCTTGCAAGGAGAAACTCTGCCAGGAAAGAAAACATCCAAAATCTTGTTCTAAAGCTTGCACGCAGGTCTGCAAAGAGTTTGGCAAGAATGAAAGGTAGTTGTCCAAAACTCGTTCTTTTCCAATAGAATAACCATGGAAAAGGCAGGAGAGTGGTAAAGTACTGTTTTCTCTAAGTCTGAAGGCTGCCCACACTGTGCCTGCGTGCTGCAGCTTGCATCTTCGCCTTTGGGAAGCTGCCGCTCGCCGATTCTCCCGGAGGCGAAGAAGCGGCTTCTTCGCACACAGAGCATTGTGGCGAGCGCAGGGAGCTCCTGAGAGCGGTTTGTGCCGAAAGAAGCCCGGGACCGGCACTTAGCTTCGGAGAGCTGCGTATCTGCGTCTTCTGCGTGTCTTGCCGCTCTACACTCAGCAAAAAGCTTTTCCACCATATCTTGCAAGGAGAAACTCTGCCAGGAAAGAAAACATCCAAAATCTTGTTCTAAAGCTTGCATGGAGGTCTGCAAAGAGTTTGGCAAGAATGAAAGGTAGTTGCCCAAAACTCGTTCTTTTCCAATAGAATAACCATGGAAAAGGCAGGAGAGTGGTAAAGTACTGTTTTCTCTAAGTCTGAAGGCTGCCCACACTGTGCCTGTGTGCTGCAGCTTGCATCTTCGCCTTTGGGAAGCTGCCGCTCGCCAATTCTCCCGGAGGCGAAGAAGCGGCTTCTTCGCACACAGAGCATTGTGGCGAGCGCAGGGAGCTCCTGAGAGCGGTTTGTGCCGAAAGAAGCCCGGGACCGGCACTTAGCTTCGGAGAGCTGCGTATCTGCGTCTTCTGCGTGTCTTGCCGCTCTACACTCAGCAAAAAGCTTTTCCACCATATCTTGCAAGGAGAAACTCTGCCAGGAAAGAAAACATCCAAAATCTTGTTCTAAAGCTTGCACGGGGGTCTGCAAAGAGTTTGGCAAGAATGAAAGGTAGTTGTCCAAAACTCGTTCTTTTCCAATAGAATAACCATGGAAAAGGCAGGAGAGTGGTAAAGTTCTGTTTTCTCCAAGTCTGAATGCTGCCCACACTGTGCCTGTGTGGTGCAGCTTGCATCTTCGCCTTTGGGAAGCTGCCGCTCGCCGATTCTCCCGGAGTCGAAGAAGCGGCTTCTTCGCACACAGAGCATTGTGGCGAGCGCAGGGAGCTCCTGAGAGCGGTTTGTGCCGAAAGAAGCCCGGGACCGGCACTTAGCTTCGGAGAGCTGCGTATCTGCGTCTTCTGCGTGTCTTGCCGCTCTACACTCAGCAAAAAGCTTTTCCACCATATCTTGCAAGGAGAAACTCTGCCAGGAAAGAAAACATCCAAAATCTTGTTCTAAAGCTTGCACGGGGGTCTGCAAAGAGTTTGGCAAGAATGAAAGGTAGTTGTCCAAAACTCGTTCTTTTCCAATAGAATAACCATGGAAAAGGCAGGAGAGTGGTAAAGTTCTGTTTTCTCTAAGTCTGAATGCTGCCCACACTGTGCCTGTGTGCTGCAGCTTGCATCTTCGCCTTTGGGAAGCTGCCGCTCGCCGATTCTCCCGGAGGCGAAGAAGCGGCTTCTTCGCACACAGAGCATTGTGGCGAGCGCAGGGAGCTCCTGAGAGCGGTTTGTGCCGAAAGAAGCCCGGGACCGGCACTTAGCTTCGGAGAGCTGCGTATCTGCGTCTTCTGCGTGTCTTGCCGCTCTACACTCAGCAAGAAGCTTTTCCACCATATCTTGCAAGGAGAAACTCTGCCAGGAAAGAAAACATCCAAAATCTTGTTCTAAAGCTTGCACGGGGGTCTGGAAAGCGTTTGGCAAGAATGAAAGGTAGTTGTCCAAAACTCGTTCTTTTCCAATAGAATAACCATGGAAAAGGCAGGAGAGTGGTAAAGTACTGTTTTCTCTAAGTCTGAAGGCTGCCCACACTGTGCCTGCGTACTGCAGCTTGCATCTTCGCCTTTGGGAAGCTGCCGCTCGCCGATTCTCCCGGAGGCGAAGAAGCGGCTTCTTCGCACACAGAGCATTGTGGCGAGCGCAGGGAGCTCCTGAGAGCGGTTTGTGCCGAAAGAAGCCCGGGACCGGCACTTAGCTTCGGAGAGCTGCGTATCTGCGTCTTCTGCGTGTCTTGCCGCTCTACACTCAGCAAAAAGCTTTTCCACCATATCTTGCAAGGAGAAACTCTGCCAGGAAAGAAAACATCCAAAATCTTGTTCTAAAGCTTGCACGGGGGTCTGCAAAGCGTTTGGCAAGAATGAAAGGTAGTTGTCCAAAACTCGTTCTTTTCCAATAGAATAACCATGGAAAAGGCAGGAGAGTGGTAAAGTACTGTTTTCTCTAAGTCTGAATGGTGCCCACACTGTGCCTGCATGGTGCAGCTTGCATCTTCGCCTTTGGGAAGCTGCCGCTCGCCGATTCTCCCGGAGGCGAAGAAGCGGCTTCTTCGCACACAGAGCATTGTGGCGAGCGCAGGGAGCTCCTGAGAGCGGTTTGGGCCGAAAGAAGCCCGGGACCGGCACTTAGCTTCGGAGAGCTGCGTATCTGCGTCTTCTGCGTGTCTTGCCGCTCTACACTCAGCAAAAAGCTTTTCCACCATATCTTGCAAGGAGAAACTCTGCCAGGAAAGAAAACATCCAAAATCTTGTTCTAAAGCTTGCACGGAGGTCTGCAAAGAGTTTGGCAAGAATGAAAGGTAGTTGTCCAAAACTCGTTCTTTTCCAATAGAATAACCATGGAAAAGGCAGGAGAGTGGTAAAGTACTGTTTTCTCTAAGTCTGAATGCTGCCCACACTGTGCCTGTGTGCTGCAGCTTGCATCTTCGCCTTTGGGAAGCTGCCGCTCGCCGATTCTCCAGGAGGCGAAGAAGCGGCTTCTTCGCACACAGAGCATTGTGGCGAGCGCAGGGAGCTCCTGAGAGCGGTTTGTGCCGAAAGAAGCCCGGGACCGGCACTTAGCTTCGGAGAGCTGCGTATCTGCGTCTTCTGCGTGTCTTGCCGCTCTACACTCAGCAAAAAGCTTTTCCACCATATCTTGCAAGGAGAAACTCTGCCAGGAAAGAAAACATCCAAAATCTTGTTCTAAAGCTTGCACGGAGGTCTGCAAAGAGTTTGGCAAGAATGAAAGGTAGTTGCCCAAAACTCGTTCTTTTCCAATAGAATAACCATGGAAAAGGCAGGAGAGTGGTAAAGTACTGTTTTCTCTAAGTCTGAATGCTGCCCACACTGTGCCTGTGTGCTGCAGCTTGCATCTTCGCCTTTGGGAAGCTGCCGCTCGCCGATTCTCCCGGAGGCGAAGAAGCGGCTTCTTCGCACACAGAGCATTGTGGCGAGCGCAGGGAGCTCCTGAGAGCGGTTTGTGCCGAAAGAAGCCCGGGACCGGCACTTAGCTTCGGAGAGCTGCGTATCTGCGTCTTCTGCGTGTCTTGCCGCTCTACACTCAGCAAAAAGCTTTTCCACCATATCTTGCAAGGAGAAACTCTGCCAGGAAAGAAAACATCCAAAATCTTGTTCTAAAGCTTGCACGGGGGTCTGCAAAGAGTTTGGCAAGAATGAAAGGTAGTTGTCCAAAACTCGTTCTTTTCCAATATAATAACCATGGAAAAGGCAGGAGAGTGGTAAAGTTCTGTTTTCTCTAAGTCTGAATGCTGCCCACACTGTGCCTGTGTGCTGCAGCTTGCATCTTCGCCTTTGGGAAGCTGCCGCTCGCCGATTCTCCAGGAGGCGAAGAAGCGGCTTCTTCGCACACAGAGCATTGTGGCGAGCGCAGGGAGCTCCTGAGAGCGGTTTGTGCCGAAAGAAGCCCGGGACCGGCACTTAGCTTCGGAGAGCTGCGTATCTGCGTCTTCTGCGTGTCTTGCCGCTCTACACTCAGCAAAAAGCTTTTCCACCATATCTTGCAAGGAGAAACTCTGCCAGGAAAGAAAACATCCAAAATCTTGTTCTAAAGCTTGCACGGGGGTCTGCAAAGAGTTTGGCAAGAATGAAAGGTAGTTGTCCAAAACTCGTTCTTTTCCAATAGAATAACCATGGACAAGGCAGGAGAGTGGTAAAGTACTGTTTTCTCTAAGTCTGAATGCTGCCCACACTGTGCCTGCGTGCTGCAGCTTGCATCTTCGCCTTTGGGAAGCTGCCGCTCGCCGATTCTCCCGGAGGCGAAGAAGCGGCTTCTTCGCACACAGAGCATTGTGGCGAGCGCAGGGAGCTCCTGAGAGCGGTTTGTGCCGAAAGAAGCCCGGGACCGGCACTTAGCTTCGGAGAGCTGCGTATCTGCGTCTTCTGCGTGTCTTGCCGCTCTACACTCAGCAAAAAGCTTTTCCACCATATCTTGCAAGGAGAAACTCTGCCAGGAAAGAAAACATCCAAAATCTTGTTCTAAAGCTTGCACGGTGGTCTGCAAAGCGTTTGGCAAGAATGAAAGGTAGTTGTCCAAAACTCGTTCTTTTCCAATAGAATAACCATGGAAAAGGCAGGAGAGTGGTAAAGTACTGTTTTCTCTAAGTCTGAAGGCTGCCCACACTGTGCCTGCGTGCTGCAGCTTGCATCTTCGCCTTTGGGAAGCTGCCGCTCGCCGATTCTCCCGGAGGCGAAGAAGCGGCTTCTTCGCACACAGAGCATTGTGGCGAGCGCAGGGAGCTCCTGAGAGCGGTTTGTGCCGAAAGAAGCCCGGGACCGGCACTTAGCTTCGGAGAGCTGCGTATCTGCGTCTTCTGCATGTCTTGCCGCTCTACACTCAGCAAAAAGCTTTTCCACCATATCTTGCAAGGAGAAACTCTGCCAGGAAAGAAAACATCCAAAATCTTGTTCTAAAGCTTGCACGGGGGTCTGCAAAGAGTTTGACAAGAATGAAAGGTAGTTGTCCAAAACTCGTTCTTTTCCAATAGAATAACCATGGAAAAGGCAGGAGAGTGGTAAAGTACTGTTTTCTCTAAGTCTGAATGCTGCCCACACTGTGCCTGCGTGCTGCAGCTTGCATCTTCGCCTTTGGGAAGCTGCCGCTCGCCGATTCTCCCGGAGGCGAAGAAGCGGCTTCTTCGCACACAGAGCATTGTGGCGAGCGCAGGGAGCTCCTGAGAGCGGTTTGTGCCGAAAGAAGCCTGGGACCGGCACTTAGCTTCGGAGAGCTGCGTATCTGCGTCTTCTGCGTGTCTTGCCGCTCTACACTCAGCAAAAAGCTTTTCCACCATATCTTGCAAGGAGAAACTCTGCCAGGAAAGAAAACATCCAAAATCTTGTTCTAAAGCTTGCACGGTGGTCTGCAAAGAGTTTGGCAAGAATGAAAGGTAGTTGTCCAAAACTCGTTCTTTTCCAATAGAATAACCATGGAAAAGGCAGGAGAGTGGTAAAGTACTGTTTTCTCTAAGTCTGAAGGCTGCCCACACTGTGCCTGCGTGCTGCAGCTTGCATCTTCGCCTTTGGGAAGCTGCCGCTCGCCGATTCTCCCGCAGGCGAAGAAGCGGCTTCTTCGCACACAGAGCATTGTGGCGAGCGCAGGGAGCTCCTGAGAGCGGTTTGTGCCGAAAGAAGCCCGGGACCGGCACTTAGCTTCGGAGAGCTGCGTATCTGCGTCTTCTGCGTGTCTTGCCGCTCTACACTCAGCAAAAAGCTTTTCCACCATATCTTGCAAGGAGAAACTCTGCCAGGAAAGAAAACATCCAAAATCTTGTTCTAAAGCTTGCACGGGGGTCTGCAAAGAGTTTGGCAAGAATGAAAGGTAGTTGTCCAAAACTCGTTCTTTTCCAATAGAATAACCATGGAAAAGGCAGGAGAGTGGTAAAGTACTGTTTTCTCTAAGTCTGAAGGCTGCCCACACTGTGCCTGCGTGCTGCAGCTTGCATCTTCGCCTTTGGGAAGCTGCCGCTCGCCGATTCTCCCGGAGGCGAAGAAGCGGCTTCTTCGCACACAGAGCATTGTGGCGAGCGCAGGGAGCTCCTGAGAGCGGTTTGTGCCGAAAGAAGCCCGGGACCGGCACTTAGCTTCGGAGAGCTGCGTATCTGCGTCTTCTGCGTGTCTTGCCGCTCTACACTCAGCAAAAAGCTTTTCCACCATATCTTGCAAGGAGAAACTCTGCCAGGAAAGAAAACATCCAAAATCTTGTTCTAAAGCTTGCACGGGGGTCTGGAAAGCGTTTGGCAAGAATGAAAGGTAGTTGTCCAAAACTCGTTCTTTTCCAATAGAATAACCATGGAAAAGGCAGGAGAGTGGTAAAGTACTGTTTTCTCTAAGTCTGAATGCTGCCCACACTGTGCCTGCGTGCTGCAGCTTGCATCTTCGCCTTTGGGAAGCTGCCGCTCGCCGATTCTCCCGGAGGCGAAGAAGCGGCTTCTTCGCACACAGAGCATTGTGGCGAGCGCAGGGAGCTCCTGAGAGCGGTTTGTGCCGAAAGAAGCCCGGGACCGGCACTTAGCTTCGGAGAGCTGCGTATCTGCGTCTTCTGCGTGTCTTGCCGCTCTACACTCAGCAAAAAGCTTTTCCACCATATCTTGCAAGGAGAAACTCTGCCAGGAAAGAAAACATCCAAAATCTTGTTCTAAAGCTTGCACGGGGGTCTGGAAAGCGTTTGGCAAGAATGAAAGGTAGTTGTCCAAAACTCGTTCTTTTCCAATAGAATAACCATGGAAAAGGCAGGAGAGTGGTAAAGTACTGTTTTCTCTAAGTCTGAAGGCTGCCCACACTGTGCCTGCGTGCTGCAGCTTGCATCTTCGCCTTTGGGAAGCTGCCGCTCGCCGATTCTCCCGGAGGCGAAGAAGCGGCTTCTTTGCACACAGAGCATTGTGGCGAGCGCAGGGAGCTCCTGAGAGCGGTTTGTGCCGAAAGAAGCCCGGGACCGGCACTTAGCTTCGGAGAGCTGCGTATCTGCGTCTTCTGCGTGTCTTGCCGCTCTACACTCAGCAAAAAGCTTTTCCACCATATCTTGCAAGGAGAAACTCTGCCAGGAAAGAAAACATCAAAAATCTTGTTCTAAAGCTTGCACGGGGGTCTGCAAAGAGTTTGGCAAGAATGAAAGGTAGTTGTCCAAAACTCGTTCTTTTCCAATAGAATAACCATGGAAAAGGCAGGAGAGTGGTAAAGTTCTGTTTTCTCCAAGTCTGAATGCTGCCCACACTGTGCCTGTGTGGTGCAGCTTGCATCTTCGCCTTTGGGAAGCTGCCGCTCGCCGATTCTCCCGGAGTCGAAGAAGCGGCTTCTTCGCACACAGAGCATTGTGGCGAGCGCAGGGAGCTCCTGAGAGCGGTTTGTGCCGAAAGAAGCCCGGGACCGGCACTTAGCTTCGGAGAGCTGCGTATCTGCGTCTTCTGCGTGTCTTGCCGCTCTACACTCAGCAAAAAGCTTTTCCACCATATCTTGCAAGGAGAAACTCTGCCAGGAAAGAAAACATCCAAAATCTTGTTCTAAAGCTTGCACGGGGGTCTGCAAAGAGTTTGACAAGAATGAAAGGTAGTTGTCCAAAACTCGTTCTTTTCCAATAGAATAACCATGGAAAAGGCAGGAGAGTGGTAAAGTACTGTTTTCTCTAAGTCTGAATGCTGCCCACACTGTGCCTGTGTGCTGCAGCTTGCATCTTCGCCTTTGGGAAGCTGCCGCTCGCCGATTCTCCCGGAGGCGAAGAAGCGGCTTCTTCGCACACAGAGCAATGTGGCGAGCGCAGGGAGCTCCTGAGAGCGGTTTGTGCCGAAAGAAGCCCGGGACCGGCACTTAGCTTCGGAGAGCTGCGTATCTGCGTCTTCTGCGTGTCTTGCCGCTCTACACTCAGCAAAAAGCTTTTCCACCATATCTTGCAAGGAGAAACTCTGCCAGGAAAGAAAACATCCAAAATCTTGTTCTAAAGCTTGCACGGGGGTCTGCAAAGAGTTTGGCAAGAATGAAAGGTAGTTGCCCAAAACTCGTTCTTTTCCAATAGAATAACCATGGAAAAGGCAGGAGAGTGGTAAAGTACTGTTTTCTCTAAGTCTGAAGGCTGCCCACACTGTGCCTGTGTGCTGCAGCTTGCATCTTCGCCTTTGGGAAGCTGCCGCTCGCCGATTCTCCCGTAGGCGAAGAAGCGGCTTCTTCGCACACAGAGCATTGTGGCGAGCGCAGGGAGCTCCTGAGAGCGGTTTGTGCCGAAAGAAGCCCGGGACCGGCACTTAGCTTCGGAGAGCTGCGTATCTGCGTCTTCTGCGTGTCTTGCCGCTCTACACTCAGCAAAAAGCTTTTCCACCATATCTTGCAAGGAGAAACTCTGCCAGGAAAGAAAACATCCAAAATCTTGTTCTAAAGCTTGCACGGGGGTCTGGAAAGCGTTTGGCAAGAATGAAAGGTAGTTGTCCAAAACTCGTTCTTTTCCAATAGAATAACCATGGAAAAGGCAGGAGAGTGGTAAAGTACTGTTTTCTCTAAGTCTGAAGGCTGCCCACACTGTGCCTGCGTACTGCAGCTTGCATCTTCGCCTTTGGGAAGCTGCCGCTCGCCGATTCTCCCGGAGGCGAAGAAGCGGCTTCTTCGCACACAGAGCATTGTGGCGAGCGCAGGGAGCTCCTGAGAGCGGTTTGTGCCGAAAGAAGCCCGGGACCGGCACTTAGCTTCGGAGAGCTGCGTATCTGCGTCTTCTGCGTGTCTTGCCGCTCTACACTCAGCAAAAAGCTTTTCCACCATATCTTGCAAGGAGAAACTCTGCCAGGAAAGAAAACATCCAAAATCTTGTTCTAAAGCTTGCACGGGGGTCTGCAAAGCGTTTGGCAAGAATGAAAGGTAGTTGTCCAAAACTCGTTCTTTTCCAATAGAATAACCATGGAAAAGGCAGGAGAGTGGTAAAGTACTGTTTTCTCTAAGTCTGAATGCTGCCCACACTGTACCTGCATGGTGCAGCTTGCATCTTCGCCTTTGGGAAGCTGCCGCTCGCCGATTCTCCCGGAGACGAAGAAGCGGCTTCTTCGCACACAGAGCATTGTGGCGAGCGCAGGGAGCTCCTGAGAGCGGTTTGGGCCGAAAGAAGCCCGGGACCGGCACTTAGCTTCGGAGAGCTGCGTATCTGCGTCTTCTGCGTGTCTTGCCGCTCTACACTCAGCAAAAACTTTTCCACCATATCTTGCAAGGAGAAACTCTGCCAGGAAAGAAAACATCCAAAATCTTGTTCTAAAGCTTGCACGGAGGTCTGCAAAGAGTTTGGCAAGAATGAAAGGTAGTTGTCCAAAACTCGTTCTTTTCCAATAGAATAACCATGGAAAAGGCAGGAGAGTGGTAAAGTACTGTTTTCTCTAAGTCTGAATGCTGCCCACACTGTGCCTGTGTGCTGCAGCTTGCATCTTCGCCTTTGGGAAGCTGCCGCTCGCCGATTCTCCCGGAGGCGAAGAAGCGGCTTCTTCGCACACAGAGCATTGTGGCGAGCGCAGGGAGCTCCTGAGAGCGGTTTGTGCCGAAAGAAGCCCGGGACCGGCACTTAGCTTCGGAGAGCTGCGTATCTGCGTCTTCTGCGTGTCTTGCCGCTCTACACTCAGCAAAAAGCTTTTCCACCATATCTTGCAAGGAGAAACTCTGCCAGGAAAGAAAACATCCAAAATCTTGTTCTAAAGCTTGCACGGAGGTCTGCAAAGAGTTTGGCAAGAATGAAAGGTAGTTGCCCAAAACTCGTTCTTTTCCAATAGAATAACCATGGAAAAGGCAGGAGAGTGGTAAAGTACTGTTTTCTCTAAGTCTGAATGCTGCCCACACTGTGCCTGTGTGCTGCAGCTTGCATCTTCGCCTTTGGGAAGCTGCCGCTCGCCGATTCTCCCGGAGGCGAAGAAGCGGCTTCTTCGCACACAGAGCATTGTGGCGAGCGCAGGGAGCTCCTGAGAGCGGTTTGTGCCGAAAGAAGCCCGGGACCGGCACTTAGCTTCGGAGAGCTGCGTATCTGCGTCTTCTGCGTGTCTTGCCGCTCTACACTCAGCAAAAAGCTTTTCCACCATATCTTGCAAGGAGAAACTCTGCCAGGAAAGAAAACATCCAAAATCTTGTTCTAAAGCTTGCACGGGGGTCTGCAAAGAGTTTGGCAAGAATGAAAGGTAGTTGTCCAAAACTCGTTCTTTTCCAATATAATAACCATGGAAAAGGCAGGAGAGTGGTAAAGTTCTGTTTTCTCTAAGTCTGAATGCTGCCCACACTGTGCCTGTGTGCTGCAGCTTGCATCTTCGCCTTTGGGAAGCTGCCGCTCGCCGATTCTCCAGGAGGCGAAGAAGCGGCTTCTTCGCACACAGAGCATTGTGGCGAGCGCAGGGAGCTCCTGAGAGCGGTTTGTGCCGAAAGAAGCCCGGGACCGGCACTTAGCTTCGGAGAGCTGCGTATCTGCGTCTTCTGCGTGTCTTGCCGCTCTACACTCAGCAAAAAGCTTTTCCACCATATCTTGCAAGGAGAAACTCTGCCAGGAAAGAAAACATCCAAAATCTTGTTCTAAAGCTTGCACGGGGGTCTGCAAAGAGTTTGGCAAGAATGAAAGGTAGTTGTCCAAAACTCGTTCTTTTCCAATAGAATAACCATGGACAAGGCAGGAGAGTGGTAAAGTACTGTTTTCTCTAAGTCTGAATGCTGCCCACACTGTGCCTGCGTGCTGCAGCTTGCATCTTCGCCTTTGGGAAGCTGCCGCTCGCCGATTCTCCCGGAGGCGAAGAAGCGGCTTCTTCGCACACAGAGCATTGTGGCGAGCGCAGGGAGCTCCTGAGAGCGGTTTGTGCCGAAAGAAGGCCGGGACCGGCACTTAGCTTCGGAGAGCTGCGTATCTGCGTCTTCTGCGTGTCTTGCCGCTCTACACTCAGCAAAAAGCTTTTCCACCATATCTTGCAAGGAGAAACTCTGCCAGGAAAGAAAACATCCAAAATCTTGTTCTAAAGCTTGCACGGGGGTCTGCAAAGCGTTTGGCAAGAATGAAAGGTAGTTGTCCAAAACTCGTTCTTTTCCAATAGAATAACCATGGAAAAGGCAGGAGAGTGGTAAAGTACTGTTTTCTCTAAGTCTGAAGGCTGCCCACACTGTGCCTGCGTGCTGCAGCTTGCATCTTCGCCTTTGGGAAGCTGCCGCTCGCCGATTCTCCCGGAGGCGAAGAAGCGGCTTCTTCGCACACAGAGCATTGTGGCGAGCGCAGGGAGCTCCTGAGAGCGGTTTGTGCCGAAAGAAGCCCGGGACCGGCACTTAGCTTCGGAGAGCTGCGTATCTGCGTCTTCTGCATGTCTTGCCGCTCTACACTTAGCAAAAAGCTTTTCCACCATATCTTGCAAGGAGAAACTCTGCCAGGAAAGAAAACATCCAAAATCTTGTTCTAAAGCTTGCACGGGGGTCTGCAAAGAGTTTGGCAAGAATGAAAGGTAGTTGTCCAAAACTCGTTCTTTTCCAATAGAATAACCATGGAAAAGGCAGGAGAGTGGTAAAGTACTGTTTTCTCTAAGTCTGAAGGCTGCCCACACTGTGCCTGCGTGCTGCAGCTTGCATCTTCGCCTTTGGGAAGCTGCCGCTCGCCGATTCTCCCGGAGGCGAAGAAGCGGCTTCTTCGCACACAGAGCATTGTGGCGAGCGCAGGGAGCTCCTGAGAGCGGTTTGTGCCGAAAGAAGCCTGGGACCGGCACTTAGCTTCGGAGAGCTGCGTATCTGCGTCTTCTGCGTGTCTTGCCGCTCTACACTCAGCAAAAAGCTTTTCCACCATATCTTGCAAGGAGAAACTCTGCCAGGAAAGAAAACATCCAAAATCTTGTTCTAAAGCTTGCACGGTGGTCTGCAAAGAGTTTGGCAAGAATGAAAGGTAGTTGTCCAAAACTCGTTCTTTTCCAATAGAATAACCATGGAAAAGGCAGGAGAGTGGTAAAGTACTGTTTTCTCTAAGTCTGAAGGCTGCCCACACTGTGCCTGCGTGCTGCAGCTTGCATCTTCGCCTTTGGGAAGCTGCCGCTCGCCGATTCTCCCGCAGGCGAAGAAGCGGCTTCTTCGCACACAGAGCATTGTGGCGAGCGCAGGGAGCTCCTGAGAGCGGTTTGTGCCGAAAGAAGCCCGGGACCGGCACTTAGCTTCGGAGAGCTGCGTATCTGCGTCTTCTGCGTGTCTTGCCGCTCTACACTCAGCAAAAAGCTTTTCCACCATATCTTGCAAGGAGAAACTCTGCCAGGAAAGAAAACATCCAAAATCTTGTTCTAAAGCTTGCACGGGGGTCTGCAAAGAGTTTGGCAAGAATGAAAGGTAGTTGTCCAAAACTCGTTCTTTTCCAATAGAATAACCATGGAAAAGGCAGGAGAGTGGTAAAGTTCTGTTTTCTCTAAGTCTGAAGGCTGCCCACACTGTGCCTGCGTGCTGCAGCTTGCATCTTCGCCTTTGGGAAGCTGCCGCTCGCCGATTCTCCCGGAGGCGAAGAAGCGGCTTCTTCGCACACAGAGCATTGTGGCGAGCGCAGGGAGCTCCTGAGAGCGGTTTGTGCCGAAAGAAGCCCGGGACCGGCACTTAGCTTCGGAGAGCTGCGTATCTGCGTCTTCTGCGTGTCTTGCCGCTCTACACTCAGCAAAAAGCTTTTCCACCATATCTTGCAAGGAGAAACTCTGCCAGGAAAGAAAACATCCAAAATCTTGTTCTAAAGCTTGCACGGGGGTCTGCAAAGAGTTTGGCAAGAATGAAAGGTAGTTGTCCAAAACTCGTTCTTTTCCAATAGAATAACCATGGAAAAGGCAGGAGAGTGGTAAAGTACTGTTTTCTCTAAGTCTGAATGCTGCCCACACTGTGCCTGTGTGCTGCAGCTTGCATCTTCGCCTTTGGGAAGCTGCCGCTCACCGATTCTCCCGGAGGCGAAGAAGCGGCTTCTTCGCACACAGAGCATTGTGGCGAGCGCAGGGAGCTCCTGAGAGCAGTTTGGGCCGAAAGAAGCCCGGGACCGGCACTTAGCTTCGGAGAGCTGCGTATCTGCGTCTTCTGCGTGTCTTGCCGCTCTACACTCAGCAAAAAGCTTTTCCACCATATCTTGCAAGGAGAAACTCTGCCAGGAAAGAAAACATCCAAAATCTTGTTCTAAAGCTTGCACGGGGGTCTGCAAAGAGTTTGGCAAGAATGAAAGGTAGTTGTCCAAAACTCGTTCTTTTCCAATAGAATAACCATGGAAAAGGCAGGAGAGTGGTAAAGTACTGTTTTCTCTAAGTCTGAAGGCTGCCCACACTGTGCCTGCGTGCTGCAGCTTGCATCTTCGCCTTTGGGAAGCTGCCGCTCGCCGATTCTCCCGGAGGCGAAGAAGCGGCTTCTTCGCACACAGAGCATTGTGGCGAGCGCAGGGAGCTCCTGAGAGCGGTTTGTGCCGAAAGAAGCCCGGGACCGGCACTTAGCTTCGGAGAGCTGCGTATCTGCGTCTTCTGCGTGTCTTGCCGCTCTACACTCAGCAAAAAGCTTTTCCACCATATCTTGCAAGGAGAAACTCTGCCAGGAAAGAAAACATCCAAAATCTTGTTCTAAAGCTTGCACGGGGGTCTGGAAAGCGTTTGGCAAGAATGAAAGGTAGTTGTCCAAAACTCGTTCTTTTCCAATAGAATAACCATGGAAAAGGCAGGAGAGTGGTAAAGTACTGTTTTCTCTAAGTCTGAATGCTGCCCACACTGTGCCTGCGTGCTGCAGCTTGCATCTTCGCCTTTGGGAAGCTGCCGCTCGCCGATTCTCCCGGAGGCGAAGAAGCGGCTTCTTCGCACACAGAGCATTGTGGCGAGCGCAGGGAGCTCCTGAGAGCGGTTTGTGCCGAAAGAAGCCCGGGACCGGCACTTAGCTTCGGAGAGCTGCGTATCTGCGTCTTCTGCGTGTCTTGCCGCTCTACACTCAGCAAAAAGCTTTTCCACCATATCTTGCAAGGAGAAACTCTGCCAGGAAAGAAAACATCCAAAATCTTGTTCTAAAGCTTGCACGGGGGTCTGGAAAGCGTTTGGCAAGAATGAAAGGTAGTTGTCCAAAACTCGTTCTTTTCCAATAGAATAACCATGGAAAAGGCAGGAGAGTGGTAAAGTACTGTTTTCTCTAAGTCTGAAGGCTGCCCACACTGTGCCTGCGTGCTGCAGCTTGCATCTTCGCCTTTGGGAAGCTGCCGCTCGCCGATTCTCCCGGAGGCGAAGAAGCGGCTTCTTTGCACACAGAGCATTGTGGCGAGCGCAGGGAGCTCCTGAGAGCGGTTTGTGCCGAAAGAAGCCCGGGACCGGCACTTAGCTTCGGAGAGCTGCGTATCTGCGTCTTCTGCGTGTCTTGCCGCTCTACACTCAGCAAAAAGCTTTTCCACCATATCTTGCAAGGAGAAACTCTGCCAGGAAAGAAAACATCAAAAATCTTGTTCTAAAGCTTGCACGGGGGTCTGCAAAGAGTTTGGCAAGAATGAAAGGTAGTTGTCCAAAACTCGTTCTTTTCCAATAGAATAACCATGGAAAAGGCAGGAGAGTGGTAAAGTTCTGTTTTCTCCAAGTCTGAATGCTGCCCACACTGT
This sequence comes from Molothrus aeneus, assembly GCF_037042795.1. Taxonomy (NCBI): domain Eukaryota; kingdom Metazoa; phylum Chordata; class Aves; order Passeriformes; family Icteridae; genus Molothrus; species Molothrus aeneus. The sequence continues at coordinate 448,179 of NW_027099208.1, read as the reverse complement.
GCCTGTGTGGTGCAGCTTGCATCTTCGCCTTTGGGAAGCTGCCGCTCGCCGATTCTCCCGGAGTCGAAGAAGCGGCTTCTTCGCACACAGAGCATTGTGGCGAGCGCAGGGAGCTCCTGAGAGCGGTTTGTGCCGAAAGAAGCCCGGGACCGGCACTTAGCTTCGGAGAGCTGCGTATCTGCGTCTTCTGCGTGTCTTGCCGCTCTACACTCAGCAAAAAGCTTTTCCACCATATCTTGCAAGGAGAAACTCTGCCAGGAAAGAAAACATCCAAAATCTTGTTCTAAAGCTTGCACGGGGGTCTGCAAAGAGTTTGACAAGAATGAAAGGTAGTTGTCCAAAACTCGTTCTTTTCCAATAGAATAACCATGGAAAAGGCAGGAGAGTGGTAAAGTACTGTTTTCTCTAAGTCTGAATGCTGCCCACACTGTGCCTGTGTGCTGCAGCTTGCATCTTCGCCTTTGGGAAGCTGCCGCTCGCCGATTCTCCCGGAGGCGAAGAAGCGGCTTCTTCGCACACAGAGCATTGTGGCGAGCGCAGGGAGCTCCTGAGAGCGGTTTGTGCCGAAAGAAGCCCGGGACCGGCACTTAGCTTCGGAGAGCTGCGTATCTGCGTCTTCTGCGTGTCTTGCCGCTCTACACTCAGCAAAAAGCTTTTCCACCATATCTTGCAAGGAGAAACTCTGCCAGGAAAGAAAACATCCAAAATCTTGTTCTAAAGCTTGCACGGGGGTCTGCAAAGAGTTTGGCAAGAATGAAAGGTAGTTGCCCAAAACTCGTTCTTTTCCAATAGAATAACCATGGAAAAGGCAGGAGAGTGGTAAAGTTCTGTTTTCTCTAAGTCTGAAGGCTGCCCACACTGTGCCTGCGTGCTGCAGCTTGCATCTTCGCCTTTGGGAAGCTGCCGCTCGCCGATTCTCCCGGAGGCGAAGAAGCGGCTTCTTCGCACACAGAGCATTGTGGCGAGCGCAGGGAGCTCCTGAGAGCGGTTTGTGCCGAAAGAAGCCCGGGACCGGCACTTAGCTTCGGAGAGCTGCGTATCTGCGTCTTCTGCGTGTCTTGCCGCTCTACACTCAGCAAAAAGCTTTTCCACCATATCTTGCAAGGAGAAACTCTGCCAGGAAAGAAAACATCCAAAATCTTGTTCTAAAGCTTGCACGGGGGTCTGCAAAGAGTTTGGCAAGAATGAAAGGTAGTTGTCCAAAACTCGTTCTTTTCCAATAGAATAACCATGGAAAAGGCAGGAGAGTGGTAAAGTACTGTTTTCTCTAAGTCTGAACGCTGCCCACACTGTGCCTGTGTGCTGCAGCTTGCATCTTCCCCTTTGGGAAGCTGCCGCTCACCGATTCTCCCGGAGGCGAAGAAGCGGCTTCTTCGCACACAGAGCATTGTGGCGAGCGCAGGGAGCTCCTGAGAGCAGTTTGGGCCGAAAGAAGCCCGGGACCGGCACTTAGCTTCGGAGAGCTGCGTATCTGCGTCTTCTGCGTGTCTTGCCGCTCTACACTCAGCAAAAAGCTTTTCCACCATATCTTGCAAGGAGAAACTCTGCCAGGAAAGAAAACATCCAAAATCTTGTTCTAAAGCTTGCACGGGGGTCTGCAAAGAGTTTGGCAAGAATGAAAGGTAGTTGTCCAAAACTCGTTCTTTTCCAATAGAATAACCATGGAAAAGGCAGGAGAGTGGTAAAGTACTGTTTTCTCTAAGTCTGAAGGCTGCCCACACTGTGCCTGCGTGCTGCAGCTTGCATCTTCGCCTTTGGGAAGCTGCCGCTCGCCGATTCTCCCGGAGGCGAAGAAGCGGCTTCTTCGCACACAGAGCATTGTGGCGAGCGCAGGGAGCTCCTGAGAGCGGTTTGTGCCGAAAGAAGCCCGGGACCGGCACTTAGCTTCGGAGAGCTGCGTATCTGCGTCTTCTGCGTGTCTTGCCGCTCTACACTCAGCAAAAAGCTTTTCCACCATATCTTGCAAGGAGAAACTCTGCCAGGAAAGAAAACATCCAAAATCTTGTTCTAAAGCTTGCACGGGGGTCTGGAAAGCGTTTGGCAAGAATGAAAGGTAGTTGTCCAAAACTCGTTCTTTTCCAATAGAATAACCATGGAAAAGGCAGGAGAGTGGTAAAGTACTGTTTTCTCTAAGTCTGAAGGCTGCCCACACTGTGCCTGCGTGCTGCAGCTTGCATCTTCGCCTTTGGGAAGCTGCCGCTCGCCGATTCTCCCGGAGGCGAAGAAGCGGCTTCTTCGCACACAGAGCATTGTGGCGAGCGCAGGGAGCTCCTGAGAGCGGTTTGTGCCGAAAGAAGCCCGGGACCGGCACTTAGCTTCGGAGAGCTGCGTATCTGCGTCTTCTGCGTGTCTTGCCGCTCTACACTCAGCAAAAAGCTTTTCCACCATATCTTGCAAGGAGAAACTCTGCCAGGAAAGAAAACATCCAAAATCTTGTTCTAAAGCTTGCACGGGGGTCTGGAAAGCGTTTGGCAAGAATGAAAGGTAGTTGTCCAAAACTCGTTCTTTTCCAATAGAATAACCATGGAAAAGGCAGGAGAGTGGTAAAGTACTGTTTTCTCTAAGTCTGAATGCTGCCCACACTGTGCCTGTGTGGTGCAGCTTGCATCTTCGCCTTTGGGAAGCTGCCGCTCGCCGATTCTCCCGGAGGCGAAGAAGCGGCTTCTTCGCACACAGAGCATTGTGGCGAGCGCAGGGAGCTCCTGAGAGCGGTTTGTGCCGAAAGAAGCCCGGGACCGGCACTTAGCTTCGGAGAGCTGCGTATCTGCGTCTTCTGCGTGTCTTGCCGCTCTACACTCAGCAAAAAGCTTTTCCACCATATCTTGCAAGGAGAAACTCTGCCAGGAAAGAAAACATCAAAAATCTTGTTCTAAAGCTTGCACGGGGGTCTGCAAAGAGTTTGACAAGAATGAAAGGTAGTTGTCCAAAACTCGTTCTTTTCCAATAGAATAACCATGGAAAAGGCAGGAGAGTGGTAAAGTACTGTTTTCTCTAAGTCTGAATGCTGCCCACACTGTGCCTGTGTGCTGCAGCTTGCATCTTCGCCTTTGGGAAGCTGCCGCTCGCCGATTCTCCCGGAGGCGAAGAAGCGGCTTCTTCGCACACAGAGCATTGTGGCGAGCGCAGGGAGCTCCTGAGAGCGGTTTGTGCCGAAAGAAGCCCGGGACCGGCACTTAGCTTCGGAGAGCTGCGTATCTGCGTCTTCTGCGTGTCTTGCCGCTCTACACTCAGCAAAAAGCTTTTCCACCATATCTTGCAAGGAGAAACTCTGCCAGGAAAGAAAACATCCAAAATCTTGTTCTAAAGCTTGCACGGGGGTCTGCAAAGAGTTTGGCAAGAATGAAAGGTAGTTGCCCAAAACTCGTTCTTTTCCAATAGAATAACCATGGAAAAGGCAGGAGAGTGGTAAAGTACTGTTTTCTCTAAGTCTGAAGGCTGCCCACACTGTGCCTGTGTGCTGCAGCTTGCATCTTCGCCTTTGGGAAGCTGCCGCTCGCCGATTCTCCCGTAGGCGAAGAAGCGGCTTCTTCGCACACAGAGCATTGTGGCGAGCGCAGGGAGCTCCTGAGAGCGGTTTGTGCCGAAAGAAGCCCGGGACCGGCACTTAGCTTCGGAGAGCTGCGTATCTGCGTCTTCTGCGTGTCTTGCCGCTCTACACTCAGCAAAAAGCTTTTCCACCATATCTTGCAAGGAGAAACTCTGCCAGGAAAGAAAACATCCAAAATCTTGTTCTAAAGCTTGCACGGGGGTCTGCAAAGAGTTTGGCAAGAATGAAAGGTAGTTGTCCAAAACTCGTTCTTTTCCAATAGAATAACCATGGAAAAGGCAGGAGAGTGGTAAAGTACTGTTTTCTCTAAGTCTGAAGGCTGCCCACACTGTGCCTGTGTGCTGCAGCTTGCATCTTCGCCTTTGGGAAGCTGCCGCTCGCCGATTCTCCCGGAGGCGAAGAAGCGGCTTCTTCGCACACAGAGCATTGTGGCGAGCGCAGGGAGCTCCTGAGAGCGGTTTGTGCCGAAAGAAGCCCGGGACCGGCACTTAGCTTCGGAGAGCTGCGTATCTGCGTCTTCTGCGTGTCTTGCCGCTCTACACTCAGCAAAAAGCTTTTCCACCATATCTTGCAAGGAGAAACTCTGCCAGGAAAGAAAACATCCAAAATCTTGTTCTAAAGCTTTCACGGGGGTCTGCAAAGAGTTTGGCAAGAATGAAAGGTAGTTGTCCAAAACTCGTTCTTTTCCAATAGAATAACCATGGAAAAGGCAGGAGAGTGGTAAAGTTCTGTTTTCTCTAAGTCTGAAGGCTGCCCACACTGTGCCTGTGTGCTGCAGCTTGCATCTTCGCCTTTGGGAAGCTGCCGCTCGCCGATTCTCCCGGAGGCGAAGAAGCGGCTTCTTCGCACACAGAGCATTGTGGCGAGCGCAGGGAGCTCCTGAGAGCGGTTTGTGCCGAAAGAAGCCCGGGACCGGCACTTAGCTTCGGAGAGCTGCGTATCTGCGTCTTCTGCGTGTCTTGCCGCTCTACACTCAGCAAAAAGCTTTTCCACCATATCTTGCAAGGAGAAACTCTGCCAGGAAAGAAAACATCCAAAATCTTGTTCTAAAGCTTGCACGGGGGTCTGCAAAGAGTTTGACAAGAATGAAAGGTAGTTGTCCAAAACTCGTTCTTTTCCAATAGAATAACCATGGAAAAGGCAGGAGAGTGGTAAAGTACTGTTTTCTCTAAGTCTGAATGCTGCCCACACTGTGCCTGTGTGCTGCAGCTTGCATCTTCGCCTTTGGGAAGCTGCCGCTCGCCGATTCTCCCGGAGGCGAAGAAGCGGCTTCTTCGCACACAGAGCATTGTGGCGAGCGCAGGGAGCTCCTGAGAGCGGTTTGTGCCGAAAGAAGCCCGGGACCGGCACTTAGCTTCGGAGAGCTGCGTATCTGCGTCTTCTGCGTGTCTTGCCGCTCTACACTCAGCAAAAAGCTTTTCCACCATATCTTGCAAGGAGAAACTCTGCCAGGAAAGAAAACATCCAAAATCTTGTTCTAAAGCTTGCACGGGGGTCTGCAAAGAGTTTGGCAAGAATGAAAGGTAGTTGCCCAAAACTCGTTCTTTTCCAATAGAATAACCATGGAAAAGGCAGGAGAGTGGTAAAGTACTGTTTTCTCTAAGTCTGAAGGCTGCCCACACTGTGCCTGTGTGCTGCAGCTTGCATCTTCGCCTTTGGGAAGCTGCCGCTCGCCGATTCTCCCGTAGGCGAAGAAGCGGCTTCTTCGCACACAGAGCATTGTGGCGAGCGCAGGGAGCTCCTGAGAGCGGTTTGTGCCGAAAGAAGCCCGGGACCGGCACTTAGCTTCGGAGAGCTGCGTATCTGCGTCTTCTGCGTGTCTTGCCGCTCTACACTCAGCAAAAAGCTTTTCCACCATATCTTGCAAGGAGAAACTCTGCCAGGAAAGAAAACATCCAAAATCTTGTTCTAAAGCTTGCACGGGGGTCTGCAAAGAGTTTGGCAAGAATGAAAGGTAGTTGTCCAAAACTCGTTCTTTTCCAATAGAATAACCATGGAAAAGGCAGGAGAGTGGTAAAGTACTGTTTTCTCTAAGTCTGAAGGCTGCCCACACTGTGCCTGTGTGCTGCAGCTTGCATCTTCGCCTTTGGGAAGCTGCCGCTCGCCGATTCTCCCGGAGGCGAAGAAGCGGCTTCTTCGCACACAGAGCATTGTGGCGAGCGCAGGGAGCTCCTGAGAGCGGTTTGTGCCGAAAGAAGCCCGGGACCGGCACTTAGCTTCGGAGAGCTGCGTATCTGCGTCTTCTGCGTGTCTTGCCGCTCTACACTCAGCAAAAAGCTTTTCCACCATATCTTGCAAGGAGAAACTCTGCCAGGAAAGAAAACATCCAAAATCTTGTTCTAAAGCTTTCACGGGGGTCTGCAAAGAGTTTGGCAAGAATGAAAGGTAGTTGTCCAAAACTCGTTCTTTTCCAATAGAATAACCATGGAAAAGGCAGGAGAGTGGTAAAGTTCTGTTTTCTCTAAGTCTGAATGCTGCCCACACTGTGCCTGTGTGCTGCAGCTTGCATCTTCGCCTTTGGGAAGCTGCCGCTCGCCGATTCTCCCGGAGGCGAAGAAGCGGCTTCTTCGCACACAGAGCATTGTGGCGAGCGCAGGGAGCTCCTGAGAGCGGTTTGTGCCGAAAGAAGCCCGGGACCGGCACTTAGCTTCGGAGAGCTGCGTATCTGCGTCTTCTGCGTGTCTTGCCGCTCTACACTCAGCAAAAAGCTTTTCCACCATATCTTGCAAGGAGAAACTCTGCCAGGAAAGAAAACATCCAAAATCTTGTTCTAAAGCTTGCACGGAGGTCTGCAAAGAGTTTGGCAAGAATGAAAGGTAGTTGTCCAAAACTCGTTCTTTTCCAATAGAATAACCATGGAAAAGGCAGGAGAGTGGTAAAGTACTGTTTTCTCTAAGTCTGAATGCTGCCCACACTGTGCCTGCGTGGTGCAGCTTGCATCTTCGCCTTTGGGAAGCTGCCGCTCGCCGATTCTCCCGGAGGCGAAGAAGCGGATTCTTCGCACACAGAGCATTGTGGCGAGCGCAGGGAGCTCCTGAGAGCGGTTTGTGCCGAAAGAAGCCCGGGACCGGCACTTAGCTTCGGAGAGCTGCGTATCTGCGTCTTCTGCGTGTCTTGCCGCTCTACACTCAGCAAAAAGCTTTTCCACCATATCTTGCAAGGAGAAACTCTGCCAGGAAAGAAAACATCCAAAATCTTGTTCTAAAGCTTGCACGGAGGTCTGCAAAGAGTTTGGCAAGAATGAAAGGTAGTTGTCCAAAACTCGTTCTTTTCCAATAGAATAACCATGGAAAAGGCAGGAGAGTGGTAAAGTACTGTTTTCTCTAAGTCTGAATGCTGCCCACACTGTGCCTGTGTGCTGCAGCTTGCATCTTCGCCTTTGGGAAGCTGCCGCTCGCCGATTCTCCCGGAGGCGAAGAAGCGGCTTCTTCGCACACAGAGCATTGTGGCGAGCGCAGGGAGCTCCTGAGAGCGGTTTGTGCCGAAAGAAGCCCGGGACCGGCACTTAGCTTCGGAGAGCTGCGTATCTGCGTCTTCTGCGTGTCTTGCCGCTCTACACTCAGCAAAAAGCTTTTCCACCATATCTTGCAAGGAGAAACTCTGCCAGGAAAGAAAACATCCAAAATCTTGTTCTAAAGCTTGCACGGGGGTCTGCAAAGAGTTTGGCAAGAATGAAAGGTAGTTGTCCAAAACTCGTTCTTTTCCAATAGAATAACCATGGAAAAGGCAGGAGAGTGGTAAAGTACTGTTTTCTCTAAGTCTGAATGCTGCCCACACTGTGCCTGCGTGCTGCAGCTTGCATCTTCGCCTTTGGGAAGCTGCCGCTCGCCGATTCTCCCGGAGGCGAAGAAGCGGCTTCTTCGCACACAGAGCATTGTGGCGAGCGCAGGGAGCTCCTGAGAGCGGTTTGTGCCGAAAGAAGCCCGGGACCGGCACTTAGCTTCGGAGAGCTGCGTATCTGCGTCTTCTGCGTGTCTTGCCGCTCTACACTCAGCAAAAAGCTTTTCCACCATATCTTGCAAGGAGAAACTCTGCCAGGAAAGAAAACATCCAAAATCTTGTTCTAAAGCTTGCACGGGGGTCTGCAAAGAGTTTGGCAAGAATGAAAGGTAGTTGTCCAAAACTCGTTCTTTTCCAATAGAATAACCATGGAAAAGGCAGGAGAGTGGTAAAGTACTGTTTTCTCTAAGTCTGAAGGCTGCCCACACTGTGCCTGCGTGCTGCAGCTTGCATCTTCGCCTTTGGGAAGCTGCCGCTCGCCGATTCTCCCGGAGGCGAAGAAGCGGCTTCTTCGCACACAGAGCATTGTGGCGAGCGCAGGGAGCTCCTGAGAGCGGTTTGTGCCGAAAGAAGCCCGGGACCGGCACTTAGCTTCGGAGAGCTGCGTATCTGCGTCTTCTGCGTGTCTTGCCGCTCTACACTCAGCAAAAAGCTTTTCCACCATATCTTGCAAGGAGAAACTCTGCCAGGAAAGAAAACATCCAAAATCTTGTTCTAAAGCTTGCACGGAGGTCTGCAAAGAGTTTGGCAAGAATGAAAGGTAGTTGTCCAAAACTCGTTCTTTTCCAATAGAATAACCATGGAAAAGGCAGGAGAGTGGTAAAGTACTGTTTTCTCTAAGTCTGAATGCTGCCCACACTGTGCCTGCGTGGTGCAGCTTGCATCTTCCCCTTTGGGAAGCTGCCGCTCGCCGATTCTCCCGGAGGCGAAGAAGCGGATTCTTCGCACACAGAGCATTGTGGCGAGCGCAGGGAGCTCCTGAGAGCGGTTTGTGCCGAAAGAAGCCCGGGACCGGCACTTAGCTTCGGAGAGCTGCGTATCTGCGTCTTCTGCGTGTCTTGCCGCTCTACACTCAGCAAAAAGCTTTTCCACCATATCTTGCAAGGAGAAACTCTGCCAGGAAAGAAAACATCCAAAATCTTGTTCTAAAGCTTGCACGGAGGTCTGCAAAGAGTTTGGCAAGAATGAAAGGTAGTTGCCCAAAACTCGTTCTTTTCCAATAGAATAACCATGGAAAAGGCAGGAGAGTGGTAAAGTACTGTTTTCTCTAAGTCTGAATGCTGCCCACACTGTGCCTGTGTGCTGCAGCTTGCATCTTCGCCTTTGGGAAGCTGCCGCTCGCCGATTCTCCCGGAGGCGAAGAAGCGGCTTCTTCGCACACAGAGCATTGTGGCGAGCGCAGGGAGCTCCTGAGAGCGGTTTGTGCCGAAAGAAGCCCGGGACCGGCACTTAGCTTCGGAGAGCTGCGTATCTGCGTCTTCTGCGTGTCTTGCCGCTCTACACTCAGCAAAAAGCTTTTCCACCATATCTTGCAAGGAGAAACTCTGCCAGGAAAGAAAACATCCAAAATCTTGTTCTAAAGCGTGCACGGAGGTCTGCAAAGAGTTTGGCAAGAATGAAAGGTAGTTGCCCAAAACTCGTTCTTTTCCAATAGAATAACCATGGAAAAGGCAGGAGAGTGGTAAAGTACTGTTTTCTCTAAGTCTGAATGCTGCCCACACTGTGCCTGTGTGCTGCAGCTTGCATCTTCGCCTTTGGGAAGCTGCCGCTCGCCGATTCTCCCGCAGGCGAAGAAGCGGCTTCTTCGCACACAGAGCATTGTGGCGAGCGCAGGGAGCTCCTGAGAGCGGTTTGTGCCGAAAGAAGCCCGGGACCGGCACTTAGCTTCGGAGAGCTGCGTATCTGCGTCTTCTGCGTGTCTTGCCGCTCTACACTCAGCAAAAAGCTTTTCCACCATATCTTGCAAGGAGAAACTCTGCCAGGAAAGAAAACATCCAAAATCTTGTTCTAAAGCTTGCACGGGGGTCTGCAAAGAGTTTGGCAAGAATGAAAGGTAGTTGCCCAAAACTCGTTCTTTTCCAATATAATAACCATGGAAAAGGCAGGAGAGTGGTAAAGTACTGTTTTCTCTAAGTCTGAATTCTGCCCACACTGTGCCTGTGTGCTGCAGCTTGCATCTTCGCCTTTGGGAAGCTGCCGCTCGCCGATTCTCCCGGAGGCGAAGAAGCGGCTTCTTCGCACACAGAGCATTGTGGCGAGCGCAGGGAGCTCCTGAGAGCGGTTTGTGCCGAAAGAAGCCCGGGACCGGCACTTAGCTTCGGAGAGCTGCGTATCTGCGTCTTCTGCGTGTCTTGCCGCTCTACACTCAGCAAAAAGCTTTTCCACCATATCTTGCAAGGAGAAACTCTGCCAGGAAAGAAAACATCCAAAATCTTGTTCTAAAGCTTGCACGGGGGTCTGCAAAGAGTTTGGCAAGAATGAAAGGTAGTTGTCCAAAACTCGTTCTTTTCCAATAGAATAACCATGGAAAAGGCAGGAGAGTGGTAAAGTACTGTTTTCTCCAAGTCTGAATGCTGCCCACACTGTGCCTGCGTGCTGCAGCTTGCATCTTCGCCTTTGGGAAGCTGCCGCTCGCCGATTCTCCCGGAGGCGAAGAAGCGGCTTCTTCGCACACAGAGCATTGTGGCGAGCGCAGGGAGCTCCTGAGAGCGGTTTGTGCCGAAAGAAGCCCGGGACCGGCACTTAGCTTCGGAGAGCTGCGTATCTGCGTCTTCTGCGTGTCTTGCCGCTCTACACTCAGCAAAAAGCTTTTCCACCATATCTTGCAAGGAGAAACTCTGCCAGGAAAGAAAACATCCAAAATCTTGTTCTAAAGCTTGCACGGGGGTCTGCAAAGAGTTTGGCAAGAATGAAAGGTAGTTGTCCAAAACTCGTTCTTTTCCAATAGAATAACCATGGAAAAGGCAGGAGAGTGGTAAAGTACTGTTTTCTCTAAGTCTGAAGGCTGCCCACACTGTGCCTGCGTGCTGCAGCTTGCATCTTCGCCTTTGGGAAGCTGCCGCTCGCCGATTCTCCCGGAGGCGAAGAAGCGGCTTCTTCGCACACAGAGCATTGTGGCGAGCGCAGGGAGCTCCTGAGAGCGGTTTGTGCCGAAAGAAGCCCGGGACCGGCACTTAGCTTCGGAGAGCTGCGTATCTGCGTCTTCTGCGTGTCTTGCCGCTCTACACTCAGCAAAAAGCTTTTCCACCATATCTTGCAAGGAGAAACTCTGCCAGGAAAGAAAACATCCAAAATCTTGTTCTAAAGCTTGCACGGAGGTCTGCAAAGAGTTTGGCAAGAATGAAAGGTAGTTGTCCAAAACTCGTTCTTTTCCAATAGAATAACCATGGAAAAGGCAGGAGAGTGGTAAAGTACTGTTTTCTCTAAGTCTGAATGCTGCCCACACTGTGCCTGCGTGGTGCAGCTTGCATCTTCGCCTTTGGGAAGCTGCCGCTCGCCGATTCTCCCGGAGGCGAAGAAGCGGATTCTTCGCACACAGAGCATTGTGGCGAGCGCAGGGAGCTCCTGAGAGCGGTTTGTGCCGAAAGAAGCCCGGGACCGGCACTTAGCTTCGGAGAGCTGCGTATCTGCGTCTTCTGCGTGTCTTGCCGCTCTACACTCAGCAAAAAGCTTTTCCACCATATCTTGCAAGGAGAAACTCTGCCAGGAAAGAAAACATCCAAAATCTTGTTCTAAAGCTTGCACGGGGGTCTGCAAAGAGTTTGGCAAGAATGAAAGGTAGTTGTCCAAAACTCGTTCTTTTCCAATAGAATAACCATGGAAAAGGCAGGAGAGTGGTAAAGTACTGTTTTCTCCAAGTCTGAATGCTGCCCACACTGTGCCTGCGTGCTGCAGCTTGCATCTTCGCCTTTGGGAAGCTGCCGCTCGCCGATTCTCCCGGAGGCGAAGAAGCGGCTTCTTCGCACACAGAGCATTGTGGCGAGCGCAGGGAGCTCCTGAGAGCGGTTTGTGCCGAAAGAAGCCCGGGACCGGCACTTAGCTTCGGAGAGCTGCGTATCTGCGTCTTCTGCGTGTCTTGCCGCTCTACACTCAGCAAAAAGCTTTTCCACCATATCTTGCAAGGAGAAACTCTGCCAGGAAAGAAAACATCCAAAATCTTGTTCTAAAGCTTGCACGGGGGTCTGCAAAGAGTTTGGCAAGAATGAAAGGTAGTTGTCCAAAACTCGTTCTTTTCCAATAGAATAACCATGGAAAAGGCAGGAGAGTGGTAAAGTACTGTTTTCTCTAAGTCTGAAGGCTGCCCACACTGTGCCTGCGTGCTGCAGCTTGCATCTTCGCCTTTGGGAAGCTGCCGCTCGCCGATTCTCCCGGAGGCGAAGAAGCGGCTTCTTCGCACACAGAGCATTGTGGCGAGCGCAGGGAGCTCCTGAGAGCGGTTTGTGCCGAAAGAAGCCCGGGACCGGCACTTAGCTTCGGAGAGCTGCGTATCTGCGTCTTCTGCGTGTCTTGCCGCTCTACACTCAGCAAAAAGCTTTTCCACCATATCTTGCAAGGAGAAACTCTGCTAGGAAAGAAAACATCCAAAATCTTGTTCTAAAGCTTGCACGGAGGTCTGCAAAGAGTTTGGCAAGAATGAAAGGTAGTTGTCCAAAACTCGTTCTTTTCCAATAGAATAACCATGGAAAAGGCAGGAGAGTGGTAAAGTACTGTTTTCTCTAAGTCTGAATGCTGCCCACACTGTGCCTGCGTGGTGCAGCTTGCATCTTCGCCTTTGGGAAGCTGCCGCTCGCCGATTCTCCCGGAGGCGAAGAAGCGGATTCTTCGCACACAGAGCATTGTGGCGAGCGCAGGGAGCTCCTGAGAGCGGTTTGTGCCGAAAGAAGCCCGGGACCGGCACTTAGCTTCGGAGAGCTGCGTATCTGCGTCTTCTGCGTGTCTTGCCGCTCTACACTCAGCAAAAAGCTTTTCCACCATATCTTGCAAGGAGAAACTCTGCCAGGAAAGAAAACATCCAAAATCTTGTTCTAAAGCTTGCACGGAGGTCTGCAAAGAGTTTGGCAAGAATGAAAGGTAGTTGCCCAAAACTCGTTCTTTTCCAATAGAATAACCATGGAAAAGGCAGGAGAGTGGTAAAGTACTGTTTTCTCTAAGTCTGAATGCTGCCCACACTGTGCCTGTGTGCTGCAGCTTGCATCTTCGCCTTTGGGAAGCTGCCGCTCGCCGATTCTCCCGGAGGCGAAGAAGCGGCTTCTTCGCACACAGAGCATTGTGGCGAGCGCAGGGAGCTCCTGAGAGCGGTTTGTGCCGAAAGAAGCCCGGGACCGGCACTTAGCTTCGGAGAGCTGCGTATCTGCGTCTTCTGCGTGTCTTGCCGCTCTTCACTCAGCAAAAAGCTTTTCCACCATATCTTGCAAGGAGAAACTCTGCCAGGAAAGAAAACATCCAAAATCTTGTTCTAAAGCGTGCACGGAGGTCTGCAAAGAGTTTGGCAAGAATGAAAGGTAGTTGCCCAAAACTCGTTCTTTTCCAATAGAATAACCATGGAAAAGGCAGGAGAGTGGTAAAGTACTGTTTTCTCTAAGTCTGAATGCTGCCCACACTGTGCCTGTGTGCTGCAGCTTGCATCTTCGCCTTTGGGAAGCTGCCGCTCGCCGATTCTCCCGGAGGCGAAGAAGCGGCTTCTTCGCACACAGAGCATTGTGGCGAGCGCAGGGAGCTCCTGAGAGCGGTTTGTGCCGAAAGAAGCCCGGGACCGGCACTTAGCTTCGGAGAGCTGCGTATCTGCGTCTTCTGCGTGTCTTGCCGCTCTACACTCAGCAAAAAGCTTTTCCACCATATCTTGCAAGGAGAAACTCTGCCAGGAAAGAAAACATCCAAAATCTTGTTCTAAAGCTTGCACGGGGGTCTGCAAAGAGTTTGGCAAGAATGAAAGGTAGTTGTCCAAAACTCGTTCTTTTCCAATAGAATAACCATGGAAAAGGCAGGAGAGTGGTAAAGTACTGTTTTCTCTAAGTCTGAAGGCTGCCCACACTGTGCCTGCGTGCTGCAGCTTGCATCTTCGCCTTTGGGAAGCTGCCGCTCGCCGATTCTCCCGGAGGCGAAGAAGCGGCTTCTTCGCACACAGAGCATTGTGGCGAGCGCAGGGAGCTCCTGAGAGCGGTTTGTGCCGAAAGAAGCCCGGGACCGGCACTTAGCTTCGGAGAGCTGCGTATCTGTGTCTTCTGCGTGTCTTGCCGCTCTACACTCAGCAAAAAGCTTTTCCACCATATCTTGCAAGGAGAAACTCTGCCAGGAAAGAAAACATCCAAAATCTTGTTCTAAAGCTTGCACGGGGGTCTGCAAAGAGTTTGGCAAGAATGAAAGGTAGTTGTCCAAAACTCGTTCTTTTCCAATAGAATAACCATGGAAAAGGCAGGAGAGTGGTAAAGTTCTGTTTCCTCTAAGTCTGAATGCTGACCACACTGTGCCTGCGTGCTGCAGCTTGCATCTTCGCCTTTGGGAAGCTGCCGCTCGCCGATTCTCCCGGAGGCGAAGAAGCGGCTTCTTCGCACACAGAGCATTGTGGCGAGCGCAGGGAGCTCCTGAGAGCGGTTTGTGCCGAAAGAAGCCCGGGACCGGCACTTAGCTTCGGAGAGCTGCGTATCTGCGTCTTCTGCGTGTCTTGCCGCTCTACACTCAGCAAAAAGCTTTTCCACCATATCTTGCAAGGAGAAACTCTGCCAGGAAAGAAAACATCCAAAATCTTGTTCTAAAGCTTGCACGGGGGTCTGCAAAGAGTTTGGCAAGAATGAAAGGTAGTTGTCCAAAACTCGTTCTTTTCCAATAGAATAACCATGGAAAAGGCAGGAGAGTGGTAAAGTACTGTTTTCTCTAAGTCTGAAGGCTGCCCACACTGTGCCTGTGTGCTGCAGCTTGCATCTTCGCCTTTGGGAAGCTGCCGCTCGCCGATTCTCCCGGAGGCGAAGAAGCGGCTTCTTCGCACACAGAGCATTGTGGCGAGCGCAGGGAGCTCCTGAGAGCGGTTTGTGCCGAAAGAAGCCCGGGACAGGCACTTAGCTTCGGAGAGCTGCGTATCTGCGTCTTCTGCGTGTCTTGCCGCTCTACACTCAGCAAAAAGCTTTTCCACCATATCTTGCAAGGAGAAACTCTGCCAGGAAAGAAAACATCCAAAATCTTGTTCTAAAGCTTGCACGGGGGTCTGCAAAGAGTTTGGCAAGAATGAAAGGTAGTTGTCCAAAACTCGTTCTTTTCCAATAGAATAACCATGGAAAAGGCAGGAGAGTGGTAAAGTTCTGTTTTCTCTAAGTCTGAATGCTGCCCACACTGTGCCTGTGTGCTGCAGCTTGCATCTTCGCCTTTGGGAAGCTGCCGCTCGCCGATTCTCCCGGAGGCGAAGAAGCGGCTTCTTCGCACACAGAGCATTGTGGCGAGCGCAGGGAGCTCCTGAGAGCGGTTTGTGCCGAAAGAAGCCCGGGACCGGCACTTAGCTTCGGAGAGCTGCGTATCTGCGTCTTCTGCGTGTCTTGCCGCTCTACACTCAGCAAAAAGCTTTTCCACCATATCTTGCAAGGAGAAACTCTGCCAGGAAAGAAAACATCCAAAATCTTGTTCTAAAGCTTGCACGGGGGTCTGCAAAGAGTTTGGCAAGAATGAAAGGTAGTTGTCCAAAACTCGTTCTTTTCCAATAGAATAACCATGGAAAAGGCAGGAGAGTGGTAAAGTACTGTTTTCTCTAAGTCTGAAGGCTGCCCACACTGTGCCTGTGTGCTGCAGCTTGCATCTTCGCCTTTGGGAAGCTGCCGCTCGCCGATTCTCCCGGAGGCGAAGAAGCGGCTTCTTCGCACACAGAGCATTGTGGCGAGCGCAGGGAGCTCCTGAGAGCGGTTTGTGCCGAAAGAAGCCCGGGACCGGCACTTAGCTTCGGAGAGCTGCGTATCTGCGTCTTCTGCGTGTCTTGCCGCTCTACACTCAGCAAAAAGCTTTTCCACCATATCTTGCAAGGAGAAACTCTGCCAGGAAAGAAAACATCCAAAATCTTGTTCTAAAGCTTGCACGGGGGTCTGCAAAGAGTTTGGCAAGAATGAAAGGTAGTTGTCCAAAACTCGTTCTTTTCCAATAGAATAACCATGGAAAAGGCAGGAGAGTGGTAAAGTACTGTTTTCTCTAAGTCTGAAGGCTGCCCACACTGTGCCTGCGTGCTGCAGCTTGCATCTTCGCCTTTGGGAAGCTGCCGCTCGCCGATTCTCCCGGAGGCGAAGAAGCGGCTTCTTCGCACACAGAGCATTGTGGCGAGCGCAGGGAGCTCCTGAGAGCGGTTTGTGCCGAAAGAAGCCCGGGACCGGCACTTAGCTTCGGAGAGCTGCGTATCTGCGTCTTCTGCGTGTCTTGCCGCTCTACACTCAGCAAAAAGCTTTTCCACCATATCTTGCAAGGAGAAACTCTGCCAGGAAAGAAAACATCCAAAATCTTGTTCTAAAGCTTGCACGGGGGTCTGCAAAGAGTTTGGCAAGAATGAAAGGTAGTTGTCCAAAACTCGTTCTTTTCCAATAGAATAACCATGGAAAAGGCAGGAGAGTGGTAAAGTACTGTTTTCTCTAAGTCTGAAGGCTGCCCACACTGTGCCTGTGTGCTGCAGCTTGCATCTTCGCCTTTGGGAAGCTGCCGCTCGCCGATTCTCCCGGAGGCGAAGAAGCGGCTTCTTCGCACACAGAGCATTGTGGCGAGCGCAGGGAGCTCCTGAGAGCGGTTTGTGCCGAAAGAAGCCCGGGACAGGCACTTAGCTTCGGAGAGCTGCGTATCTGCGTCTTCTGCGTGTCTTGCCGCTCTACACTCAGCAAAAAGCTTTTCCACCATATCTTGCAAGGAGAAACTCTGCCAGGAAAGAAAACATCCAAAATCTTGTTCTAAAGCTTGCACGGGGGTCTGCAAAGAGTTTGGCAAGAATGAAAGGTAGTTGTCCAAAACTCGTTCTTTTCCAATAGAATAACCATGGAAAAGGCAGGAGAGTGGTAAAGTTCTGTTTTCTCTAAGTCTGAATGCTGCCCACACTGTGCCTGTGTGCTGCAGCTTGCATCTTCGCCTTTGGGAAGCTGCCGCTCGCCGATTCTCCCGGAGGCGAAGAAGCGGCTTCTTCGCACACAGAGCATTGTGGCGAGCGCAGGGAGCTCCTGAGAGCGGTTTGTGCCGAAAGAAGCCCGGGACCGGCACTTAGCTTCGGAGAGCTGCGTATCTGCGTCTTCTGCGTGTCTTGCCGCTCTACACTCAGCAAAAAGCTTTTCCACCATATCTTGCAAGGAGAAACTCTGCCAGGAAAGAAAACATCCAAAATCTTGTTCTAAAGCTTGCACGGGGGTCTGCAAAGAGTTTGGCAAGAATGAAAGGTAGTTGTCCAAAACTCGTTCTTTTCCAATAGAATAACCATGGAAAAGGCAGGAGAGTGGTAAAGTACTGTTTTCTCTAAGTCTGAATGCTGCCCACACTGTGCCTGTGTGCTGCAGCTTGCATCTTCGCCTTTGGGAAGCTGCCGCTCGCCGATTCTCCCGGAGGCGAAGAAGCGGCTTCTTCGCACACAGAGCATTGTGGCGAGCGCAGGGAGCTCCTGAGAGCGGTTTGTGCCGAAAGAAGCCCGGGACCGGCACTTAGCTTCGGAGAGCTGCGTATCTGCGTCTTCTGCGTGTCTTGCCGCTCTACACTCAGCAAAAAGCTTTTCCACCATATCTTGCAAGGAGAAACTCTGCCAGGAAAGAAAACATCCAAAATCTTGTTCTAAAGCTTGCACGGGGGTCTGCAAAGCGTTTGGCAAGAATGAAAGGTAGTTGTCCAAAACTCGTTCTTTTCCAATAGAATAACCATGGAAAAGGCAGGAGAGTGGTAAAGTACTGTTTTCTCTAAGTCTGAATGCTGCCCACACTGTGCCTGTGTGCTGCAGCTTGCATCTTCGCCTTTGGGAAGCTGCCGCTCGCCGATTCTCCCGGAGGCGAAGAAGCGGCTTCTTCGCACACAGAGCATTGTGGCGAGCGCAGGGAGCTCCTGAGAGCGGTTTGTGCCGAAAGAAGCCCGGGACCGGCACTTAGCTTCGGAGAGCTGCGTATCTGCGTCTTCTGCGTGTCTTGCCGCTCTACACTCAGCAAAAAGCTTTTCCACCATATCTTGCAAGGAGAAACTCTGCCAGGAAAGAAAACATCCAAAATCTTGTTCTAAAGCTTGCACGGGGGTCTGCAAAGAGTTTGGCAAGAATGAAAGGTAGTTGTCCAAAACTCGTTCTTTTCCAATAGAATAACCATGGAAAAGGCAGGAGAGTGGTAAAGTTCTGTTTTCTCTAAGTCTGAATGCTGCCCACACTGTGCCTGTGTGCTGCAGCTTGCATCTTCGCCTTTGGGAAGCTGCCGCTCGCCGATTCTCCCGGAGGCGAAGAAGCGGCTTCTTCGCACACAGAGCATTGTGGCGAGCGCAGGGAGCTCCTGAGAGCGGTTTGTGCCGAAAGAAGCCCGGGACCGGCACTTAGCTTCAGAGAGCTGCGTATCTGCGTCTTCTCCGTGTCTTGCCGCTCTACACTCAGCAAAAAGCTTTTCCACCATATCTTGCAAGGAGAAACTCTGCCAGGAAAGAAAACATCCAAAATCTTGTTCTAAAGCTTGCACGGGGGTCTGCAAAGCGTTTGGCAAGAATGAAAGGTAGTTGTCCAAAACTCGTTCTTTTCCAATAGAATAACCATGGAAAAGGCAGGAGAGTGGTAAAGTACTGTTTTCTCTAAGTCTGAATGCTGCCCACACTGTGCCTGCGTGCTGCAGCTTGCATCTTCGCCTTTGGGAAGCTGCCGCTCGCCGATTCTCCCGGAGGCGAAGAAGCGGCTTCTTCGCACACAGAGCATTGTGGCGAGCGCAGGGAGCTCCTGAGAGCGGTTTGTGCCGAAAGAAGCCCGGGACCGGCACTTAGCTTCGGAGAGCTGCGTATCTGCGTCTTCTGCGTGTCTTGCCGCTCTACACTCAGCAAAAAGCTTTTCCACCATATCTTGCAAGGAGAAACTCTGCCAGGAAAGAAAACATCCAAAATCTTGTTCTAAAGCTTGCACGGGGGTCTGCAAAGAGTTTGGCAAGAATGAAAGGTAGTTGTCCAAAACTCGTTCTTTTCCAATAGAATAACCATGGAAAAGGCAGGAGAGTGGTAAAGTACTGTTTTCTCTAAGTCTGAATGCTGCCCACACTGTGCCTGTGTGCTGCAGCTTGCATCTTCGCCTTTGGGAAGCTGCCGCTCGCCGATTCTCCCGGAGGCGAAGAAGCGGCTTCTTCGCACACAGAGCATTGTGGCGAGCGCAGGGAGCTCCTGAGAGCGGTTTGTGCCGAAAGAAGCCCGGGACCGGCACTTAGCTTCGGAGAGCTGCGTATCTGCGTCTTCTGCGTGTCTTGCCGCTCTACACTCAGCAAAAAGCTTTTCCACCATATCTTGCAAGGAGAAACTCTGCCAGGAAAGAAAACATCCAAAATCTTGTTCTAACGCTTGCACGGGGGTCTGCAAAGAGTTTGGCAAGAATGAAAGGTAGTTGTCCAAAACTCGTTCTTTTCCAATAGAATAACCATGGAAAAGGCAGGAGAGTGGTAAAGTACTGTTTTCTCTAAGTCTGAATGCTGCCCACACTGTGCCTGCGTGCTGCAGCTTGCATCTTCGCCTTTGGGAAGCTGCCGCTCGCCGATTCTCCCGGAGGCGAAGAAGCGGCTTCTTCGCACACAGAGCATTGTGGCGAGCGCAGGGAGCTCCTGAGAGCGGTTTGTGCCGAAAGAAGCCCGGGACCGGCACTTAGCTTCGGAGAGCTGCGTATCTGCGTCTTCTGTGTGTCTTGCCGCTCTACACTCAGCAAAAAGCTTTTCCACCATATCTTGCAAGGAGAAACTCTGCCAGGAAAGAAAACATCCAAAATCTTGTTCTAAAGCTTGCACGGGGGTCTGCAAAGAGTTTGACAAGAATGAAAGGTAGTTGTCCAAAACTCGTTCTTTTCCAATAGAATAACCATGGAAAAGGCAGGAGAGTGGTAAAGTACTGTTTTCTCTAAGTCTGAATGCTGCCCACACTGTGCCTGTGTGCTGCAGCTTGCATCTTCGCCTTTGGGAAGCTGCCGCTCGCCGATTCTCCCGGAGGCGAAGAAGCGGCTTCTTCGCACACAGAGCATTGTGGCGAGCGCAGGGAGCTCCTGAGAGCGGTTTGTGCCGAAAGAAGCCCGGGACCGGCACTTAGCTTCGGAGAGCTGCGTATCTGCGTCTTCTGCGTGTCTTGCCGCTCTACACTCAGCAAAAAGCTTTTCCACCATATCTTGCAAGGAGAAACTCTGCCAGGAAAGAAAACATCCAAAATCTTGTTCTAAAGCTTGCACGGGGGTCTGCAAAGAGTTTGGCAAGAATGAAAGGTAGTTGTCCAAAACTCGTTCTTTTCCAATAGAATAACCATGGAAAAGGCAGGAGAGTGGTAAAGTTCTGTTTTCTCTAAGTCTGAATGCTGCCCACACTGTGCCTGCGTGCTGCAGCTTGCATCTTCGCCTTTGGGAAGCTGCCGCTCGCCGATTCTCCCGCAGGCGAAGAAGCGGCTTCTTCGCACACAGAGCATTGTGGCGAGCGCAGGGAGCTCCTGAGAGCGGTTTGTGCCGAAAGAACCCCGGGACCGGCACTTAGCTTCGGAGAGCTGCGTATCTGCGTCTTCTGCGTGTCTTGCCGCTCTACACTCAGCAAAAAGCTTTTCCACCGTATCTTGCAAGGAGAAACTCTGCCAGGAAAGAAAACATCCAAAATCTTGTTCTAAAGCTTGCACGGGGGTCTGCAAAGAGTTTGACAAGAATGAAAGGTAGTTGTCCAAAACTCGTTCTTTTCCAATAGAATAACCATGGAAAAGGCAGGAGAGTGGTAAAGTTCTGTTTTCTCTAAGTCTGAATGCTGCCCACACTGTGCCTGTGTGCTGCAGCTTGCATCTTCGCCTTTGGGAAGCTGCCGCTCGCCGATTCTCCCGGAGGCGAAGAAGCGGCTTCTTCGCACACAGAGCATTGTGGCGAGCGCAGGGAGCTCCTGAGAGCGGTTTGTGCCGAAAGAAGCCCGGGACCGGCACTTAGCTTCGGAGAGCTGCGTATCTGCGTCTTCTGCGTGTCTTGCCGCTCTACACTCAGCAAAAAGCTTTTCCACCATATCTTGCAAGGAGAAACTCTGCCAGGAAAGAAAACATCCAAAATCTTCTTCTAAAGCTTGCACGGGGGTCTGCAAAGAGTTTGGCAAGAATGAAAGGTAGTTGTCCAAAACTCGTTCTTTTCCAATAGAATAACCATGGAAAAGGCAGGAGAGTGGTAAAGTACTGTTTTCTCTAAGTCTGAATGCTGCCCACACTGTGCCTGTGTGGTGCAGCTTGCATCTTCGCCTTTGGGAAGCTGCCGCTCGCCGATTCTCCCGCAGGCGAAGAAGCGTCTTCTTCGCACACAGAGCATTGTGGCGAGCGCAGGGAGCTCCTGAGAGCGGTTTGTGCCGAAAGAAGCCCGGGACCGGCACTTAGCTTCGGAGAGCTGCGTATCTGCGTCTTCTGCGTGTCTTGCCGCTCTACACTCAGCAAGAAGCTTTTCCACCATATCTTGCAAGGAGAAACTCTGCCAGGAAAGAAAACATCCAAAATCTTGTTCTAAAGCTTGCACGGGGGTCTGCAAAGAGTTTGGCAAGAATGAAAGGTAGTTGTCCAAAACTCGTTCTTTTCCAATAGAATAACCATGGAAAAGGCAGGAGAGTGGTAAAGTACTGTTTTCTCTAAGTCTGAATGCTGCCCACACTGTGCCTGCGTGCTGCAGCTTGCATCTTCGCCTTTGGGAAGCTGCCGCTCGCCGATTCTCCCGGAGGCGAAGAAGCGGCTTCTTCGCACACAGAGCATTGTGGCGAGCGCAGGGAGCTCCTGAGAGCGGTTTGTGCCGAAAGAAGCCCGGGACCGGCACTTAGCTTCGGAGAGCTGCGTATCTGCGTCTTCTGCGTGTCTTGCCGCTCTACACTCAGCAAAAAGCTTTTCCACCATATCTTGCAAGGAGAAACTCTGCCAGGAAAGAAAACATCCAAAATCTTGTTCTAAAGCTTGCACGGGGGTCTGCAAAGAGTTTGGCAAGAATGAAAGGTAGTTGTCCAAAACTCGTTCTTTTCCAATAGAATAACCATGGAAAAGGCAGGAGAGTGGTAAAGTACTGTTTTCTCTAAGTCTGAATGCTGCCCACACTGTGCCTGTGTGCTGCAGCTTGCATCTTCGCCTTTGGGAAGCTGCCGCTCGCCGATTCTCCCGGAGGCGAAGAAGCGGCTTCTTCGCACACAGAGCATTGTGGCGAGCGCAGGGAGCTCCTGAGAGCGGTTTGTGCCGAAAGAAGCCCGGGACCGGCACTTAGCTTCGGAGAGCTGCGTATCTGCGTCTTCTGTGTGTCTTGCCGCTCTACACTCAGCAAAAAGCTTTTCCACCATATCTTGCAAGGAGAAACTCTGCCAGGAAAGAAAACATCCAAAATCTTGTTCTAAAGCTTGCACGGGGGTCTGCAAAGAGTTTGACAAGAATGAAAGGTAGTTGTCCAAAACTCGTTCTTTTCCAATAGAATAACCATGGAAAAGGCAGGAGAGTGGTAAAGTTCTGTTTTCTCTAAGTCTGAATGCTGCCCACACTGTGCCTGTGTGCTGCAGCTTGCATCTTCGCCTTTGGGAAGCTGCCGCTCGCCGATTCTCCCGGAGGCGAAGAAGCGGCTTCTTCGCACACAGAGCATTGTGGCGAGCGCAGGGAGCTCCTGAGAGCGGTTTGTGCCGAAAGAAGCCCGGGACCGGCACTTAGCTTCGGAGAGCTGCGTATCTGCGTCTTCTGCGTGTCTTGCCGCTCTACACTCAGCAAAAAGCTTTTCCACCATATCTTGCAAGGAGAAACTCTGCCAGGAAAGAAAACATCCAAAATCTTGTTCTAAAGCGTGCACGGGGGTCTGCAAAGAGTTTGGCAAGAATGAAAGGTAGTTGTCCAAAACTCGTTCTTTTCCAATAGAATAACCATGGAAAAGGCAGGAGAGTGGTAAAGTACTGTTTTCTCTAAGTCTGAATGCTGCCCACACTGTGCCTGTGTGCTGCAGCTTGCATCTTCGCCTTTGGGAAGCTGCCGCTCGCCGATTCTCCCGGAGGCGAAGAAGCGGCTTCTTCGCACACAGAGCATTGTGGCGAGCGCAGGGAGCTCCTGAGAGCGGTTTGTGCCGAAAGAAGCCCGGGACCGGCACTTAGCTTCGGAGAGCTGCGTATCTGCGTCTTCTGCGTGTCTTGCCGCTCTACACTCAGCAAAAAGCTTTTCCACCATATCTTGCAAGGAGAAACTCTGCCAGGAAAGAAAACATCCAAAATCTTGTTCTAAAGCTTGCACGGGGGTCTGCAAAGCGTTTGGCAAGAATGAAAGGTAGTTGTCCAAAACTCGTTCTTTTCCAATAGAATAACCATGGAAAAGGCAGGAGAGTGGTAAAGTACTGTTTTCTCTAAGTCTGAATGCTGCCCACACTGTGCCTGTGTGCTGCAGCTTGCATCTTCGCCTTTGGGAAGCTGCCGCTCGCCGATTCTACCGGAGGCGAAGAAGCGGCTTCTTCGCACACAGAGCATTGTGGCGAGCGCAGGGAGCTCCTGAGAGCGGTTTGTGCCGAAAGAAGCCCGGGACCGGCACTTAGCTTCGGAGAGCTGCGTATCTGCGTCTTCTGCGTGTCTTGCCGCTCTACACTCAGCAAAAAGCTTTTCCACCATATCTTGCAAGGAGAAACTCTGCCAGGAAAGAAAACATCCAAAATCTTGTTCTAAAGCTTGCACGGGGGTCTGCAAAGCGTTTGGCAAGAATGAAAGGTAGTTGTCCAAAACTCGTTCTTTTCCAATAGAATAACCATGGAAAAGGCAGGAGAGTGGTAAAGTACTGTTTTCTCTAAGTCTGAATGCTGCCCACACTGTGCCTGCGTGCTGCAGCTTGCATCTTCGCCTTTGGGAAGCTGCCGCTCGCCGATTCTCCCGGAGGCGAAGAAGCGGCTTCTTCGCACACAGAGCATTGTGGCGAGCGCAGGGAGCTCCTGAGAGCGGTTTGTGCCGAAAGAAGCCCGGGACCGGCACTTAGCTTCGGAGAGCTGCGTATCTGCGTCTTCTGCGTGTCTTGCCGCTCTACACTCAGCAAAAAGCTTTTCCACCATATCTTGCAAGGAGAAACTCTGCCAGGAAAGAAAACATCCAAAATCTTGTTCTAAAGCTTGCACGGGGGTCTGCAAAGAGTTTGGCAAGAATGAAAGGTAGTTGTCCAAAACTCGTTCTTTTCCAATAGAATAACCATGGAAAAGGCAGGAGAGTGGTAAAGTACTGTTTTCTCGAAGTCTGAATGCTGCCCACACTGTGCCTGTGTGCTGCAGCTTGCATCTTCGCCTTTGGGAAGCTGCCGCTCGCCGATTCTCCCGGAGGCGAAGAAGCGGCTTCTTCGCACACAGAGCATTGTGGCGAGCGCAGGGAGCTCCTGAGAGCGGTTTGTGCCGAAAGAAGCCCGGGACCGGCACTTAGCTTCGGAGAGCTGCGTATCTGCGTCTTCTGCGTGTCTTGCCGCTCTACACTCAGCAAAAAGCTTTTCCACCATATCTTGCAAGGAGAAACTCTGCCAGGAAAGAAAACATCCAAAATCTTGTTCTAACGCTTGCACGGGGGTCTGCAAAGAGTTTGGCAAGAATGAAAGGTAGTTGTCCAAAACTCGTTCTTTTCCAATAGAATAACCATGGAAAAGGCAGGAGAGTGGTAAAGTACTGTTTTCTCTAAGTCTGAATGCTGCCCACACTGTGCCTGCGTGCTGCAGCTTGCATCTTCGCCTTTGGGAAGCTGCCGCTCGCCGATTCTCCCGGAGGCGAAGAAGCGGCTTCTTCGCACACAGAGCATTGTGGCGAGCGCAGGGAGCTCCTGAGAGCGGTTTGTGCCGAAAGAAGCCCGGGACCGGCACTTAGCTTCGGAGAGCTGCGTATCTGCGTCTTCTGTGTGTCTTGCCGCTCTACACTCAGCAAAAAGCTTTTCCACCATATCTTGCAAGGAGAAACTCTGCCAGGAAAGAAAACATCCAAAATCTTGTTCTAAAGCTTGCACGGGGGTCTGCAAAGAGTTTGACAAGAATGAAAGGTAGTTGTCCAAAACTCGTTCTTTTCCAATAGAATAACCATGGAAAAGGCAGGAGAGTGGTAAAGTACTGTTTTCTCTAAGTCTGAATGCTGCCCACACTGTGCCTGTGTGCTGCAGCTTGCATCTTCGCCTTTGGGAAGCTGCCGCTCGCCGATTCTCCCGGAGGCGAAGAAGCGGCTTCTTCGCACACAGAGCATTGTGGCGAGCGCAGGGAGCTCCTGAGAGCGGTTTGTGCCGAAAGAAGCCCGGGACCGGCACTTAGCTTCGGAGAGCTGCGTATCTGCGTCTTCTGCGTGTCTTGCCGCTCTACACTCAGCAAAAAGCTTTTCCACCATATCTTGCAAGGAGAAACTCTGCCAGGAAAGAAAACATCCAAAATCTTGTTCTAAAGCTTGCACGGGGGTCTGCAAAGAGTTTGGCAAGAATGAAAGGTAGTTGTCCAAAACTCGTTCTTTTCCAATAGAATAACCATGGAAAAGGCAGGAGAGTGGTAAAGTTCTGTTTTCTCTAAGTCTGAATGCTGCCCACACTGTGCCTGTGTGCTGCAGCTTGCATCTTCGCCTTTGGGAAGCTGCCGCTCGCCGATTCTCCCGGAGGCGAAGAAGCGGCTTCTTCGCACACAGAGCATTGTGGCGAGCGCAGGGAGCTCCTGAGAGCGGTTTGTGCCGAAAGAAGCCCGGGACCGGCACTTAGCTTCGGAGAGCTGCGTATCTGCGTCTTCTGCGTGTCTTGCCGCTCTACACTCAGCAAAAAGCTTTTCCACCATATCTTGCAAGGAGAAACTCTGCCAGGAAAGAAAACATCCAAAATCTTGTTCTAAAGCTTGCACGGGGGTCTGCAAAGCGTTTGGCAAGAATGAAAGGTAGTTGTCCAAAACTCGTTCTTTTCCAATAGAATAACCATGGAAAAGGCAGGAGAGTGGTAAAGTACTGTTTTCTCTAAGTCTGAATGCTGCCCACACTGTGCCTGTGTGGTGCAGCTTGCATCTTCGCCTTTGGGAAGCTGCCGCTCGCCGATTCTCCCGGAGGCGAAGAAGCGGCTTCTTCGCACACAGAGCATTGTGGCGAGCGCAGGGAGCTCCTGAGAGCGGTTTGTGCCGAAAGAAGCCCGGGACCGGCACTTAGCTTCGGAGAGCTGCGTATCTGCGTCTTCTGCGTGTCTTGCCGCTCTACACTCAGCAAAAAGCTTTTCCACCATATCTTGCAAGGAGAAACTCTGCCAGGAAAGAAAACATCCAAAATCTTGTTCTAAAGCTTGCACGGGGGTCTGCAAAGCGTTTGGCAAGAATGAAAGGTAGTTGTCCAAAACTCGTTCTTTTCCAATAGAATAACCATGGAAAAGGCAGGAGAGTGGTAAAGTACTGTTTTCTCTAAGTCTGAATGCTGCCCACACTGTGCCTGTGTGCTGCAGCTTGCATCTTCGCCTTTGGGAAGCTGCCGCTCGCCGATTCTCCCGGAGGCGAAGAAGCGGCTTCTTCGCACACAGAGCATTGTGGCGAGCGCAGGGAGCTCCTGAGAGCGGTTTGTGCCGAAAGAAGCCCGGGACCGGCACTTAGCTTCGGAGAGCTGCGTATCTGCGTCTTCTGCGTGTCTTGCCGCTCTACACTCAGCAAAAAGCTTTTCCACCATATCTTGCAAGGAGAAACTCTGCCAGGAAAGAAAACATCCAAAATCTTGTTCTAAAGCTTGCACGGGGGTCTGCAAAGAGTTTGGCAAGAATGAAAGGTAGTTGTCCAAAACTCGTTCTTTTCCAATAGAATAACCATGGAAAAGGCAGGAGAGTGGTAAAGTACTGTTTTCTCTAAGTCTGAATGCTGCCCACACTGTGCCTGCGTGCTGCAGCTTGCATCTTCGCCTTTGGGAAGCTGCCGCTCGCCGATTCTCCCGGAGGCGAAGAAGCGGCTTCTTCGCACACAGAGCATTGTGGCGAGCGCAGGGAGCTCCTGAGAGCGGTTTGTGCCGAAAGAAGCCCGGGACCGGCACTTAGCTTCGGAGAGCTGCGTATCTGCGTCTTCTGCGTGTCTTGCCGCTCTACACTCAGCAAAAAGCTTTTCCACCATATCTTGCAAGGAGAAACTCTGCCAGGAAAGAAAACATCCAAAATCTTGTTCTAAAGCTTGCACGGGGGTCTGCAAAGAGTTTGGCAAGAATGAAAGGTAGTTGTCCAAAACTCGTTCTTTTCCAATAGAATAACCATGGAAAAGGCAGGAGAGTGGTAAAGTACTGTTTTCTCCAAGTCTGAATGCTGCCCACACTGTGCCTGTGTGCTGCAGCTTGCATCTTCGCCTTTGGGAAGCTGCCGCTCGCCGATTCTCCCGGAGGCGAAGAAGCGGCTTCTTCGCACACAGAGCATTGTGGCGAGCGCAGGGAGCTCCTGAGAGCGGTTTGTGCCGAAAGAAGCCCGGGACCGGCACTTAGCTTCGGAGAGCTGCGTATCTGCGTCTTCTGCGTGTCTTGCCGCTCTACACTCAGCAAAAAGCTTTTCCACCATATCTTGCAAGGAGAAACTCTGCCAGGAAAGAAAACATCCAAAATCTTGTTCTAACGCTTGCACGGGGGTCTGCAAAGAGTTTGGCAAGAATGAAAGGTAGTTGTCCAAAACTCGTTCTTTTCCAATAGAATAACCATGGAAAAGGCAGGAGAGTGGTAAAGTACTGTTTTCTCCAAGTCTGAATGCTGCCCACACTGTGCCTGCGTGCTGCAGCTTGCATCTTCGCCTTTGGGAAGCTGCCGCTCGCCGATTCTCCCGGAGGCGAAGAAGCGGCTTCTTCGCACACAGAGCATTGTGGCGAGCGCAGGGAGCTCCTGAGAGCGGTTTGTGCCGAAAGAAGCCCGGGACCGGCACTTAGCTTCGGAGAGCTGCGTATCTGCGTCTTCTGCGTGTCTTGCCGCTCTACACTCAGCAAAAAGCTTTTCCACCATATCTTGCAAGGAGAAACTCTGCCAGGAAAGAAAACATCCAAAATCTTGTTCTAAAGCTTGCACGGGGGTCTGCAAAGAGTTTGGCAAGAATGAAAGGTAGTTGTCCAAAACTCGTTCTTTTCCAATAGAATAACCATGGAAAAGGCAGGAGAGTGGTAAAGTACTGTTTTCTCTAAGTCTGAAGGCTGCCCACACTGTGCCTGCGTGCTGCAGCTTGCATCTTCGCCTTTGGGAAGCTGCCGCTCGCCGATTCTCCCGGAGGCGAAGAAGCGGCTTCTTCGCACACAGAGCATTGTGGCGAGCGCAGGGAGCTCCTGAGAGCGGTTTGTGCCGAAAGAAGCCCGGGACCGGCACTTAGCTTCGGAGAGCTGCGTATCTGCGTCTTCTGCGTGTCTTGCCGCTCTACACTCAGCAAAAAGCTTTTACACCATATCTTGCAAGGAGAAACTCTGCCAGGAAAGAAAACATCCAAAATCTTGTTCTAAAGCTTGCACGGAGGTCTGCAAAGAGTTTGGCAAGAATGAAAGGTAGTTGCCCAAAACTCGTTCTTTTCCAATAGAATAACCATGGAAAAGGCAGGAGAGTGGTAAAGTACTGTTTTCTCTAAGTCTGAATGCTGCCCACACTGTGCCTGTGTGCTGCAGCTTGCATCTTCGCCTTTGGGAAGCTGCCGCTCGCCGATTCTCCCGGAGGCGAAGAAGCGGCTTCTTCGCACAGAGAGCATTGTGGCGAGCGCAGGGAGCTCCTGAGAGCGGTTTGTGCCGAAAGAAGCCCGGGACCGGCACTTAGCTTCGGAGAGCTGCGTATCTGCGTCTTCTGCGTGTCTTGCCGCTCTACACTCAGCAAAAAGCTTTTCCACCATATCTTGCAAGGAGAAACTCTGCCAGGAAAGAAAACATCCAAAATCTTGTTCTAAAGTGTGCACGGAGGTCTGCAAAGAGTTTGGCAAGAATGAAAGGTAGTTGCCCAAAACTCGTTCTTTTCCAATAGAATAACCATGGAAAAGGCAGGAGAGTGGTAAAGTTCTGTTTTCTCTAAGTCTGAATGCTGCCCACACTGTGCCTGTGTGCTGCAGCTTGCATCTTCGCCTTTGGGAAGCTGCCGCTCGCCGATTCTCCCGGAGGCGAAGAAGCGGCTTCTTCGCACACAGAGCATTGTGGCGAGCGCAGGGAGCTCCTGAGAGCGGTTTGTGCCGAAAGAAGCCCGGGACCGGCACTTAGCTTCGGAGAGCTGCGTATCTGCGTCTTCTGCGTGTCTTGCCGCTCTACACTCAGCAAAAAGCTTTTCCACCATATCTTGCAAGGAGAAACTCTGCCAGGAAAGAAAACATCCAAAATCTTGTTCTAAAGCTTGCACGGAGGTCTGCAAAGAGTTTGGCAAGAATGAAAGGTAGTTGCCCAAAACTCGTTCTTTTCCAATATAATAACCATGGAAAAGGCAGGAGAGTGGTAAAGTACTGTTTTCTCTAAGTCTGAATGCTGCCCACACTGTGCCTGCGTGCTGCAGCTTGCATCTTCGCCTTTGGGAAGCTGCCGCTCGCCGATTCTCCCGGAGGCGAAGAAGCGGCTTCTTCGCACACAGAGCATTGTGGCGAGCGCAGGGAGCTCCTGAGAGCGGTTTGTGCCGAAAGAAGCCCGGGACCGGCACTTAGCTTCGGAGAGCTGCGTATCTGCGTCTTCTGCGTGTCTTGCCGCTCTACACTCAGCCAAAAGCTTTTCCACCATATCTTGCAAGGAGAAACTCTGCCAGGAAAGAAAACATCCAAAATCTTGTTCTAAAGCTTGCACGGGGGTCTGCAAAGAGTTTGGCAAGAATGAAAGGTAGTTGTCCAAAACTCGTTCTTTTCCAATAGAATAACCATGGAAAAGGCAGGAGAGTGGTAAAGTTCTGTTTCCTCTAAGTCTGAATGCTGCCCACACTGTGCCTGCGTGCTGCAGCTTGCATCTTCGCCTTTGGGAAGCTGCCGCTCGCCGATTCTCCCGGAGGCGAAGAAGCGGCTTCTTCGCACACAGAGCATTGTGGCGAGCGCAGGGAGCTCCTGAGAGCGGTTTGTGCCGAAAGAAGCCCGGGACCGGCACTTAGCTTCGGAGAGCTGCGTATCTGCGTCTTCTGCGTGTCTTGCCGCTCTACACTCAGCAAAAAGCTTTTCCACCATATCTTGCAAGGAGAAACTCTGCCAGGAAAGAAAACATCCAAAATCTTGTTCTAAAGCTTGCACGGGGGTCTGCAAAGAGTTTGACAAGAATGAAAGGTAGTTGTCCAAAACTCGTTCTTTTCCAATAGAATAACCATGGAAAAGGCAGGAGAGTGGTAAAGTTCTGTTTTCTCTAAGTCTGAATGCTGCCCACACTGTGCCTGTGTGCTGCAGCTTGCATCTTCGCCTTTGGGAAGCTGCCGCTCGCCGATTCTCCCGCAGGCGAAGAAGCGGCTTCTTCGCACACAGAGCATTGTGGCGAGCGCAGGGAGCTCCTGAGAGCGGTTTGTGCCGAAAGAAGCCCGGGACCGGCACTTAGCTTCGGAGAGCTGCGTATCTGCGTCTTCTGCGTGTCTTGCCGCTCTACACTCAGCAAAAAGCTTTTCCACCATATCTTGCAAGGAGAAACTCTGCCAGGAAAGAAAACATCCAAAATCTTGTTCTAAAGCTTGCACGGGGGTCTGCAAAGAGTTTGGCAAGAATGAAAGGTAGTTGTCCAAAACTCGTTCTTTTCCAATAGAATAACCATGGAAAAGGCAGGAGAGTGGTAAAGTACTGTTTTCTCTAAGTCTGAATGCTGCCCACACTGTGCCTGCGTGCTGCAGCTTGCATCTTCGCCTTTGGGAAGCTGCCGCTCGCCGATTCTCCCGGAGGCGAAGAAGCGGCTTCTTCGCACACAGAGCATTGTGGCGAGCGCAGGGAGCTCCTGAGAGCGGTTTGTGCCGAAAGAAGCCCGGGACCGGCACTTAGCTTCGGAGAGCTGCGTATCTGCGTCTTCTGCGTGTCTTGCCGCTCTACACTCAGCAAAAAGCTTTTCCACCATATCTTGCAAGGAGAAACTCTGCCAGGAAAGAAAACATCCAAAATCTTGTTCTAAAGCTTGCACGGGGGTCTGCAAAGAGTTTGGCAAGAATGAAAGGTAGTTGTCCAAAACTCGTTCTTTTCCAATAGAATAACCATGGAAAAGGCAGGAGAGTGGTAAAGTACTGTTTTCTCCAAGTCTGAATGCTGCCCACACTGTGCCTGCGTGCTGCAGCTTGCATCTTCGCCTTTGGGAAGCTGCCGCTCGCCGATTCTCCCGGAGGCGAAGAAGCGGCTTCTTCGCACACAGAGCATTGTGGCGAGCGCAGGGAGCTCCTGAGAGCGGTTTGTGCCGAAAGAAGCCCGGGACCGGCACTTAGCTTCGGAGAGCTGCGTATCTGCGTCTTCTGCGTGTCTTGCCGCTCTACACTCAGCAAAAAGCTTTTCCACCATATCTTGCAAGGAGAAACTCTGCCAGGAAAGAAAACATCCAAAATCTTGTTCTAAAGCTTGCACGGGGGTCTGCAAAGAGTTTGGCAAGAATGAAAGGTAGTTGCCCAAAACTCGTTCTTTTCCAATAGAATAACCATGGAAAAGGCAGGAGAGTGGTAAAGTACTGTTTTCTCTAAGTCTGAATGCTGCCCACACTGTGCCTGTGTGCTGCAGCTTGCATCTTCGCCTTTGGGAAGCTGCCGCTCGCCGATTCTCCCGGAGGCGAAGACGCGGCTTCTTCGCACACAGAGCATTGTGGCGAGCGCAGGGAGCTCCTGAGAGCGGTTTGTGCCGAAAGAAGCCCGGGACCGGCACTTAGCTTCGGAGAGCTGCGTATCTGCGTCTTCTGCGTGTCTTGCCGCTCTACACTCAGCAAAAAGCTTTTCCACCATATCTTGCAAGGAGAAACTCTGCCAGGAAAGAAAACATCCAAAATCTTGTTCTAACGCTTGCACGGGGGTCTGCAAAGAGTTTGGCAAGAATGAAAGGTAGTTGTCCAAAACTCGTTCTTTTCCAATAGAATAACCATGGAAAAGGCAGGAGAGTGGTAAAGTACTGTTTTCTCTAAGTCTGAATGCTGCCCACACTGTGCCTGCGTGCTGCAGCTTGCATCTTCGCCTTTGGGATGCTGCCGCTCGCCGATTCTCCCGGAGGCGAAGAAGCGGCTTCTTCGCACACAGAGCATTGTGGCGAGCGCAGGGAGCTCCTGAGAGCGGTTTGTGCCGAAAGAAGCCCGGGACCGGCACTTAGCTTCGGAGAGCTGCGTATCTGCGTCTTCTGCGTGTCTTGCCGCTCTACACTCAGCAAAAAGCTTTTCCACCATATCTTGCAAGGAGAAACTCTGCCAGGAAAGAAAACATCCAAAATCTTGTTCTAAAGCTTGCACGGGGGTCTGCAAAGCGTTTGGCAAGAATGAAAGGTAGTTGTCCAAAACTCGTTCTTTTCCAATAGAATAACCATGGAAAAGGCAGGAGAGTGGTAAAGTACTGTTTTCTCTAAGTCTGAAGGCTGCCCACACTGTGCCTGTGTGCTGCAGCTTGCATCTTCGCCTTTGGGAAGCTGCCGCTCGCCGATTCTCCCGGAGGCGAAGAAGCGGCTTCTTCGCACACAGAGCATTGTGGCGAGCGCAGGGAGCTCCTGAGAGCGGTTTGTGCCGAAAGAAGCCCGGGACCGGCACTTAGCTTCGGAGAGCTGCGTATCTGCGTCTTCTGCGTGTCTTGCCGCTCTACACTCA
Source organism: Molothrus aeneus (assembly GCF_037042795.1). Taxonomy (NCBI): domain Eukaryota; kingdom Metazoa; phylum Chordata; class Aves; order Passeriformes; family Icteridae; genus Molothrus; species Molothrus aeneus. The sequence goes on along the minus strand of NW_027099208.1, from coordinate 416,072 downwards.
GCAAAAAGCTTTTCCACCATATCTTGCAAGGAGAAACTCTGCCAGGAAAGAAAACATCCAAAATCTTGTTCTAAAGCTTGCACGGGGGTCTGCAAAGAGTTTGGCAAGAATGAAAGGTAGTTGTCCAAAACGCGTTCTTTTCCAATAGAATAACCATGGAAAAGGCAGGAGAGTGGTAAAGTTCTGTTTTCTCTAAGTCTGAATGCTGCCCACACTGTGCCTGCGTGCTGCAGCTTGCATCTTCGCCTTTGGGAAGCTGCCGCTCGCCGATTCTCCCGGAGGCGAAGAAGCGGCTTCTTCGCACACAGAGCATTGTGGCGAGCGCAGGGAGCTCCTGAGAGCGGTTTGTGCCGAAAGAAGCCCGGGACCGGCACTTAGCTTCGGAGAGCTGCGTATCTGCGTCTTCTGCGTGTCTTGCCGCTCTACACTCAGCAAAAAGCTTTTCCACCATATCTTGCAAGGAGAAACTCTGCCAGGAAAGAAAACATCCAAAATCTTGTTCTAAAGCTTGCACGGGGGTCTGCAAAGAGTTTGGCAAGAATGAAAGGTAGTTGTCCAAAACTCGTTCTTTTCCAATAGAATAACCATGGAAAAGGCAGGAGAGTGGTAAAGTACTGTTTTCTCCAAGTCTGAATGCTGCCCACACTGTGCCTGTGTGCTGCAGCTTGCATCTTTGCCTTTGGGAAGCTGCCGCTCGCCGATTCTCCCGGAGGCGAAGAAGCGGCTTCTTCGCACACAGAGCATTGTGGCGAGCGCAGGGAGCTCCTGAGAGCGGTTTGTGCCGAAAGAAGCCCGGGACCGGCACTTAGCTTCGGAGAGCTGCGTATCTGCGTCTTCTGCGTGTCTTGCCGCTCTACACTCAGCAAAAAGCTTTTCCACCATATCTTGCAAGGAGAAACTCTGCCAGGAAAGAAAACATCCAAAATCTTGTTCTAAAGCTTGCACGGGGGTCTGCAAAGCGTTTGGCAAGAATGAAAGGTAGTTGTCCAAAACTCGTTCTTTTCCAATAGAATAACCATGGAAAAGGCAGGAGAGTGGTAAAGTACTGTTTTCTCTAAGTCTGAATGCTGCCCACACTGTGCCTGTGTGCTGCAGCTTGCATCTTCGCCTTTGGGAAGCTGCCGCTCGCCGATTCTCCCGGAGGCGAAGAAGCGGCTTCTTCGCACACAGAGCATTGTGGCGAGCGCAGGGAGCTCCTGAGAGCGGTTTGTGCCGAAAGAAGCCCGGGACCGGCACTTAGCTTCGGAGAGCTGCGTATCTGCGTCTTCTGCGTGTCTTGCCGCTCTACACTCAGCAAAAAGCTTTTCCACCATATCTTGCAAGGAGAAACTCTGCCAGGAAAGAAAACATCCAAAATCTTGTTCTAAAGCTTGCACGGGGGTCTGCAAAGAGTTTGGCAAGAATGAAAGGTAGTTGTCCAAAACTCGTTCTTTTCCAATAGAATAACCATGGAAAAGGCAGGAGAGTGGTAAAGTACTGTTTTCTCTAAGTCTGAATGCTGCCCACACTGTGCCTGCGTGCTGCAGCTTGCATCTTCGCCTTTGGGAAGCTGCCGCTCGCCGATTCTCCCGGAGGCGAAGAAGCGGCTTCTTCGCACACAGAGCATTGTGGCGAGCGCAGGGAGCTCCTGAGAGCGGTTTGTGCCGAAAGAAGCCCGGGACCGGCACTTAGCTTCGGAGAGCTGCGTATCTGCGTCTTCTGCGTGTCTTGCCGCTCTACACTCAGCAAAAAGCTTTTCCACCATATCTTGCAAGGAGAAACTCTGCCAGGAAAGAAAACATCCAAAATCTTGTTCTAAAGCTTGCACGGGGGTCTGCAAAGAGTTTGGCAAGAATGAAAGGTAGTTGTCCAAAACTCGTTCTTTTCCAATAGAATAACCATGGAAAAGGCAGGAGAGTGGTAAAGTACTGTTTTCTCCAAGTCTGAATGCTGCCCACACTGTGCCTGTGTGCTGCAGCTTGCATCTTCGCCTTTGGGAAGCTGCCGCTCGCCGATTCTCCCGGAGGCGAAGAAGCGGCTTCTTCGCACACAGAGCATTGTGGCGAGCGCAGGGAGCTCCTGAGAGCGGTTTGTGCCGAAAGAAGCCCGGGACCGGCACTTAGCTTCGGAGAGCTGCGTATCTGCGTCTTCTGCGTGTCTTGCCGCTCTACACTCAGCAAAAAGCTTTTCCACCATATCTTGCAAGGAGAAACTCTGCCAGGAAAGAAAACATCCAAAATCTTGTTCTAAAGCTTGCACGGGGGTCTGCAAAGAGTTTGGCAAGAATGAAAGGTAGTTGTCCAAAACTCGTTCTTTTCCAATAGAATAACCATGGAAAAGGCAGGAGAGTGGTAAAGTACTGTTTTCTCCAAGTCTGAATGCTGCCCACACTGTGCCTGCGTGCTGCAGCTTGCATCTTCGCCTTTGGGAAGCTGCCGCTCGCCGATTCTCCCGGAGGCGAAGAAGCGGCTTCTTCGCACACAGAGCATTGTGGCGAGCGCAGGGAGCTCCTGAGAGCGGTTTGTGCCGAAAGAAGCCCGGGACCGGCACTTAGCTTCGGAGAGCTGCGTATCTGCGTCTTCTGCGTGTCTTGCCGCTCTACACTCAGCAAAAAGCTTTTCCACCATATCTTGCAAGGAGAAACTCTGCCAGGAAAGAAAACATCCAAAATCTTGTTCTAAAGCTTGCACGGGGGTCTGCAAAGAGTTTGGCAAGAATGAAAGGTAGTTGTCCAAAACTCGTTCTTTTCCAATAGAATAACCATGGAAAAGGCAGGAGAGTGGTAAAGTACTGTTTTCTCTAAGTCTGAAGGCTGCCCACACTGTGCCTGCGTGCTGCAGCTTGCATCTTCGCCTTTGGGAAGCTGCCGCTCGCCGATTCTCCCGGAGGCGAAGAAGCGGCTTCTTCGCACACAGAGCATTGTGGCGAGCGCAGGGAGCTCCTGAGAGCGGTTTGTGCCGAAAGAAGCCCGGGACCGGCACTTAGCTTCGGAGAGCTGCGTATCTGCGTCTTCTGCGTGTCTTGCCGCTCTACACTCAGCAAAAAGCTTTTCCACCATATCTTGCAAGGAGAAACTCTGCCAGGAAAGAAAACATCCAAAATCTTGTTCTAAAGCTTGCACGGAGGTCTGCAAAGAGTTTGGCAAGAATGAAAGGTAGTTGCCCAAAACTCGTTCTTTTCCAATAGAATAACCATGGAAAAGGCAGGAGAGTGGTAAAGTACTGTTTTCTCTAAGTCTGAATGCTGCCCACACTGTGCCTGTGTGCTGCAGCTTGCATCTTCGCCTTTGGGAAGCTGCCGCTCGCCGATTCTCCCGGAGGCGAAGAAGCGGCTTCTTCGCACACAGAGCATTGTGGCGAGCGCAGGGAGCTCCTGAGAGCGGTTTGTGCCGAAAGAAGCCCGGGACCGGCACTTAGCTTCGGAGAGCTGCGTATCTGCGTCTTCTGCGTGTCTTGCCGCTCTACACTCAGCAAAAAGCTTTTCCACCATATCTTGCAAGGAGAAACTCTGCCAGGAAAGAAAACATCCAAAATCTTGTTCTAAAGTGTGCACGGAGGTCTGCAAAGAGTTTGGCAAGAATGAAAGGTAGTTGCCCAAAACTCGTTCTTTTCCAATAGAATAACCATGGAAAAGGCAGGAGAGTGGTAAAGTTCTGTTTTCTCTAAGTCTGAATGCTGCCCACACTGTGCCTGTGTGCTGCAGCTTGCATCTTCGCCTTTGGGAAGCTGCCGCTCGCCGATTCTCCCGGAGGCGAAGAAGCGGCTTCTTCGCACACAGAGCATTGTGGCGAGCGCAGGGAGCTCCTGAGAGCGGTTTGTGCCGAAAGAAGCCCGGGACCGGCACTTAGCTTCGGAGAGCTGCGTATCTGCGTCTTCTGCGTGTCTTGCCGCTCTACACTCAGCAAAAAGCTTTTCCACCATATCTTGCAAGGAGAAACTCTGCCAGGAAAGAAAACATCCAAAATCTTGTTCTAAAGCTTGCACGGAGGTCTGCAAAGAGTTTGGCAAGAATGAAAGGTAGTTGCCCAAAACTCGTTCTTTTCCAATATAATAACCATGGAAAAGGCAGGAGAGTGGTAAAGTACTGTTTTCTCTAAGTCTGAATGCTGCCCACACTGTGCCTGCGTGCTGCAGCTTGCATCTTCGCCTTTGGGAAGCTGCCGCTCGCCGATTCTCCCGGAGGCGAAGAAGCGGCTTCTTCGCACACAGAGCATTGTGGCGAGCGCAGGGAGCTCCTGAGAGCGGTTTGTGCCGAAAGAAGCCCGGGACCGGCACTTAGCTTCGGAGAGCTGCGTATCTGCGTCTTCTGCGTGTCTTGCCGCTCTACACTCAGCCAAAAGCTTTTCCACCATATCTTGCAAGGAGAAACTCTGCCAGGAAAGAAAACATCCAAAATCTTGTTCTAAAGCTTGCACGGGGGTCTGCAAAGAGTTTGGCAAGAATGAAAGGTAGTTGTCCAAAACTCGTTCTTTTCCAATAGAATAACCATGGAAAAGGCAGGAGAGTGGTAAAGTTCTGTTTCCTCTAAGTCTGAATGCTGCCCACACTGTGCCTGCGTGCTGCAGCTTGCATCTTCGCCTTTGGGAAGCTGCCGCTCGCCGATTCTCCCGGAGGCGAAGAAGCGGCTTCTTCGCACACAGAGCATTGTGGCGAGCGCAGGGAGCTCCTGAGAGCGGTTTGTGCCGAAAGAAGCCCGGGACCGGCACTTAGCTTCGGAGAGCTGCGTATCTGCGTCTTCTGCGTGTCTTGCCGCTCTACACTCAGCAAAAAGCTTTTCCACCATATCTTGCAAGGAGAAACTCTGCCAGGAAAGAAAACATCCAAAATCTTGTTCTAAAGCTTGCACGGGGGTCTGCAAAGAGTTTGACAAGAATGAAAGGTAGTTGTCCAAAACTCGTTCTTTTCCAATAGAATAACCATGGAAAAGGCAGGAGAGTGGTAAAGTTCTGTTTTCTCTAAGTCTGAATGCTGCCCACACTGTGCCTGTGTGCTGCAGCTTGCATCTTCGCCTTTGGGAAGCTGCCGCTCGCCGATTCTCCCGCAGGCGAAGAAGCGGCTTCTTCGCACACAGAGCATTGTGGCGAGCGCAGGGAGCTCCTGAGAGCGGTTTGTGCCGAAAGAAGCCCGGGACCGGCACTTAGCTTCGGAGAGCTGCGTATCTGCGTCTTCTGCGTGTCTTGCCGCTCTACACTCAGCAAAAAGCTTTTCCACCATATCTTGCAAGGAGAAACTCTGCCAGGAAAGAAAACATCCAAAATCTTGTTCTAAAGCTTGCACGGGGGTCTGCAAAGAGTTTGGCAAGAATGAAAGGTAGTTGTCCAAAACTCGTTCTTTTCCAATAGAATAACCATGGAAAAGGCAGGAGAGTGGTAAAGTACTGTTTTCTCTAAGTCTGAATGCTGCCCACACTGTGCCTGCGTGCTGCAGCTTGCATCTTCGCCTTTGGGAAGCTGCCGCTCGCCGATTCTCCCGGAGGCGAAGAAGCGGCTTCTTCGCACACAGAGCATTGTGGCGAGCGCAGGGAGCTCCTGAGAGCGGTTTGTGCCGAAAGAAGCCCGGGACCGGCACTTAGCTTCGGAGAGCTGCGTATCTGCGTCTTCTGCGTGTCTTGCCGCTCTACACTCAGCAAAAAGCTTTTCCACCATATCTTGCAAGGAGAAACTCTGCCAGGAAAGAAAACATCCAAAATCTTGTTCTAAAGCTTGCACGGGGGTCTGCAAAGAGTTTGGCAAGAATGAAAGGTAGTTGTCCAAAACTCGTTCTTTTCCAATAGAATAACCATGGAAAAGGCAGGAGAGTGGTAAAGTACTGTTTTCTCTAAGTCTGAAGGCTGCCCACACTGTGCCTGCGTGCTGCAGCTTGCATCTTCGCCTTTGGGAAGCTGCCGCTCGCCGATTCTCCCGGAGGCGAAGAAGCGGCTTCTTCGCACACAGAGCATTGTGGCGAGCGCAGGGAGCTCCTGAGAGCGGTTTGTGCCGAAAGAAGCCCGGGACCGGCACTTAGCTTCGGAGAGCTGCGTATCTGCGTCTTCTGCGTGTCTTGCCGCTCTACACTCAGCAAAAAGCTTTTCCACCATATCTTGCAAGGAGAAACTCTGCCAGGAAAGAAAACATCCAAAATCTTGTTCTAAAGCTTGCACGGGGGTCTGCAAAGAGTTTGGCAAGAATGAAAGGTAGTTGCCCAAAACTCGTTCTTTTCCAATAGAATAACCATGGAAAAGGCAGGAGAGTGGTAAAGTACTGTTTTCTCTAAGTCTGAATGCTGCCCACACTGTGCCTGTGTGCTGCAGCTTGCATCTTCGCCTTTGGGAAGCTGCCGCTCGCCGATTCTCCCGGAGGCGAAGACGCGGCTTCTTCGCACACAGAGCATTGTGGCGAGCGCAGGGAGCTCCTGAGAGCGGTTTGTGCCGAAAGAAGCCCGGGACCGGCACTTAGCTTCGGAGAGCTGCGTATCTGCGTCTTCTGCGTGTCTTGCCGCTCTACACTCAGCAAAAAGCTTTTCCACCATATCTTGCAAGGAGAAACTCTGCCAGGAAAGAAAACATCCAAAATCTTGTTCTAACGCTTGCACGGGGGTCTGCAAAGAGTTTGGCAAGAATGAAAGGTAGTTGTCCAAAACTCGTTCTTTTCCAATAGAATAACCATGGAAAAGGCAGGAGAGTGGTAAAGTACTGTTTTCTCTAAGTCTGAATGCTGCCCACACTGTGCCTGCGTGCTGCAGCTTGCATCTTCGCCTTTGGGAAGCTGCCGCTCGCCGATTCTCCCGCAGGCGAAGAAGCGGCTTCTTCGCACACAGAGCATTGTGGCGAGCGCAGGGAGCTCCTGAGAGCGGTTTGTGCCGAAAGAAGCCCGGGACCGGCACTTAGCTTCGGAGAGCTGCGTATCTGCGTCTTCTGCGTGTCTTGCCGCTCTACACTCAGCAAAAAGCTTTTCCACCATATCTTGCAAGGAGAAACTCTGCCAGGAAAGAAAACATCCAAAATCTTGTTCTAAAGCTTGCACGGGGGTCTGCAAAGAGTTTGACAAGAATGAAAGGTAGTTGTCCAAAACTCGTTCTTTTCCAATAGAATAACCATGGAAAAGGCAGGAGAGTGGTAAAGTTCTGTTTTCTCTAAGTCTGAATGCTGCCCACACTGTGCCTGTGTGCTGCAGCTTGCATCTTCGCCTTTGGGAAGCTGCCGCTCGCCGATTCTCCCGGAGGCGAAGAAGCGGCTTCTTCGCACACAGAGCATTGTGGCGAGCGCAGGGAGCTCCTGAGAGCGGTTTGTGCCGAAAGAAGCCCGGGACCGGCACTTAGCTTCGGAGAGCTGCGTATCTGCGTCTTCTGCGTGTCTTGCCGCTCTACACTCAGCAAAAAGCTTTTCCACCATATCTTGCAAGGAGAAACTCTGCCAGGAAAGAAAACATCCAAAATCTTGTTCTAAAGCTTGCACGGGGGTCTGCAAAGAGTTTGGCAAGAATGAAAGGTAGTTGTCCAAAACTAGTTCTTTTCCAATAGAATAACCATGGAAAAGGCAGGAGAGTGGTAAAGTACTGTTTTCTCTAAGTCTGAATGCTGCCCACACTGTGCCTGTGTGGTGCAGCTTGCATCTTCGCCTTCGGGATGCTGCCGCTCGCCGATTCTCCCGGAGGCGAAGAAGCGGCTTCTTCGCACACAGAGCATTGTGGCGAGCGCAGGGAGCTCCTGAGAGCGGTTTGTGCCGAAAGAAGCCCGGGACCGGCACTTAGCTTCGGAGAGCTGCGTATCTGCGTCTTCTGCGTGTCTTGCCGCTCTACACTCAGCAAAAAGCTTTTCCACCATATCTTGCAAGGAGAAACTCTGCCAGGAAAGAAAACATCCAAAATCTTGTTCTAAAGCTTGCACGGGGGTCTGCAAAGCGTTTGGCAAGAATGAAAGGTAGTTGTCCAAAACTCGTTCTTTTCCAATAGAATAACCATGGAAAAGGCAGGAGAGTGGTAAAGTACTGTTTTCTCTAAGTCTGAAGGCTGCCCACACTGTGCCTGTGTGCTGCAGCTTGCATCTTCGCCTTTGGGAAGCTGCCGCTCGCCGATTCTCCCGGAGGCGAAGAAGCGGCTTCTTCGCACACAGAGCATTGTGGCGAGCGCAGGGAGCTCCTGAGAGCGGTTTGTGCCGAAAGAAGCCCGGGACCGGCACTTAGCTTCGGAGAGCTGCGTATCTGCGTCTTCTGCGTGTCTTGCCGCTCTACACTCAGCAAAAAGCTTTTCCACCATATCTTGCAAGGAGAAACTCTGCCAGGAAAGAAAACATCCAAAATCTTGTTCTAAAGCTTGCACGGGGGTCTGCAAAGAGTTTGGCAAGAATGAAAGGTAGTTGTCCAAAACGCGTTCTTTTCCAATAGAATAACCATGGAAAAGGCAGGAGAGTGGTAAAGTTCTGTTTTCTCTAAGTCTGAATGCTGCCCACACTGTGCCTGCGTGCTGCAGCTTGCATCTTCGCCTTTGGGAAGCTGCCGCTCGCCGATTCTCCCGGAGGCGAAGAAGCGGCTTCTTCGCACACAGAGCATTGTGGCGAGCGCAGGGAGCTCCTGAGAGCGGTTTGTGCCGAAAGAAGCCCGGGACCGGCACTTAGCTTCGGAGAGCTGCGTATCTGCGTCTTCTGCGTGTCTTGCCGCTCTACACTCAGCAAAAAGCTTTTCCACCATATCTTGCAAGGAGAAACTCTGCCAGGAAAGAAAACATCCAAAATCTTGTTCTAAAGCTTGCACGGGGGTCTGCAAAGAGTTTGGCAAGAATGAAAGGTAGTTGTCCAAAACTCGTTCTTTTCCAATAGAATAACCATGGAAAAGGCAGGAGAGTGGTAAAGTACTGTTTTCTCCAAGTCTGAATGCTGCCCACACTGTGCCTGTGTGCTGCAGCTTGCATCTTTGCCTTTGGGAAGCTGCCGCTCGCCGATTCTCCCGGAGGCGAAGAAGCGGCTTCTTCGCACACAGAGCATTGTGGCGAGCGCAGGGAGCTCCTGAGAGCGGTTTGTGCCGAAAGAAGCCCGGGACCGGCACTTAGCTTCGGAGAGCTGCGTATCTGCGTCTTCTGCGTGTCTTGCCGCTCTACACTCAGCAAAAAGCTTTTCCACCATATCTTGCAAGGAGAAACTCTGCCAGGAAAGAAAACATCCAAAATCTTGTTCTAAAGCTTGCACGGGGGTCTGCAAAGAGTTTGGCAAGAATGAAAGGTAGTTATCCAAAACTCGTTCTTTTCCAATAGAATAACCATGGAAAAGGCAGGAGAGTGGTAAAGTACTGTTTTCTCCAAGTCTGAATGCTGACCACACTGTGCCTGCGTGCTGCAGCTTGCATCTTCGCCTTTGGGAAGCTGCCGCTCGCCGATTCTCCCGGAGGCGAAGAAGCGGCTTCTTCGCACACAGAGCATTGTGGCGAGCGCAGGGAGCTCCTGAGAGCGGTTTGTGCCGAAAGAAGCCCGGGACCGGCACTTAGCTTCGGAGAGCTGCGTATCTGCGTCTTCTGCGTGTCTTGCCGCTCTACACTCAGCAAAAAGCTTTTCCACCATATCTTGCAAGGAGAAACTCTGCCAGGAAAGAAAACATCCAAAATCTTGTTCTAAAGCTTGCACGGGGGTCTGCAAAGCGTTTGGCAAGAATGAAAGGTAGTTGTCCAAAACTCGTTCTTTTCCAATAGAATAACCATGGAAAAGGCAGGAGAGTGGTAAAGTACTGTTTTCTCTAAGTCTGAATGCTGCCCACACTGTGCCTGTGTGCTGCAGCTTGCATCTTCGCCTTTGGGAAGCTGCCGCTCGCCGATTCTCCCGGAGGCGAAGAAGCGGCTTCTTCGCACACAGAGCATTGTGGCGAGCGCAGGGAGCTCCTGAGAGCGGTTTGTGCCGAAAGAAGCCCGGGACCGGCACTTAGCTTCGGAGAGCTGCGTATCTGCGTCTTCTGCGTGTCTTGCCGCTCTACACTCAGCAAAAAGCTTTTCCACCATATCTTGCAAGGAGAAACTCTGCCAGGAAAGAAAACATCCAAAATCTTGTTCTAAAGCTTGCACGGGGGTCTGCAAAGAGTTTGGCAAGAATGAAAGGTAGTTGTCCAAAACTCGTTCTTTTCCAATAGAATAACCATGGAAAAGGCAGGAGAGTGGTAAAGTACTGTTTTCTCTAAGTCTGAAGGCTGCCCACACTGTGCCTGCGTGCTGCAGCTTGCATCTTCGCCTTTGGGAAGCTGCCGCTCGCCGATTCTCCCGCAGGCGAAGAAGCGGCTTCTTCGCACACAGAGCATTGTGGCGAGCGCAGGGAGCTCCTGAGAGCGGTTTGTGCCGAAAGAAGCCCGGGACCGGCACTTAGCTTCGGAGAGCTGCGTATCTGCGTCTTCTGCGTGTCTTGCCGCTCTACACTCAGCAAAAAGCTTTTCCACCATATCTTGCAAGGAGAAACTCTGCCAGGAAAGAAAACATCCAAAATCTTGTTCTAAAGCTTGCACGGGGGTCTGCAAAGAGTTTGGCAAGAATGAAAGGTAGTTGTCCAAAACTCGTTCTTTTCCAATAGAATAACCATGGAAAAGGCAGGAGAGTGGTAAAGTACTGTTTTCTCTAAGTCTGAAGGCTGCCCACACTGTGCCTGCGTGCTGCAGCTTGCATCTTCGCCTTTGGGAAGCTGCCGCTCGCCGATTCTCCCGGAGGCGAAGAAGCGGCTTCTTCGCACACAGAGCATTGTGGCGAGCGCAGGGAGCTCCTGAGAGCGGTTTGTGCCGAAAGAAGCCCGGGACCGGCACTTAGCTTCGGAGAGCTGCGTATCTGCGTCTTCTGCGTGTCTTGCCGCTCTACACTCAGCAAAAAGCTTTTCCACCATATCTTGCAAGGAGAAACTCTGCCAGGAAAGAAAACATCCAAAATCTTGTTCTAAAGCTTGCACGGGGGTCTGCAAAGAGTTTGGCAAGAATGAAAGGTAGTTGTCCAAAACTCGTTCTTTTCCAATAGAATAACCATGGAAAAGGCAGGAGAGTGGTAAAGTACTGTTTTCTCTAAGTCTGAAGGCTGCCCACACTGTGCCTGTGTGCTGCAGCTTGCATCTTCGCCTTTGGCAAGCTGCCGCTCGCCGATTCTCCCGGAGGCGAAGAAGCGGCTTCTTCGCACACAGAGCATTGTGGCGAGCGCAGGGAGCTCCTGAGAGCGGTTTGTGCCGAAAGAAGCCCGGGACCGGCACTTAGCTTCGGAGAGCTGCGTATCTGCGTCTTCTGCGTGTCTTGCCGCTCTACACTCAGCAAAAAGCTTTTCCACCATATCTTGCAAGGAGAAACTCTGCCAGGAAAGAAAACATCCAAAATCTTGTTCTAACGCTTGCACGGGGGTCTGCAAAGAGTTTGGCAAGAATGAAAGGTAGTTGTCCAAAACTCGTTCTTTTCCAATAGAATAACCATGGAAAAGGCAGGAGAGTGGTAAAGTTCTGTTTTCTCTAAGTCTGAATGCTGCCCACACTGTGCCTGTGTGCTGCAGCTTGCATCTTCGCCTTTGGGAAGCTGCCGCTCGCCGATTCTCCCGGAGGCGAAGAAGCGGCTTCTTCGCACACAGAGCATTGTGGCGAGCGCAGGGAGCTCCTGAGAGCGGTTTGTGCCGAAAGAAGCCCGGGACCGGCACTTAGCTTCGGAGAGCTGCGTATCTGCGTCTTCTGCGTGTCTTGCCGCTCTACACTCAGCAAAAAGCTTTTCCACCATATCTTGCAAGGAGAAACTCTGCCAGGAAAGAAAACATCCAAAATCTTGTTCTAAAGCTTGCACGGGGGTCTGCAAAGAGTTTGGCAAGAATGAAAGGTAGTTGTCCAAAACTCGTTCTTTTCCAATAGAATAACCATGGAAAAGGCAGGAGAGTGGTAAAGTTCTGTTTTCTCTAAGTCTGAATGCTGCCCACACTGTGCCTGTGTGCTGCAGCTTGCATCTTCGCCTTTGGGAAGCTGCCGCTCGCCGATTCTCCCGGAGGCGAAGAAGCGGCTTCTTCGCACACAGAGCATTGTGGCGAGCGCAGGGAGCTCCTGAGAGCGGTTTGTGCCGAAAGAAGCCCGGGACCGGCACTTAGCTTCGGAGAGCTGCGTATCTGCGTCTTCTGCGTGTCTTGCCGCTCTACACTCAGCAAAAAGCTTTTCCACCATATCTTGCAAGGAGAAACTCTGCCAGGAAAGAAAACATCCAAAATCTTGTTCTAAAGCTTGCACGGGGGTCTGCAAAGAGTTTGGCAAGAATGAAAGGTAGTTGTCCAAAACTCGTTCTTTTCCAATAGAATAACCATGGAAAAGGCAGGAGAGTGGTAAAGTACTGTTTTCTCCAAGTCTGAATGCTGCCCACACTGTGCCTGCGTGCTGCAGCTTGCATCTTCGCCTTTGGGAAGCTGCCGCTCGCCGATTCTCCCGCAGGCGAAGAAGCGGCTTCTTCGCACACAGAGCATTGTGGCAAGCGCAGGGAGCTCCTGAGAGCGGTTTGTGCCGAAAGAAGCCCGGGACCGGCACTTAGCTTCGGAGAGCTGCGTATCTGCGTCTTCTGCGTGTCTTGCCGCTCTACACTCAGCAAAAAGCTTTTCCACCATATCTTGCAAAGAGAAACTCTGCCAGGAAAGAAAACATCCAAAATCTTGTTCTAAAGCTTGCACGGAGGTCTGCAAAGAGTTTGGCAAGAATGAAAGGTAGTTGTCCAAAACTCGTTCTTTTCCAATAGAATAACCATGGAAAAGGCAGGAGAGTGGTAAAGTACTGTTTTCTCTAAGTCTGAAGGCTGCCCACACTGTGCCTGCGTGCTGCAGCTTGCATCTTCGCCTTTGGGAAGCTGCCGCTCGCCGATTCTCCCGGAGGCGAAGAAGCGGCTTCTTCGCACACAGAGCATTGTGGCGAGCGCAGGGAGCTCCTGAGAGCGGTTTGTGCCGAAAGAAGCCCGGGACCGGCACTTAGCTTCGGAGAGCTGCGTATCTGCGTCTTCTGCGTGTCTTGCCGCTCTACACTCAGCAAAAAGCTTTTCCACCATATCTTGCAAGGAGAAACTCTGCCAGGAAAGAAAACATCCAAAATCTTGTTCTAAAGCTTGCACGGGGGTCTGCAAAGAGTTTGGCAAGAATGAAAGGTAGTTGTCCAAAACTCGTTCTTTTCCAATATAATAACAATGGAAAAGGCAGGAGAGTGGTAAAGTACTGTTTTCTCTAAGTCTGAAGGCTGCCCACACTGTGCCTGTGTGGTGCAGCTTGTATCTTCGCCTTTGGGAAGCTGCCGCTCGCCGATTCTCCCGGAGGCGAAGAAGCGGCTTCTTCGCACACAGAGCATTGTGGCGAGCGCAGGGAGCTCCTGAGAGCAGTTTGTGCCGAAAGAAGCCCGGGACCGGCACTTAGCTTCGGAGAGCTGCGTATCTGCGTCTTCTGCGTGTCTTGCCGCTCTACACTCAGCAAAAAGCTTTTCCAGCATATCTTGCAAAGAGAAACTCTGCCAGGAAAGAAAACATCCAAAATCTTGTTCTAAAGCTTGCACGGGGGTCTGCAAAGAGTTTGGCAAGAATGAAAGGTAGTTGTCCAAAACTCGTTCTTTTCCAATAGAATAACCATGGAAAAGGCAGGAGAGTGGTAAAGTACTGTTTTCTCGAAGTCTGAATGCAGCCCACACTGTGCCTGCATGGTGCGGCTTGCATCTTCGCCTTTGGGAAGCTGCCGCTCGCCGATTCTCCCGGAGGCGAAGAAGCGGCTTCTTCGCACACAGAGCATTGTGGCGAGCGCAGGGAGCTCCTGAGAGCGGCTTCTGCCGAAAGAAGCCGTGGACCGGCACTTAGCTTCGGAGAGCTGCGTATCTGCGTCTTCTGCGTGTCTTGCCGCTCAACACACAGCAAAAAGCTTTTCCACCATATCTTGCAAAGAGAAACTCTGCCAGGAAAGAAAACATCCCCGATCTTCTTCTAAAAGTTGCACAGAGGACTGCAGAGTGTTTGAGAAGATGAAAAAGATAGTGTCCCATAACTCCTTTTATTCGAATATAACGTGAATGAAACGGCAGGAGAATGCTAATGTACTCGTTTCTATCAATTTCAAAGCTGCACACGCTATATCTGTGTGCTGCGGCTTGCATCTTCGCCTTTGGGAAGCGGCCGTTCTCTCCATCTCCCGGAGGCGAAGAAGCGGCTTCTTCGCGCACAGAGCATTGTGCCGGTGGCGGTTATCTCCGGAGAGCGGCTTCTGACGAAAGACGCCCTGGCAGGGGGCTTAGTTTCGGAGAGCTCTTTACTCTGCCTTCTGCCTCTCTGGTCGCATAAAACTTAGCAAAAAGCTTTTTTACTATGTCTTGCAAGGACCAACTGTGCCAGTATGGAAAGCATCTCCGCTCTTGTTCTAGAAGTTGCACGGAGGTCGGCAGAGTGTTTAGCAAGAAGCAAAAGAAAGTTGTCCAAAACTCCTTCTTTTGGAATGTTAATGTGAATGGAAAAGGCCGGAGAGTGGTAAGGTACTGTTTTCTTTAGGTTTGAGAGCTGCACACACAATCCCCATGTTGTGCGACTTTTTTCTTCGCTTTTAAAGACGCGGCCGCGGTCTCCGTCTCCTGGAGGCGAAGAAGCCGCTTCTTTGCACACAGAGCATTGTGCCGGTCGCGCTGCGCTCCGGAGCACGGCTTCTGCGGAAAGACGCCCGGGAGCGGTCCTTACCTTCGGAGAGCTCCGTATCTCTGAATCTGCGTCTCTTGTCGCCTACATCTTAGCAAAAAGCTTTTCTACTAGGTCTCGCAAGGAGAAACTCTCCCAGTACAAAAAGCATCCCGGATCTTTTTCTGGAAGTTGCACGGAATGTCAGCAGAGTGTTAGGCAAGAAGCAAAAGAAAGTTGTCCAAAACCCCTTTTCTTCCAATGTTAATGTGAATTGAAAAGGCAGGAGAATGAGGAAGTGCTGTTTTCTGTCCGTTTCAAAGCTGTCACAAGGAGAAACTCTATCAGCACCTCAAGTTTTCCTCCATTTTACTCCCGATCTTTCTTTTGTTGTGCAGTCAAGAAGCACCCCACTTTCTTAGTTATGCTGCAGGTTGTCTTCAAATGGCTTTGCTTTCTGTCCCCTCCTCCCCATTTCTAACAGGCACAAGCACATTCCCTTCCCGGAACAAAATCCTGGTAATAGAGCCAGGAAGACTACGCTTTGACTTTGAGAACCAAAACCTATCTAAGAGAAAATAGTCCATTCTTTGAGACCCAATATCTGTGTGCAGGAGGAAGAGGGGTGCGTGCGTGCGTGAATGGGAAGTGTACTCGCCAACAAACTAGAGCCAATATTAGTAACCAACATGTAACAAGTGTGGACGTATCTAATTCCCGGCTCTTTTTTGGATCTTTTTTCTTCAAGGTTATTTTGCTTTTAAAGATTTTCTAGTCATTTGAAAGATTCTTCTTGGTTTGTGTGAGAATAGAAATCTCCATAAAGCTTACTACGTAAAAGCAGGGTAATCTTTTGGACTTGATGATGACTATTTGGGAGATGATATTTCCATCTGCATAAATCAATTTCCTTGTTTTGGAAATATTTTTGTCACGGAAAGTAGTAAGTTTCAAGATGTGTTTTTAGAAGGTGTAAAAATTGAGATCCTCATTTGTAGCAAAGCAATACAAAGAATATCCCTTAAAACCATCCACTCCATCATTTCATTTTTGTATTTTTGTCTTTTCAATAGCTAGTTCTCACTTTCAGGTGGCTTTTAAATGCCATGGTTTGACACAATTTTGTTATTCATTTCTAAGCTTCAAAATGATATTTAAGAAGAGTAATTTCCTGTAACTACTGGACAGTTTGCAAATTAACATCAAAGTGGAGGGAGGGAGGGAAGGAAGTGGCAGAAGGATGTGGCAGAAAGAAGGACATAGTGGAAGGAAGGCAGTGAAGGAAGGAAGTGGGGGAAGGAAAGAAAAGAAAGAAAGAAAGAAAGAAAGAAAGAAAGAAAGAAAGAAAGAAAGAAAGAAAGAAAGAAAGAAAGAAAGAAAGAAAGAAAGAAAGAAAGAAAGAAAGAAAGAAAGAAAGAAAGAAAGAAAGAAAGAAAGAAAGAAAGAAAGAAAGAAAGAAAGAAAGAAAGAAAGAAAGAAAGAAAGAAAGAAAGAAAGAAAGAAAGAAAGAAAGAAAAACAAAGAAAAGGAAGGGAAAAAGAAGGAACAAGGGAAAGAGGGAAAGGGGGAAAGGGGGAAAGGGGGAAAGGGGGAAAGGGGGAAAGGGGGAAAGAAAGAAAGAAAGAGAAAGAAAGAAAGAAAGAAAGAAAGAAAGAAAGAAAGAAAGAAAGAAAGAAAGAAAGAAAGAAAGAAAGAAAGAAAGAAAGAAAGAAAGAAAGAAAGAAAGAAAGAAAGAAAGAAAGAAAGAAAGAAAGAAAGAAAGAAAGAAGAAGAGAAGGGAAGAAAATTCCCAAATGTCAGAAACGTTAAAGATGATAAAATACTTGCGTGTATGATAAAGAGCGAGGACTAGATATTAGATATAGTATTGCTAAATGGCACATAAATGTGTGACCCAAACAGTTCAACTCATTGGATAGCAGTTTCTCAGCATGAATATGTTATTTCTAGCTTCAACTTCTTACTGCTACTGTACAGAATGATTACCATAGAATAATGGAATGGTTGGCTTTGGAAGGGACCTTAAATTCACCTACCTCCTCCCCACCATGTCATTGTCAGGGACACCTTCCACTAGACCGCCTTAAGCTCAAAGACCCATTCAAGCTGGCCTTGATCACTTCCAGGAATTGGTCACCCACAACATGTTCTAGTGTCTCCCAACCATCTTGGCAAGGAATTTCTTCCCAATAGCCAAAGGAAACCTATACTCTTCAGGTTTTAAAGCCATCCACACTTTTCCTATTGCTCCGTGCCCTTGTGTAGCTCACTTGCCTCCTTCTGGTAGGCTGTCTTCAGCTGCTGGAGAGCTGCTCTAACAATTTGCCCAGAGTCTGCTCTTCTCCAGGCTGAGAAAACGCCTGCGGGACTCTGACTTGATGACAGACTTCATGTGCTGCACTGGGGGCTCAGACCATTCTTCTTCTTGGAATTGTTGTAGGATGCTCAACCCCTGTTGACTGTGGTACAGGTACACAGTTCATTGTGGTACAGGTAATAAATAGATGATTGTTTTAATAAAGACACAATTGAAATGATAAGAGCTAAATTTTAACGCAAAATTAATTGGAGAAAGATTCCTAAACCTGTGGCCCGTTACCCCAGCCCATCCATTGATTGTAAATGACATTCCTTGCAGATGTTATGATACATGAACCAAAGCCAAGTGATGGAGACTGCTTAAGATAGATGTTCTACCTGCTTACTGCAATATGGTCTTATCAGTCTAAAACAATCCCCCGAACATTAAGAACAAGAGATTACATCATGAAGTAATGAAGTGCTTTGGTTGAAAGTAAAAGGCATTTGAAAGAAATGGGTTTGGGGGCTAACGCAGCAAGATCTCAGAAATGGAGTGCCAGCTTAGTTCTCTGCTTCAGAGACAAGTGAAGCAATTCAGAAGTGTCCTCCTGTGAAAAAGGTTGACAGATCTTTCTGCACAACAGTTAACAGCCGGCATCAGAAATGTGTGCAAATAACATACTAGCCACTACAAGTTTGTCCTCCAGGAGTGGAAGGGCCACTCAGACGCATAGCAGTGGTCTTGCTGCTGTGCCTGTTCAAATAGACAGAAAAGAATGAGGAAAACAAATTTTTCCTTCTAGTTTGTTTCAGTATTGGTACAAAGACTATTTTCCCGCCCTCAGGAGACAGCAAAAACAGTCAACAACTGAAATGCTTCAGAAATGGAAATGATCTGAATCACAAATATTTCTTTTCACATCAAATTTAAAGCCTAAGTCATAACTGTCAAACAGATAGAACTATTTAAAGATGAATGTACTATACATACTAAAATATTCCCAGAGATAACTATTGTGTCCTTAGTCTGTTTAAAAGTCTAGACTTCCTGGTAAAAAAACTTGTACAGCGCTGAGGTAGCTCCACGACATTCTCTTTTCAGATTAATTAAACTCTTCAGTCTCACCACCGTTACCAATGGATTTCTGTAAGTCCTTGAAAACCAGTAATTTCCCTTTTTTCCTTCTATGAAAAAAATGACAGTGACAAGAGTTATTTGCACTCCCTATTTTCTGAAACAAGCCTGAACATCAAGCCTTAAGAACTTTATCATGAGTTTTACTTCAAACTAAATTTTAAGAGAATGGCAGAAAGAATGGGAGCCTCAAGCAAAAGAATTTAGGCTTCTAATTCTTGGGTTGTCTTCTTACTTACCTAAGACAAGAAGTGGAAAGAGAATAGATTAGAGTTAGCAGCTGTTTAAGATTTGCACGTACTCTTCCACTCTTCCAAGAGGTCAAGGATGCTTTTCTGGCCCTCCCTCCCTCCACAAGCTGCAGCTTCCTTCAAAGCACATTCACCTGCTGTGCAATGGAGCTCCCCACGAGCTCCATTGTGTTCCTCCACGGTTCTCCAGGGACTGCTGGGAGACAACCTGCTTGATGATGATGTCCTCCAGGGACTGTGGGGGATTCTTTGCTGTGTCAACTGGAGCACCTTCTCCTCCTTCTTGTCTCACTTTAGTATCATGCAGCTGCTTCTCATACTTCTTTTTTCCCTCACTTGTCACTGCCTATTCATATGTTTTGTACTTTTGACAATATATTTTCACAATGACTGATGGGCTCAGTTGCAGAAATGTGTCTTGCTAGAAAATTGGATACTATAGAAAACCATGATTTTACAGCAAAGAATAGTGGAAGTACAAATATACTGCTAAAGAACCGGAAAATTGACAATCATTCATTGTAATACGTCCCCTCATTTTGCCTTCTTTCTCCTTAAGATCTGGAAAGACTACTGGGCACTGAAAAACACTACAGTGTTGTTTCAAAGAAAAGACTTTTTTAGGATTCTAAGGCGCATGTTCCAATTGCTTGAGAAAATTGAGAAAAGGCACTTTGTCTTTTGTGATAAATATCATTAGCCAGTAGGGACAAAGTCTGACCAACAAGAGCAGATCAAAATCTGATGAGACCAAGCAATATACCTTGAGTGGCCAGGACAGAACCATTGAGTCATTGAATCTGTTGAATTGGAAGGACCCCATCAGGATCATCATCAGTCCAACTCCTGGCCCTGACTGGGGCCATCCTTGAGAATCACACCATATGCCTGAGAGCAATGTCCCAAACTCAGACAGGTGTGATGGTGTGACCACTCCCTGGAAAGACTCTTCCAGTGCCCAGCCATTCTCTGGTTAAAAACTTTTTCCGGATACCCAACCTAAACCTCCCCTGACTCAGCTGCATGCCATTTCTTTGAGTCCTGTCTTTGTAGACCTCATTTGAGGACTTTCTAATACCAAGGTGATTCCGCCCCAGAGCAGAGCAGAGCAGAGCAGAGCAGAGAAGAGCAGAGCAGAGCAGAGCAGAGCAGAGCAGAGCAGAGCAAGACAATCCCCTTCCTTGCCCAGCTGGTGATACTGTGCCTGATGCACCCCAGGACAGGCTTGGCCCTCCTGGCTGCCAGGGCACTGCTGATGCACATTCAGCTTGCCATTGGCCAGGAGCCTGGGTCCCTTTCTGCAGTGCTTCTCCCAGCCTCTTGCTCCCTCCCCAGTCTATACACCCACCAGGATTGCCCTGTTGCAGGTGCTGAATCCAGCACTTGCCCTTGTTCCACTCCATCTGGTTGGTGATTGCCTGTGGGAATCCTCAAAAACAGAGGGGTTTGGGAAAGCTGCAAAAGGAAGGCCTCAGAGACAGCAGAACTGTCATTGGAGCTAAGCAGTAGTCATAAGGTTTGTCAGCAGAAAAATTAGATGAGAAGTAGAAAAGTAAGGACAAATGGAACAATGGTCTGTGTATTAATGCTTGTCTAGAATAACTCCCTAAGCTACAGCAAAGTATATCTAGCGCGATGTTAGGTAGTTCTAAGCTTAATAATGGAGCTCTGTGCGTTGTATCTTAAGGCTTACAAGCAGGTCTTTTATTCGAAAGAAGCGAGCATCGTTCTAAGCCCAGGTACATGTCTTTATAGTGATTGGACAGAAGTACTGTCAATATGCTTTTGCTTTGTGTGATTGGTCAAAAAACTTTTCAAGTAAGTTGTAACATTAAGTTCTTTGTCTGCTGCTGGGGACGTGAGCTGCTGGCAGCTTCCCATTGTCATCACCATGTCATGAGACTGATGCTGGAAAAAAACCAGCTTGAGACGCCGTCCCCAGCAGTCCCGCCCCTTTTGTGATTTGTGCATAGACTCCCGGCCAGCAAGAATTGCCCATCTCTCCTATTTGGCAAGATCTCTCTGCAAGGTCTCTGTGCCCTCAAGGGAGTTAGTTCACAGCTCCTCCCAATTTAGTGTCTTTGGCAAACTGTCTTAATATTCCTTCAAGTGCTGTGTCCAGGTTGTTCAAAAGATGTTGAAGAGAACTGGCCCAATGATGATACTGTCTTAGCCACTGAAATAAGTGCTACATACTTCCTCTTGTGCAGAAATCACAACAAATTTCTTTTCTATCCATGCAGATATCTTTTCTTATGCTCATGCTTTTTATCCCAACAGCAGCTGACACGACATTTACAGGCACAGCAACAGCACACTTTTCCTGCTCTTACTAGACTTAACAATTTTGCAACCGGTCAATCGGTGACCTTTGCAACTAAAGTCAGACCTTCAGCATTTCTCATTAAATGAATGTCTTCAGAAGAAAACTTTGCTGCCTACTCTGTACGACTGAAGAATAGATGATAATGAGTTAGCATCACAATCAGTTAAGTACAGAGCCTATACTTTAGCAGGGAAAAAATTAAAAGAAGAGCTCTTTTATGCAACAACTATCTGAGAAACAAAACAACTAGGATCTTCCACAGGGTTCCCTGCAGTAGAAATGTACTTGTATGAATGCAGAAGATAAAAGATGTGGTTTTGAAAGGCTATGTCCTTGCTAAGCTAAATTGGATCTCATCCTGTAGATGAAAGATCAAGGAGCTCAAAGCGGAGCTAGAGAGACATGTCCAGATAATGAGACAGAGCAAAGCATTTTCCAAGATAATTAAGCATTCTGGTGGACTGGCCAGTTAGGTTAAATCTGCCACACCCATTCACTTTCGGGGACTGAACTGTGGAGTGCTAAACCGTATCTGCTGCTGTGCAAAGTAAAAGAGATCCATCCAAATTGTATGGTTAGTGTGAACACTCTCACTCTCAATTGTAAAACACTTCATAAGCTATTAATCAGTCTTAGGAACAAAATGAAATAAAGCTGTTATGCCATCTGGGAATGGGAAAACATGTTCAAAATATTTTTTTCTCTATGCTTTCTTCTTTTTTCTTTTTCTTTTTTTCTTTTTTTTTTTTTTTTTTTTTTTTTTAATCCCACATTATGTGATTGATAATTTCAACCATTCTGGAATGCTTTTAACAGATGAACCCAGCATAGTAGTTTTATTACAGGCTCTTGTCCCTTACATGCTTCAGGACAGGTTTGGAATATACTCCACAGTCAATTAGTGGTTTTTTATCTCTTTTCCCAGAGACAACTTTTAAAGGACTACTTAACCCCTAAAAATCATAATTTCTCTGGTTTCTCCAAGCTTTTTGAGAAAGCTGTTTTGGTTTTGTTTTGGTTTGTTGTTTGTTTTGTTTTATTGCATCATTCCTAATGTCTTCAGACCTACTACAAGAAGAAGTTAAAAATAGATCTTATTTGAAGAGACTGTTAAAGCTAATGAACTGCCAGTCTTGGTATTTGTATCTTTCTAAATCCTTTAAATTCCAAGGTTGCCTTCCTGAATCCTCAGTTACTTAGAAAACATTGTGTTTATAAAACAGACCCAGTTCAATTGCTTCTGCAAACTCACCTTCATTTTATAGGATTGTACTTCAAGAAATCTTGCTTCATTCAAACATTGAAAGTACAGATTTGACATCATCTGTGACCCTTCGATCTGTCTGAACTGTATTTCATTGTGTGAGTTTCTCAGTTGCTTCAAATAAGGACAGAATCTTTTCAATTTGCATAGCATGTTATCTGAAGATCTCCTGTCTGCTTTCTTCACTTGCTTTAATGGGAAGACAAGGGAAATACATTTTGAATGTTATCTTTTAGAGTCTACTTTTACCTACCAGTGTGCTTATATGGACTAGAACCAATGTCAGCTTGAAAGAAGGTATTGTCACGATCCGCTGATACCAAGGGGTTGGTTAACTGGTTGGTTGGTTAACTGATCTCGGAGTGCAACAGACAACCTGGAAAGGGGATTGCAGTATCAATCCAAACAAATGCACCTTTATAGAATGACCACAGCAAATGCCTGAAAGGAATCAGGGAGAGGAAAAGAATAAAAAAGAGGGGGAGAAAGAGAGAGGAGTATAGCTACCAAACATGGAGAGACTAAGTCCTCTTAGTCCAGCCGATAGAGTTTGCCTAGTCACGTTGAGAAGATCTCAAAGTCCTGGTTAACTCAAGGTTCTATTATAGTCCATTGCTGAGGGGGGAAACAGAATCTTGAAATGGCTGAGATACAATCAAGAAGAAGAAGAAGTCTATTGAAATTGCTGAGGGGGAAAAAGATATTGAAGACGGGTACAGACAGTCCATGTTCTCAGCAGGATAAGTCAGTATCAGCAGTGAGTGGGACCCACTGTTTCAGGACTGCTTTCTGGGGGAAACCAGTCTAGGTCCGGTGAACACATCTGTAGGCAACACTCAGCAGGCATCCTGCTTCAGTCAGGCCAGCACCCCTGCATCAGAATTACAGGTGTCTCAGTCTCAGTCCTTGGTAGGGGGGCTTCAACCTCGGTGCCTCACGCTGGTAGTGGAGATGAAGGATTTTCCATGGGGGGGCTACCAAGTTGCCCCAGCAAGTTCATCTGGCCAAGAGGTGGGAAAATTCCTGGTCTATTGTCGTGAAGCAGGTGCAAGCATATAGGCCGGGTCGCCCTTTGGCAGGCCCTGCTAGAAGCAGTCACTGAAGACACAGCTGTGAACAATCACTTGGCAGGCCAGAATTCTGCTCAGGGGCCTCAGGATTTTTGGTGTTCATCCATTACTGGCAGGCCAGAATTCCCATCGGTGTCTTTAGGGTCCCAGGGTCTGTCCTGGGAATGGTCGTGAGGCAAATGAGGGGAACTTTAGACTGTCTTTCACACGTATCAGAAAATCTATTTACTGAAATGGCCAAAAAGAATGCATAACATTTACAATTGAGGGGGAAAAAGAAAACCAAACTCAAACCGTTGGAGCAATATCATTCTAGAGAATGCCATGTCTCTATGAAAAATACAAAAAAATTTCTGTTTTCAAACGCACCCACAAATCACCATTTTGCATCTTTTTTGTTGTTGTTGTTGTTGTTGTTTGTTTTAAAGCTCTGGCACTTATCTGATTCCTTTTTGAGTTAGTTCAGCTCATTAATCTAGTAAGAAAGCTGCTAAAATTAAACTGAAAAACCTATGGGGAACAGGATGCCACTTCAGCCATGTTGTAGGGAAGCATTAGGTCAGCCTTCTGTCTTGTAGAAATATGTCTGTCATATAGGAAAATCAATGTGTAGCACTATCTTATTTTGAACTTTCTCATTGCTACTGGGTTCCTGAATGATCAAGATGGTTTAAACCAACAACAGGCAGCCCTCTAAGATACTCCCCAAACTATTGCAATGGAATAACTTGATCAGGTGAAGAGCTCGCTATGCAAAAGCTGAATATGATGTCAAGAATGCTTTGTTGTGGATTACCATTGTTTGGGATCATTTATCCCTTACCCTCCCATGTAGGTATAGGAAAAAATTAAGAAACCACAAGGCTTTTACAGCTGTTCTTGTATTTTGGGATCGTAAGGACTTGGGTTGGTAAACAAAACTGTGGTGAGTTTTACTATTGACTTTATCGCTGTTTCACTTTGAATTAACTGCTTTGCATTTCAGCTTACCCATCAGTATAATGAGAAGAAGAATATCTTCCTTCCTGCCCAAAAGATGTTGAATTATGCCTGTGATGTCACGGACTTAAAGACGAAAACCATTGTGATTGAAAGGAAGTATTGGCATGCCACAAGGTAACTGGAGTGAGCTGTGTTTCCTCCTCAGCTTCACTGTGATAGTAGAATTTTAATTAGCAGTTCCAAAACTTTGTCTTAGCATAGTCTGGTGACATATCTCAGTAGAGCAGTGTCCTAGGGTGACTTTATGATGTTGTATCCCCAGCCATCTGTTCTGTTAATGCTGGATATTATATTCTCTGCCTTCAAGACTGCTTCTGAGAGCAAAGGTGGGGAGAAGAAGAAGTACGGAGTTTGTTATCACAGGCTGCACTCACCTTCTAAAAGCAACACTGCTCCACATTCTGTGCTGCACTGTGTTGTCTGGGCACTGATGGAGCAGAACAGAGTGTTCTTTGCTTTTCAGTTGGTTTAGCTGGCTGAGGCAGAGTTTTCCCTGGACTGTCTTTTTTCTTTCCCTTTTCTTGGAACTGTTCAAACCTGCTCCAGACTGGGACCTGGAGAGCACTGAGAGCTTGCACTTTGTGGCCTATGGGGGCCTACTCTGGGCAGCAGCCTTTCCTAGTGCCGGAGGGATTGATAACAGAGCAAGCATCCACAGGAGAGACTTTCTGAATTTGTTGTCTCTTCAGAGCGGCGATTGAGTTTTGTCATCTGGTATTGTTCATTTTTTGTGCTGGGGGGTGCTTTCCCTGGTAAATAAACAGATTTTTTCCACTTCTCTCAGAGGAAATGTTTCCCAGACCAGTTGAGGGGAGGGGCCGTGTAGGTGGGCTTTCTGGGGGGGGCCCCCTGAGACATAAACTTTAAAGAAATTTAGGGATTTTAGAGGAGCTGAGGTTTTAGTTAGAGATAAGCCTTATTAGAGTTTATCAAAATAAATAGGTAGGCCTTGTTGAAGTTAAGAGTTAGTAGTTAACTAATAATTGATTGCTTGTCAACATCATGTTTGCTTAGCTGGGTTTATCATGAAGAATATAGAAACTCATAAATAGCTTTTAGGAACATAAGACAATTGTAGGCCACCTCTGTTCTGAAACCAATTGAAGATGGGGAATGGGAGTTCTACCAATGGGTTCATTTGTCATATTTGCATTGAAAATGTAGAAAGTTCAGAACCAGGAAGACTTCATTTATTTCCTCATTTTGGAACCCCTCCCCATGAAAGGGACCACCGATTCATTTTGAGGAACAAACTACGTGTGCTTAATAGCTTTTGAACTAATTACCATATGAAGTGAGGAATGATGGGATGTACCTAAATTATGAATATGTATTTGTCTTTTGGGTATTCAATACTTGTATAGATAAAAAGACTCTGTTATCACCTCTAAATCACAGTGTGTATTTGGGAGCTATCCCGCACGCTGCCCAGCGTTGCAATAAACATACACTTTCTAATTTTGAACTGTTAGAGAGCCTTGGTCCGTCACAGTTGGATATCAGTACTAGATCAATATTTTTAATAAATCACCCCTTCTTGAGGATTGCTGCCAAATTTGCCCTAAACCAAGACAAGCAGGATCTGCGATTTAGAGAATGATGGAATCACTTTGGTTGGAAAAGACCTTTAAGAACATTGAGTCTAAATGTAATTAGCAAACACAACCATCAAGCAATGTTTTGCTGTCTGAAGAGAACATGGTTTATCTGGTAAGCTTTGCAAGTATTTGTGTCATCACAAGCATGCATGTCCAATGCATTAGATGGGTATATAATAAGAAACCTGTGCAAATCAACAGAATGATTCTCAGGGTAGGATATTGGCATGTTTCATCCTTCTTCCCGACTTCTTCCAATGAATTATTTTTACAAAGTAATGATTGGAATTGTTACTCTTTTGACGGTTCTTGTTGTATTACTGACATTTTTGGCATAGGAATGCCAAATAGGCTAATTCACCTAGTTTTTCAGATAAAGACCAAGATTTAGTGTTGCTTAAGCTGGAGGCAGAAATATTTAAATCTTCTAGCCTCCTTCTTAGTACCTAATTTCTATTACAATATCAGTGCACAATCTTGTCCCTTAAGGTCCAGCTAGCTCAGTTTATACCAACAGGGTGACATTAGTAGGGCTCACGTGATGCTGCACACAGAAGCCCTCGGGGTGCACCTCTAGCAGACAGTAATTCATGCACTTGGACCATCCCAGTGCTGACTTTGGATCACCAGAAGAGTAGAACTAGAGAGATTTGATGGAGAGCTCTCTGGAGGAAGTGGCCTGAAGAAGACAGCAGAAATCCCATCTGTGTGTTTGTACAAATAACGTGAATACCATTTACAGAAAAAGATCTTCAAATGGATCTAGCTTTTTCTGCAGACTATTTGTCAACTATATGCATTACATGGACAGTTCCACTGAGCATCTGAAATACAGCTGCGTTTAAGTGGATTGATTCAGGGTTGGAAAGCGGTGAAATAAAGCTTTTCAGGAATAGCTGACATCCAAGTCCCGCAGAAATTTACCTATTTTTAATGTCCAGATGCTTTTTAAAATCATGGGTGACCATTTAGCTACCTAATAGCTTTAATCAGAAATACAAAGAAAATTTTAAACTCCCATCTTTTATAGCTTGAATATTTTTCTTTGTTTATTTCCTGGTTTCCAATTCAGGTCTACAAATCATATGATTAGGTAATGAGAACTCATGCTGTATAAAAATATTTCGTGCTATACTTCCAAGTCAAGGCCATGTTTTTCCCGGAACTGTTTAAAAAAATAAAATTCTATCTGGATTCTCTCTAGCCCACACTCATCATTATATAAAATCATTTAAATATTATATTTTGACTTTACATGGTGCAATTATATTCAGAAATCCAAGGCTCTATTGTTAGATTGTTTGTATGGTTTTCTGGCAATTCTAACTTCCCACAACCACTCTTGGCAGCTATATATTTTTGCAGCAAGGCATCACAGGGGTCTGTGAGAAGTTTGAATGTGAAGCAGAGCTAACATTAAAATACACGTGACATACTCGAAATATTTCACTTCCGAAAGTTACAGTTTGCTTAGATGGAAGGAAATATGAAATAAATAAACCTCACACAACATTTCTAAATCTTGGAAATCTATTACCTGAACTTTGAGTCAGTTTGCAGGACAGGACTCTGTAGAAATGCAAATGTGAAGTCCAAGGAATAGAGCAGAAGGTGTATTGGGCAGGGGTACAGAAGATTGCTCTGAAGGGTGATGTAAGCAAGATTGCATCCTATAAAGATAGCAGCTGCTTCTGCTGGTGCCAACATAGAGAATTTGCGCCACCAGCCTAGTTTTCTGGGGACATTTGACCTGTACACTCTTGAGGGCTTGTAGATGGGAATGAATGTGTCCTTTGATCTGTTTTTTTCTTTTGAATGTCTATGACCTGACTTGCTATTGTGTACTGTACTGTATCGTTTTATAAACAGACACGTTTCATCTGTTTGAAAGCTGTAGTTGAAAGTGAGCTTGCAATCATGAGTTGGCTGTCAAAAGAATTAATTTTCTGCTTTAAGCAAAATATCAATAGAAACATTCCATCCACTCCTATGATACAGATTCCTTTTGAATTTACAGGGTAATTTGCATTAGTGAGTATACTGCATGTGCAATAAATACACCTTGCTTGGTTTCTAATGATGATAATAGTCCTCTTTGTATTACTCTAAGGATTGAACTCACCATCATTATTTTCCTGTTCTCATTGATCTGTAAAGGAAAAATAGTTTTGCATTAACCAAGGAGTAAAATGCATGGATTTAGCATCATTCTTGCAAGTAGTCCTCGATTCTGAAAATACCTCTCAGAAGCTGCATCAAATGGCAAAGCTAGACAGATGGCAGAATGCAGAACCTGCCATTTAGGATCAGGTACAAAATAACACCCAAGAAATTCTTCATGGATGCTGCATAAGTACAAAGACGCCGTTATTTAAAAGAGAAAAATAGTCAATGTGAAACGTGTTTGATGAATAAAAAGCTATGCTAATCAAGAGACTACAGTGCCAAGTGTGCTACAAGGCTTTTTTTGTAATTAACATCATTCCCAGCATGAAAAAATACTATTTTTATTGTAGATTGCTTAAGAGTGCACAACAGTTTGGAAAAAAGTGCTTTGCTTTTTCTATTCATAGGAACTGTGTATCATGGTAAGAGATACTGTAAACAGGTTTTGGAAAACAATGTTATTTTGAAGATTCATTCTATTCAGAAATACTTCCCGTGAAAAAATTTGCTCTGCCTTCCATCCTGAAGACTCTTAAAGGAAAATGTCTTTGTTGCATTCTCTTCACACTAGTTCAGGAGCTCAGTCTTACCTGCATTCTAATGCTTTTTTATGTTCCTGATGGCATGGCTTAGACATCCTTGTCTCCATTACCATCATGATTTCCAGATCAAGTGATGAGAATTTTTCTTCAGGATTGGTGAAGTTAAGTGTCATAACATTTTTGTCAAGTCAATTTGAAGGGGTTTTTTTGCCAAAGGAATCTCTTCCTTCCTAATGAAAACCATTGGCAATAGCAAACCTACTCAGTTTTTCAGGAAGTCAAATAATACATCTCCACTGTACAAGGTCCTCCGTTTGTTTTTTTTTCACCAGAAGAAAACTGCTGTTTTCTTCTTCTTCTTCTTCTATCACCTTAGACTTACTTTCTTCCAAAATCTTTTTAAACCTTTAGATTACTTTCACAGTGTGCTATAGCATATGTATTTGAAAAGACCATTTGTACATATTCAAATGGCTTACTTCTAATCTATTAAGAAATGGCTGTACTTCTATTAAGGAAACATAAAGGTGCAGTAATATTTTTTCTTCTACAAAATTTAAAAAGCCCCAACTATTAAAAATGATACCAGCAAATGATGTCTGTAAGACTGAGGCAGGAGACTTTTTTCCAGAACAATGTGCAGTTCTTCCCAATTCTATTTTTCCCTCCGATTACTTTGTACAAAAATAGTTTTACACAGTCTTCTAATAGTGGCGTGTTACTAGTGGGGTAGAGTATTGCCCTGCCAGCATTGGAATTGACTCGACTGTAGTTGTGTTCAAATTTGCTGATGAGACAAGGTTTTTTTGCTGAACGCACTTCAGCAAGCAAGAGAGCTTCTTAGTCTTAAGATGCTATGAGTCCCAGAAGAAGATGAATGAGGTGATGACATGCCTTGTGTTCTGAAGAGAGATCAAAACTTATTTCTGGGGTCACCCCCCCTCTTGGTACAGAAAGCACACAGAGGGCTTTGAAGCAGCACTTTCACCCTCTTTGCATTCACTAGTAAATCGGAGACAGAGCTTGCCCCAAGGTTTGTGCAAAAATACTCTTTTGATGCAACTCTTAACCAGACAAAATCTCTGGGAAAATTTGCAGTGGCAGAAAGCAATTTTCCCTTCCTGGGAAATCTACTGAAACGGTTCAGAAGTTATTCCCATTCCCTGTTGCTAACCTCTGCTGTCTAGAAGTCCGATATGTTTGGGACCATGTTGAAATCATTCTAAACAATGTACTGATGCCGCACTGTTGAGTAAACATAGGTCTTTTCCATAGGTGTCAGGGAAAAATATTTCTGTTGGTAAAAATGATAGAAAACAATACCAGCATGGCAGAAAAACAATTACATCAATAGAATGAAGATGCCCAGAATTCTTCTTTTGAAGTTACACACAGTCAATATTTTCTAAAGAAGGTTGTGAAACTTAATAAGGAGTACATTCCACGTGACTGGTGCACAAGTTCATGTTTCCACCTTACAAAATACATATTATTAAAAGAAAAATGTTCTGCCTTGTAGAAAAGTAACCCATTCGTAATTTGATCAAAGATAGGATTAGATCAAGTATTCCTACAAGACAGTAGTAGTACTAGGAAAAGCCTTTTGGCGTCTATTTAACTACAGGAAACTTGAGAAAGCAGAAGAGTGTCCTTCCCTGCTGCAAGCTGTACTTCCTATTTGCTAGTGCTGCTTCAACATTGTCTAAAGAAAACTTGCCAAAATAAGACTATTGTATACAAGCAACTGTAACTATCCATTCCGTTCCAGCTAATTTTAACTAGCAAGTATGAGTCACACACTCTAATGGAATATTCTAATGCATAGATAGAGCATACCTTCACTAATAAATGGGGACTCTGGAAAAAGGAGCAAATGCAGTTGAATTTCAGGGAAGGAAATTACTGGAGTGCTAACTGCAGTCCCTCGACTTCACAAGAAATGATGTCTGGTAATCCCAACCAGAAACATATAGAAATCCATTTTCAAATGGGTTGCATCTATGGTCCTCTGCTCTTCCTATATGAAGAAACTGTGGTTTGAATCAATCTTCAAAATAGTATGCCTAAAGACCTTAGATGCCTCCAATTCTTTTGTTGTTTTTTTTTTTTTTTCCAGAAGCAACTGTCTCAAAACCTTTTTAAAGCTGACATTTTCCCTTAAGATGCCATATTTTAAAAGAGCACCTTGTCATTTAACAGGGTATTCCAAACATCATTTACAAGTTTAGACTGAAAGTAACACTTTTCCTAGTAATCTTTCATTTTTTGCAGCTCAGTGCTAACATAGGCAGCAAAGAAGAGAACAGACCACAGCTCTTTCTGGAGCATCTTGAACAAATGCCCTTGCTTATGTTCTAATCATTCACTTCACCAAAAGACCTAATGATGAAGAAAAGGTTGTGAAAGCATTACTAGTAGTGCTACATGGCAATGTACGGGTGTGATTTCTCAAGCAGAATTTGTATCACATAGATGATACTTGGCAAACAGCAAATGAAGGGGTTTTCTTCAGCTCTCAGACTGATGTTACATGTCAGTAATTTAATAAAAAGATAACAAGAAGAAGGTTATTTTTTAACATGTGAATTTAATTACACTCCTGCCATGGACATCTGAATCTTATGAATAGACAGTGTCTGATTTAGAAAAAAATAAAGAATTACCACAGTTTAAAGAAACATAGGATCATAAACCCTTTGCTGATGGAACGTAGCCTATTCATTGGTTGAAATTAAGCAGGTAGACAGGACATATGAAATATTTTTTTGTGCATCAAACATTTATTTTCTAAAGTGATGCTGACAGATAGTGAACTCACCAACTTAGATATTGCACGGTAGATAAGGGTACATAACTTGCTCCATCAAGTAATCCCTTGGAATCATCATCCAAGGGGATTTTCCCCTGCATCTGTGAAAATATGCCTACCTTTTTCACAATACTTCTGCAGCAGCATTGTTAGGCCTGATCAGCTGGTATGGAGAGGGAATTATCGGCAGCAAGGTGACTGGCCAGGGCAATTTGCTTCAATGGATTTTGATCTCCCGGATATTTTGCAGACCTGCTTCAGCCCTGCTTGTCAAACACAGCCTTTAAAGGGTGCCAAACAATTGTTAGTCTGTACTGGGCCATATGCTCTTTATTCTCTCCCTCAACTTCTCCATCGCCTCTCATCTGTTTCACATGAGCTATGTTCAAGGTCCACAGGCTACTTTTCACAGAATCTTCAGGCCTGATGCAGTAAGAATGATGACTAGAACACAGCTGGGATCAATTTTCCAGTTTGGATAAAATGCATTCTGCACACAAATCCAATGAGAAGGTGTTCCCCCTATGCCCAGAAAAACCTTCACTAGTACTAGTGTTCTACGTAAACTGCAACTTAGCCTGAAAGAAAAGCTTTTTTCTGAGAGTGTCTAAGAGCTTTGTATGAAGCACAGATATTTGATATATGCAATTTTGAATACCAGAGGAAAAAGAAAACGGCACAAAGCTTTTAATGGTGCTGGTTTTAATTTTAAATTCCATGCACCTTTTCAAAAAGTGTCAGCTCAAATGCCCATCAACATATTTTAGTCACCTGTAAGTCAGTATTCATATAAAATGTGATTCAAATCAAAAGAATTTCAAACCTTTCCTCAAAGTTTATATGCCTAGATTTAATACTTCTGACACATATTAGATGAAAGGAAGACATTTTTTACTGTGGGGGTGATGGAACACTGGAACAGGTTGCCCAGAGAAGTAGTGGGTGTCCCATCCCTGAAAGTATTCAAGGTCAGGTTGGATGGGGCTTTGAGCAGCAACACAGGAGACTCTTGATGGTAGAGAAACAAAGTTTGAATCTAGAAGAAACTCAGATTGAAGTATAGGAGCAAGTTTTCCCTCAGCTCTTGGGGTAAAATCAAAGTGTTACAAAATTACCTTGATCTGTGATTTTCACTACTGTAACAGGTTAATGAAAACTATGCAGAAGATAGCAAATTTTAAAAGAGAGAAGAATTACAGCATAAAATACATGGGATGGGTTTCTACATGGGACAAAATCCCTGTATTTCCACACTTCCTCATGTTAGGATTTCATGAAGTGCCAAAGAAGGCGGCAAAATATCATTCAGGACATTATTTACTGGGGTTCAGCCTGGCCTTTAGTAGGAATTGGGTTTGAACATAATGCAGATATACCACACACTTTCCCTTCACTGAAAAATTACTGTTTACAATGAATAAGCAATGAGGATATAAAATTGACTGAAAGCATCTTAAAAAGGTAAAGTATTTCATTGTAAATGATCTGTGATCCAAATAGTTCTTCCACCTTAGTGAGGGACAAAAGAATTCTTCCATATCATGATGGTTTAAAATTGTATAAACCAATGTTTTCTTCTGAAAAGATATTATCTATTTTTTTCTATCTTTAGAAGAAAATATTCCTAGACATACAACACATGAGAATGAAGTAATTGTAAAGAAACAAATAATATGAAAATATTCCCTACATATAATTAAATGAAAAGCTGTGTTTTAAATAGGAAGTAGATATTAAACAGAATTTTTACACCAGATATTTGAATTGTTGCACCAGCTATTTTGCCCACAAAGAGAGGTATTTAGCATTTCGGTCTTTTCCAAGGTGTTCATCATCTGCTATGCTGACCTCTGCGTGGGCCTAGGTGTGTGTGGAAGGGGGGCATGTGAAGGGGAGTGTGTATGTTTGCTTAACACTTGTTGTGGCAGATTCATGCCTCAGCTCCATCATTTGTTTTAGAAACTTCACAGAGAGTGGATATGAAGTTTAATATCAACAAGAGATCAATTCCCAAATCATCCATTTTACCCTACCTTATAAATCATATGCTTTGTTGCATATTTTATCAAATATACTTTCAAGCCACACGGAGAAATGAGAATGTGGAGAATCCCTCCAATGTCTTGCAACTTTTATGCAAACAGAGTTTCAAGAAAGGATAATTTCTTTTAAAGTACATCTGGGACAGGCATGATGGTGGTGTCAAGCTGCTGGAGTTTTTGTTGCTGGGAGAAGTCGTACAAAAGGATTGGTTTTTACATTGACTAGTTACTGAATCAAGTGCATGAATACATTGGAAATTCAACTGGGGGTTCCTTTTTCTAGCAGATTACTTCTAGAACGAGCTTGCAGACTGAAGCTGACTCTTTTGCTCTCTTTTTGTTTCTTACCTATTTTCTTGGCTTCTTTACCACTATCTACACAATTTTGGAACTTTTTTCCCAACTAAAATTGTTTCATAGTCTGATAATTAGGATACATTTTTTACAAGGAATTTTTAAAAATCTTTGTTTGAGTTAAGAAGGTTAAGGACTAAGGTCTTTTTCTTACCTTATCAATATTGGGATGAAATTGATAAATAAAGACTAACTCTTTCTTTTTATTTTCAACCCAAGTAGATAGTTCCCATACATTAATACATTTTGTGGACCAATATTTGCCATTCTGATGTAAGTTGTCCCTTCTTAACAATATACATTCTGTGACTATGTTGACAACACTATTGGTGAAGATCCTAACTGGTCTTAAACACACATAGGGAGAAATTTGCTCAGCCAGTGTCAGTCTTAAGCATGCCTATCAGAAGATCTTTCTATAGCTGGGGAATTTTCCCATGAAAGGGATTAAGTTATGGAAGAGACACTTATCCCAGAGTTTTGCATTCTTCTTGAGCACTACTTAAGGAACTTAGATCCCATGTCCATTTGGATCTCTCTCTGCACAGATCTTTGTCATGCCAGTGCTTGAAATGCATCTCTAAGAGAATTCACTAGCACAGAATGAACGAGGGTGGAAGGCGTCAGTGGGGCTCACCAGGTCCAACCCCCCTGCTTAAACCAGGCTACCTAGAGCCTCTTGCCCAGGATTATATCTGGGCGTACTTTTCATGTCTTCAAAGATCCAGGCTCCACAATCTTTCTGGGCAGTCTGTGCCGTGGTTCAGTCGCCCTCACAGTAAAAAATCATTTGCTGATGTGCAGAGGCAATCTCCTGTATTTCAGTGTGTGCCTACTGCCTCTTGTCTTTTCACTGAGCATCCTTGAAAAGACACTGGTTCCCTCCTCTTTGCACTATTCCTTCTGGGATGTATGTGTGCTGCCACCTAGAGAAATGTCAAAAACCTTCCTGAAGCCCAGGCAGACAATATTCCCTTCATCTACCAGGCAAGTTGATTCATCAGAGGAGTTTAAAAAGTTGTTCAGCATGAAGTTCCCCTGGTAAATCCATGCTGACTATGTTATTTTGTCCTCCTTCATGTGCCTGGCAATGCTTTCCAGCAATAGCTGCTCCATCAACTTCCTGGGGATAAAAATGACGCTGGCTGGCTGGCTTGTACTTTTCCAAGTCCTCCTAGTTGCCTTTTTCCAAGATGGGTGACATTTGCTTTCATCCAGTCTTTGGGCACTTTCCTCAGTCACTATGATCCATCAAACATCATTAGGAGTGGCCTCAGAATAACATCTGCTAACACCCTTGAGACCTGTGGCTGCATCTCAACAGGGCCTGTGGACTTCATGGAATACGTACCAATTCAGTGACTATGCCCATAAAAGTTTGCAAGGGATAAGAGAACGTATTAACAGGTACCTGAAGAGTGAGTGAAAAACTATGGAAGCAATCCAAAAGGACAAAGACTTGAGTTCCCTTTTCAGACAAAGCATCCTATCGTGGAGCTGAGCAGCTTTAGATCTAGGGAAGCTTCCCCTCTGAAAGGATGCAGAAGACATTCTTTTACCCGTATCCACTAATAAAATGTATTGACCATTCACTTGCAATACAAAAAAACTAAATTATTTCCAAAATTGTTGCCGCCTAACTAGACAATCATGTACTGGCTGGGTATTCCCCTAACAGATGACAGCACCTGCTTGATGCCTCTTATGCCTACAGACTATTTGAATTAGGTCATCTGAGTGGGGATTACTGGTCTGGGAACTTTCTTTCTGATGAATTTGGAAGATTTACTGAAGCAAGGACCTGAAGATGAAAACTTCATTTCCCATCAGTGCACTTTAACATCCACGGCTGTAATGCCATTGTTTCTCACCAACTGAGTCAAGAATTTATGACTACAAAGTGAATCAGCTCCAAAAGGAAAGATAAAGGCTAGAAAACATTCTCTCTTGGTAAAGCAAATGAAGTGACTAAATTCTAATCACTCGCTGGCCTAAAGCTTCAAGGAGGGGGAGGTGGACCAGGTTTCCTTCCACTGCCGTTCTCTTTGTCACCTCAGTGTTTTATAGGGGTATGCAGACATTCAAAAAGAGAGCTTTGCTGAATTCATAAAATTCAGTCTTAAAAAATAACTTGATAGCAGCTGAAATGAAAAGAACAAATAAAATGCAATTAATTCCACGGAAGCTTGAAATGATTATTTCTTCATTTTGCATTTGAGGATGTATATTGTGTGAGTTTGTCTTGTATTGTTCTACAGGTTTTCTAACTGGCACACCTTTCTTTATGAATGGACTGTCCTTTCCTAAATGCTCTCATATGGAGGAACATGCTTCTGATAAGAAGAGCACTAGGGTGTCTTTACTTGACCTTTTATTTTTACTGATGTTTGGTCCTTGGAAATGAATGGGGTTTTTCAATTGAAATGTCTTACTATTGTTCCCACAGGATAAGCCACAGGCTCTTCTGCTCAGAGCTGTCACTAGTCAGCTATTCTCCTATCTGCCTTTAAGTAGTTGAATGTTCTGGTCTAAAAGTAGCACCTTCTATGTAGCCATGCTCTTAGCTGCCAGTGTCATCTTGAATCCAAACACCCTCCCGCAAGGGACCGCTGGTTCTGTAGTCAACTAAGGGGAAAAAAACGGTCCATCCATGCTTCCTGATTTAAAATATAAAGGTATATAAAGGTATGGTGTCCCTAAACGATTCTCTGCAGTTGAACACTACTTATCTTTGCCGTGTTTCTTCAACTCACTTGCAAGTCATTCATGCGTTACCTTCTTGTGAGAATTGCTTGGTTTGAAGATGATTTAAAAGGGTATGAGAATACTTTTGTGCCTCTGCTATAAGGATGCTTTTCAAATCCACACAAACCTCCTGCAAATGCAAAAGCATTCATCCTGTATTGTCCTAGGCTACAATATAAAAATGTATTCTGCTCCCAACCTCAAGAGCTGCTGAAACCGGGAGGGGCATCGTTTTTTCCTTATCTCCTTATCTCTTAACGGGGCCATCCATGTCTTGCCACATGACTCAGAGATGACTCCCTCCAGGAGCCATTTCTGTTTAAAGGGTAATCAAGGAACCACTGCATGACTCAGAACAATTTGAGCCCATTGCAAGATGCTCTGCCCAGGGGGCAGGAGCTAAGCATCCCCAGCTGGATAGAATCTGAGTTTTGGGACACCACAAGCAGTCTTTCCACTGGCTTCCTAGAAGAACGGCCACCCTCACCCACTGGTCTTCAGAGGACAAGAGCTACCAGATGGTTTCTACAGGATCACCACTTCAACAAGACCATTTCATCCGGACTGCTGCCACCACCCTAACTACCAGGGTGACAGGTCGTATTCTGTCCGTGGTTTTTCTTTTGTATTATTGCATGTATTTGGTTTTTCCCCTTTTCCTAATAAATTGTATTTCTGACTTGGAGTCTTGCTGCCATGCTGGATTTCTTCAGACCGACTAGCTCCTGACACCAACAGCCAGAGTGGGCTGCCCCCAGAAAGCTGTCGAATCCAGGGTGCAGCTGTAGGGCACAGCTGCTCTATGGCACAGGTGGACTGCATTGGGGATAGGACTGCGCCGAGGGCAGGGACAAGGAACAGGGAGAGGTCTTCTGTATGTTTTCCAAAGGAGTTTCTTCCCTGGAGGGTCAGGGACAGAAAGACACTGACTCAAACGCATACATCAACTTAGAAAAGGGGAGAGGTCCCAGAGGAGGATACAATCTTTAACACACTGGGAGCAACTGGGGGTGGACCACAAGGCGGGGAATACAATGTTTAAACCAATAGGGGACTACAGGGGAGGAGAATAACTTAAACAAACCAATGGGGTTTTGAAGACTATAAAATTGATAGGGAAGTTTCTAGAGAAAGGGGCAGGCTTGGGGAGGGATTGACATTCAGTGGGAGGAGGAAAAGGGAACAAAAGGGCAGGTCTTTGGGGAGATGGACAACTAGGGCAAAAACTAACACCACGGGGGGAAAGGAACAATCCATTAATAATAAAATATGCTACAACAGCACAAAACCGGAAGTATTATAAAACTGACTACTCAAACTGCATTGCAATCAAAAACACACACTGCAACAGCGACAGCATCTCTTGCTGCTTTTGCTTTCAAACCAGAAGAGGTGCCAACCAAAAAATTAGCAAACTTAAAAGTTAACTGGCTGCAGTTTTGATTTCCTTCTTAAATATATTACTGCTTGTCTAATTGGCTTAGCAGCATGTCTGTTCTTAGTGCCAAGCAGGGATTCACTTTGCCAGGCATGGAGGAAGCTTCTAGGAGCTTTTCACAAAAGATTCACTTCTGTGGCTGGCTTCTTCCCTCCCCACCAAAAACCAAGCCATGCAAAACCAACACCTTAACTAATCCCTAGTACTTAGTACGCATCCAATAATTCCTTTTAAACTATACTTTACATTTTTTACCAAATGCCCTGAAAAGAAATGGATCCATAATATTGATCAAAATAGTTCCAGTTCAATAGAAATATTGGGTCATGCAACTATGGTTTACATCACTATTTTTTGTACAATCAACAGGAGCTTTTTTCGCCTCTAAAGAAATGTTTCCTGATGGTTTGGATCAGAAGATCCAGTATTGCCATGGTGAGATTTTTGTTTTGAAGGCCATAAGCTGTGCTCAGTGTTTTGGCTATATTCTTTGTTGTGCCTTGCATATATTTTGGATAGAAAGCCAGTAGAGATGATGTCCTTGCTGCAGTAGCCATGCTAAATAAGGCAGAGCGTCTGGCTGATGTACTGGAGCTGTAGACTATCCACCAGTCTCCCAGGGCGGTGAGGATCTCTAAAGGAATATAATCTTGGCTATGCTCTGGAAGTTTTACAGAGAGAAAGAGCCTCATAGCTCTAATGATTTGTCTCCTGGAGTTCTGAAGAATATGTTGTAAAGAAGAAGGCTGCTGTCTTTCGCAACAATCTTCCGCGCATTCAAGAGGATCATTTAACTTCTTGTCTGAGAATGAAAGAAATATTAGTAGTAATTAGTTCTTTTTTCTCTGTCGGTGCATCACTGATTGAGTTTGGGTAGGTTACATTTTATTTCTTTTTTTTCTTTAAATATTACATCGTAAGGTGTTCCAAATTCCCAAATTCTGCTTCACTTTATTTTGTAGGCCAGACTGGTTCATCTTGTCTCGGCTGTATTATTGCAGACCATATCTGAATGAATTTTTTTTTTTTTTCATTTTGAACATTATTAGATTTAAACTGTATGAACAGAACACTTGATTTATCATTATTTTAGCAGTTTGGAAGGAAATGGAGAATTTTTAAGAAAATGACGCAACTCCACTTGTGGTTTTCAATGGAAGAGAAGAATAACAATGTCCTACATTCACAGCATTGTTTGCAGTAATATTGCAGCTAGTTTCCAGCAACTTAGGTCAGGTTCTGGAAGCAGGCACCCATGATAGTATAGAAGTCTAAGCAGTTTCATTTTGGCGGCTTTTCTTGAAAAATAGCTAATATGTCTCAACGTTGTGCTGAATCTTGTTGTACAGACTCTTCTTTTGAGGTCTGAACTCCTTGCTGGACTACTGTATCTCAGAATCAGCTACAGTAAACCTGTGTTTCCTTATAGCTTTAAGAATTTGGTTCTAATCTATAAAAGCAAGAAAAGGTTGCCATATTAATACAAGAGAAAGAAAATGTTAGGAAAGCAGTTAATGGCATGGGGATTTTTCCTACAAATTGGAGCAGAGATTTAGTTGTTTGATGGGGTTTTTTGCTTCTCAATGGAATTTTAGAAGTGGTTGGGAAAGAAAGTGTGGATTTTTCCAGGTTTGCCTTTAAAGAAGAATAACAGGGGAAACTGTTAAGAATAACAGGGGAAACTGAAAAGAATTAATCCAGAACTCTATGCCTTTCATACAGAGTTTCAGAAGTGAAAAGCAGGAAGAGACAGCCCAGACAAGATGATTGAATAGAATGAATTCAAAATAGCTTTCTTTTCCCTCTGAATTCCAGCTCTAAACCTTATTAATATTAAGGTATTAATAGGAAATACATCTGTCCTAGGGTGACGTTATGATGCTTGTATCCCCATTCATGTGTTCTGTGAATGTTGGATATTATGTTCTGTACCTTTAAGACTGGCTCTGAAGAGGGAATGTTTTGTTTTGGTTTTCTTATCAACCTGGCGGGACACAGAGACTGCAGCTTTTGCTTTTTCTGCTTTTGCTTTTGGCTTTGCTCTCTCTCACTCTTGCTTGCTTCGCTTCTGCTTGCTTTTGCTCATTAGCTAGTTTAGCTAAACTGTCCAAATTTCTTCCTGGACCGTTTCTCCTTCAGGTCTTCCTGACCATTTTGAACCTGCTCCGGACTGGGACCTGGGAAACACCGAGAGTTTGCACCTTGTGGCCTGCAGCAGCTGGCCCAGTGCCGGAGGGACTGAGAACAAAGTGACCACCCCCCCAAGAGAGACTTTCTGAATTTGTCATCTTTTTCAGAGTGCTGTCATCCAGAATTGTTCCTTTTGCGTGCTGGGGGGTGCTGTGCCTATTAAATGAACAGGTTCGTTCCACTTCTCTCTGAGGAATCCTTCCCGAACCAGTTGGGGGGAGGGGCCCTAATTTGGAAATTCTCCTCCAAATTTGCCCTAAACCAGGACAACATCGCAATCTCTAAGATTTAAAAATGGACGATGAAGTTTTCTATCCAGTAAAGTGTAAGGCTTCACATTTTAATCTGATTTGCATTTTGGTGAAAGCCGGGCATCCTTTGCAATTTACCAGATAACAAGGGATTTAGAACAGTAAGTATGCAAGTAATCTTTTGGACCCTTCATCTCCCTTCTTATGACAATGAATACATTTATTAAGCTTGTTGTCCTGGTATGTTTTTATTCCATCAGGGGATTTGATCATACAAATGTCTAGTCATTCTTTCCTTGTTTTCAACCACTCTAAGAGCATTAATCAGAACTATTCAGTAGTTCTTGATCTGCAACAGTGACAAGCACTAGACTGGTAAGAGTCAGTGGGCATCAGCAGATCCCCTATGACAGCACGTGGCGGGCTGTTCTGGCAGGACTGAAGTTTGAGGGGCTCGAATTCTGTGAAATAGAACATTCAAGGGATGGGAAACATGGAAACAGATTCTGAGCTTTCAACCCAACACATGAAGAAGTAATAAGGCAGGTAATTTTCTGTGGAAATTTCTTTAGCCCCAGTGTTGTGGATGATGATCACTCTTCCTACCTCCTTTGGCCAGCTACCAGTTTTCCCCTCCATTACTCTGCTTATGGACAGAAAACCAGAAGAAGGGATTTTTGACCAAAACACCTATCAGGACCTTAGAGTGTTTTTTGCTCCAAAATGTTTCAAGGCAGATAGGGAAACAATTCCATTTTCGAGAGTGTGTTGAGAAGACAAGGTTGAAAGTTAAAAACCATGGGTTCTTTTTCTATATATGTTACTGATTGTGCTTATTATCTTAGTCATGTTATATATATATATATTTGGTAGGGTTTGTTCTTTTTTTATTTTTCTTGGGTTTTTTTTCCTTTTTTTTTTTTTTTTTTTTTTTGATTCATCCTTGAGATAAAAGGCCAAAAGTACAGAAAAGTTCTGTACGGTTAAAACACTTTTGAGATGCCTCATGCTGAAAAACTTGTAGCTACTGCTAAGGCCCATTGGCCAATTCCTGCTTCATTTCTGAGAAGGCCCATTGGCCAATTCCTGCTTCATTTCTGAGAAGCT
Organism: Molothrus aeneus; assembly: GCF_037042795.1. Classification (NCBI taxonomy): domain Eukaryota; kingdom Metazoa; phylum Chordata; class Aves; order Passeriformes; family Icteridae; genus Molothrus; species Molothrus aeneus. The sequence goes on along the minus strand of NW_027099208.1, from coordinate 374,941 downwards.
ATAAAATTCCCATCTGTATTTTAGTTCTAACAATTTGTTGTTATGGTGGAGATGCAAATTAAGAACAACCATTTTTGAATCTGTAGGGATGTATTTACCATTTTGTAGCTGCCTTTTCAGTTTCTGAGCCACTATTGAAAAAAAGGAGAAGTATCTACACTGTTTTCAACCTGTAGACCATCCACTACTGTCAACATGCTCAGATTCAAAGGCAAACAAGCCTGTCTGGCCTCATTGGGAGGAATTATTTGCATTCAAAATACTAGACTAGTATTTGATTTCCACCAGCAGAGTCCATTGGGCAGCTCCTGTCATCTGCATTTCAAGATTTAATCCTCCTCTATGTTTACTGTGCAAAGCTCTTTCAGAATGATGGTGTGCCCACTGTCTCACCAGCTATGACGTTTGCAGCGAGTCTCCCACGGAAAGGAGCTGTAAAAAAGGCAAGCCAGGGCAGTGATTTCTGTTGCTCAATACCCACAAATCAAAGCTATTTAGTCTAATTTAAGGCTGAAAAAGAATTCAAAATGCCTTCAAAGGATTAAAAAAATCATCAGACAATACTGCAGTTCAGTATTCAGGACAAGAGCATATCCCACAGTGTGGTGGTTTGACAGGAAATGTGTTTTCTGGGATGCTGTGGTTAGGCCAATGGATGTTCAGATTTTAATATTGGCACCTAAGGTGGCCATTGGGACATTGGATGCACCTCTGAGAACACAGGGTTAAAAGCAGGGCTCTCCCCTGGGAGGCTCTCTTGGGTTCCGGTCAGGGAAAGGTTCAGATCTCCCCTGCCTGGCTGCGGGCTGGGCGGGGCAGGGGAAGCCACCCAGCCCGGTGAGGTAGGCTGGGTCCCTGGCCAGAAGGGAGGTGAAGGCCCCTGCAGGATGGAAGGGTGGAGGAGCACTGAGAGGCATTGGGCAGCCCCCCCCCCCCCCCCCCCCCCCCCCCACCGCAGGAGAGACAGAGAGAGAGCTGGTGCCTGTTCTTGGCCGGCCGAGAAGGAGAAGAGGGGAGTGCAAGAAGGGGCCTGGCAGGGCAGCCATGGGAGTTCTGGACAGACAGAGCCTCAGATTTTTAACCCTTTTCTTGGATGATGGAAACCTTACAAATGCTAATCCTCCTGGAGTTGAATGAGAAGAGAGATATAGAGGAGATAAGAGGAAATGGGCCACGAGAGAAATAGAGAAGAACGCAGGTGGAAGAGATGATGGAGTAGCTTATGCTGGACTCTTTGTGTGTAGCCATGGACAGAGCCATGTTTCCTTGTGATACAGGGACTGCATTCTAGGGGGAGGCAATGCCTCAGGACCAAGAGGGTTCGGTGTGGGTACCCCTCGGCCCCAGGGGGTGAAAAATATGGGGGGGACAGATGTCCCAAAATTGAGACTGTGCCTTTTTGCAGTGGGATGAAGCATCCTTAAAAGTCGACCCTAGAAGCAGCTCTGGTCTGTGTTCAGTGGTGAGAGCACTGGACATGAAAGGAATAGGTCACCACTGGCACAAGAAGGACTCCTTGTCCTCTTGATGAACTGAGGATTGAGTATTCTGAAGGGTGGTGCTGGACCGAGAGTCGATGATTTGGGGGATGTATTGTATTGGGAATTTGGGGAGGAGGAGGAGGAGATGTATTTGTGAAGTTTTCATTTTCCTTGTGTGTTTCTTTTTTTTTTTTTTTTTCCTTTCCCTTGTAGTTTAGTTAATAATTTTTTTTTTCCCTAAGTGGGAGCCTGCTTTGCTTATTCCTGGTCACATCTCACAGCAGAAACCAGGGAGAGAGTATACTCATGGGGGCACTGGCATTGTCCCAGTGTCAAGCCATGACACACAGGCTGAGAGAATGAGGGCTGTTTAGCCTGGTGAAGAGAAGGTTGCATGGAGACCTCACAACACCTTCCAATATCTGAAGGGAAGCAGGAGAGGGACTCTTCATTAGGAACTCTGGAGACAGGACAATGGGCAATGGCTTCAAAATGAAAGAGGGCAGGTTGAAATTAGATACTCGGAAGAAATTCTTCCCTGTGAGGGTGGTGAAGCACTGGCACAGACAGCCTGGAGAAGTTATGGACACCCCAACCTGGTGTTCAAGGCCAGGCTGGATGGGGCTCTGAGCAACCTGAGCAAGTAAAAGGTGTCCCCGCCCATGTCAGAGAACTAGATGGCCTTTAAGGTCTTTGTCTACCCTGGCCATTCTATGATCCTGTGATTCTGCTGTGGTAGCGTTCAGGATGGAGCGCGTTCTGCATGTTGGCCATTTCCAATACACCATTGGTTCCAGGTGCCTTACACTAGCTTGCTCCCTGAAAATTCGGTCAGAATGAAGAACATCTCTATATATATTAGACACATAATAAATGAAGAAATGGGTTTGCACATTTGTCCACTAAGTTGTGGATGAGATTGCTGTGAAGTTTCATTTGGTTTTCTTGTTTGCTCATGAGGCCGACGGTCCTTGTGTCAGCTGCCTCAAAGGCAGCATTTGCCTCCTCCTCCTCCCTTCTCCCTCCTCCCTCTTTCAATTTCTTTCCCTTGACAATTTAATGTCGTTTTCCCTTTCATACCTGAAAATCCCTGCATGCTTCTGGGCTTTCTCCTTTTTCATGCAGATCTTCTTCCACCCCTGACAATCCATACTTTTCATACCATAAGGGCCTGCTTGCAGGCATAAAAGACTTTGATTCCTTATTATATCTATGGGAATTTAATTAATAGCTTCATGCCTTTTCATAGAAAGAGTAGGGAATTGATAGCTTGTTCCCTGAAGTACAGAAGGAAGAGAATGAAACATGAATCATGTGGAGTGGAAAAGTTGCTCTCTATTTTCTTCCAAGAACTACCCCAAAAGATACAGGGGGTGATGAAGCCTGGCTAGATGAGTTTCCCTTCTAAAGGAAGGAAACAACCACGCCACTTCATACAAGTCAGTCCTATAGAAGAGAGAAATTCACTTCTGGGAACATTGCAGGATTTGAATGCAGAGTCACACTCATCCTTTGTTGCTTTGTTGTCTGCTTGGCATGGAACACGCTGCTTTGAAGAGGGAAGTGACTAACAGACAGTCCACTTTACAAACACATATGCTTCCCTCTTCTTCTGAGACCTCAGCACAGAGCCCTCTTTGGCATGGTACTTCAAGGTAAGAAGGAGCGGGCAGAGGGCACTGCGAACAGACAGCAGTTTGCAGGTTGTATAGGAAAGAGGACTGCCCCTTGAATGTGGTGCAAATACAAACTTCCACCAGTTTCAGGGGTACACTTCAGCCAAGCTTGTTGTCCTGGCACATTTTTTCTCTGTGAAACGCTTTGCGGTATGATCTGGACGACAAGAGATGCAGAATACGGGGCTACGTAGTGCTGAGAAGGTAAGTGTCTGGCCCCAGTGTCTTTTGGCAGAAGCAGTGCACTAGAGCCGTTGGCTGCTGCCACAATGATCTGTGTGAGAAACAGATGCCTAATCCCCTCCGGGAGAGTAAAAGCAGGATTGGTTACAAGAGTCGAAGAGCACTGGGCTGGTGGCTGCCGCATACCAGCTGTAAAAGGAGCATGACTCCTACTGGCCTACCAACCAAACTCATGGTGGCAGTGGTAAAGATTAAAGTTCAGTGAGAGCTATTTGTGCTGCTACCTATGGCCCTTCTGTGGAAACAAATGTGCCTACCTTTAGGTTCCGAGATCCAGAGAACACAATGGTAGTTGCAGCGGAAAAGGGAAGGACGGAGCGCACTGGTGAGTTTGATGTGGCTTACACAGGGCAGGCAGAAGGTGCAGCCCAAGTCTCGCTTTTATTTCTAGAGCCTTTTTCTACGCAAACAGCTGCTGGATGTTTGCAACAAAGATGTGAGTGTGAAAAAGTGAGGGCAGGTCTATGTGGGAAAGAAGATACAAAGCATTGTGCGCAGTTTAAAAGCTGTTTAGAAAAAAAAGGAGTTACTTTGAGAACATCTTCTGTCTTGACACTTCCACCTGTGTGATCTTTAGCTGCTTTGGACATGTCCACAATGAAAGAATGTGAAAATATTTGCGCTGCCAATGTCAGGTTGCACAGGAAAGAGGGTAGGTTGGCAAATGCCTTCTGTCCTGGCACATCTGTCAGTCAGAAGTGCAGCTGAAAACGCTTGGCTGTAGCGATAGTCTCTGTCACTTTGAGAGAATGTGCTGATGCACGTATATATATCATTGAGAAAGTCCGTGAGAATCGCTAGTATGTTTCGTTTGGTTGACAGACTGCAAAGGGAGCGTTATGGCCAGCACTGCCTTTTTGTTGTAGGACTTTTTCTTTGAGAGCAGCCGCTGGACATTTTGAAGCAGTTTGGGATCTTCAAGTGTTAGAGTGCAAGATGGTACCTAGATCTTGAGGGAAAGTGCATATCTCCAGGAAGCTGAATGCAGTTCAGTGGGTGCAAGTTACATGTTGAGCAGCTGATGGCCCAGAAAACTTTCTAAAATGAAGAGGCCATGCTGCAATTGCCTTTTATTTTGAAGCTTCTAAACTGTGCAGCCAACAATGAAATGATTCTTTTTCCTTCTCTGCTACATGCAGGATCCCATTCTGTCAGTACCCGAGAGCCAGGATCCACAGCGGAGCTCTTGTCCCTACACTGCTCCCACACGAACGGGGCTGGGCTAGAAAAGTGCTTGTCTTTTTCCTGGGCACTGTCAGCGCTCTTCTAAATAACCACACCACAGCATTGTCAACTCACAAAACCAGGACACGCACCGAGCCCAGCTCACAACCACCCCCAGGACCCAGCCAAGTCAGAAACGTCCCTGCTCTCCAATCAACTGTGTCAGGACAAAAGGATTTCACCGATCTTCCCCTTCCAAGTGGATACTCTTCTTTGCCCCACACTCAAAGGCCGACACCAGATCTTCTGCCCTAACAAACTTTTTCTCTCTCACAGAGCCTGGTAACAAACTTGAAAATGTCGGCCGAGCTCGCAAAACTGTTGGTGGAGAAAGCTCTTTGCTGCCTACAATTTCAATTGCACCCATCAAACTATAAACATGCACCCTGCTATCGCCACTTTCCTTCTCAGCTCTAGGTACCACCGTAAGCCTTCAATCTCTCAGAGTCAGGATCCAAATGGGATGGCACCAGGGACTGCTCACACAGTCCCTAAAGCTACAAGGGACAAAAACCTGTCCTGCAGAGGCCTGGCCTGGCCTCTGCATTCCCACTGACAGTTCAACAACTCTAACCCAGAGAACTGCCTATTGGGAAAAGCCTTTCAATTCACTGAGACCACCCAAAGTGGCCACCCAAACTTTGCCAAAGGGAGGAGGAACTAGAAGCCCATCTCAAAAGAAATGGCATCCCCTCCTCCAAAATCCAAAGCATCCAGGGCCTGATCCTCTACAAAGGTGTCAGACCACTGCTATTGGGCATTACCTGTGCGGGGCACTAGCTAGGCTGCACACCAAGACCCAGCACAGCTCTTTACCTTGTCCAAAAGAAGTGTGCTGGCAGAATTTCAAGAAGGCTGCCTTGAGAAAGTGGAAAACACAGGCCAAATGGATTCTTTCAGGAAGGAGACTGCCTTCCAAAGATGGATACCGACTCCATGATTGTACAAATTGAGTCAGTGCTTCCAAACCAAATATGCCAGGATAGAAAGTTGCTGCCGCCCTTAAGCTGCACGACACAGCTTCTTATCTGCACCTCCAACACTGGGGCTAAGTTCTTTCCTTCCCATGAGAAAGCATTGCTGTTCTCCTTCAGGAACTTACAGAGAAAAAGTTGCATACCACGTCCGGTACTGACTCTGTCCAACAATGGCTCCTACACAGAAAGGACCAGGACAGAAATGTCTTGCTGTACTATACCTTCCCACGATACCTTATCATCAGCCCTACCAACATTGCCACCGTATCTTTTACTTCCCAAGCAAGGAAAGGCACTCCAAGTCACTTGGCTTTGCCTTGCCTCCAGTACCATGCCTAGTTTTCCTAGCCTACCCTACCCTAGCTTTGCTTGCTTGCCTATGTCTGCCTTGCCTAGCCCTTCAAATAACTTCCTGGCTTTGCTTTGCCTTGTCTACCACTCTTTGCCTTGCCTTCCATGCAGGTAAGGCAAGGCAAAGCAAGTGTAGGCAATTGTAGGCAAGTCAAGGGACAGGTTGGCAAGACTGAAGCCGTGAGGGGAAAGCAAATGGAGTGGTAGGTGAGACAAGTCCCAGAAGTTAGAGGCAAGGCTGGGCATAGGAGGTGATGGTAACCGGAAGGGCTAGGCAAGGCCAAGCCCTGTAGGAAAACTGCAGGCAGGTCAAATGTGAGGCATGGGTATGCAAGGGAATGCAAAGCAATGGAGAATTAGCAGGGCATGGCAAGGAAACTGGCTGGTTGCCCAAAGCAAGGCAAGTGGCAGGTCCATTCAAAGACTGCTGGTACACAAAAGCGGCCCGGACCGACCGCTCTGTCCAGCCTTGATCTTGCATGGGTCATGTTTAATCTGCACCTAAGACACTTGAGTTGCCTGCTTTCCTTTGTATGCAAAAGAACTGTCATTCTGCCCCTGAAGCCCAAGGGTGAAAGATGAACTTTGTGTCCAAAATTCAAGACATGTAAGCATAGATGTCAGAAGAAAGCTGTCAGGACAGATAGGTGTGCTTGCACGTGGCCTCCTCCAGGCTTCCTCTCACAAGCTCCTGAAACGCTGGGGCCTTGAGAAAAAAAAGCCAGTGGAAGCCTGGAGAATCCTAGGAGAAGCAGGCAGGGCAATGCATGTGGGAGAGATTCCACAAAAAGAGAGGTGGTGAATTCCAGGTGGGGGACTGATGAGCAAGGTAATGCAAGGCAAGGAAGGGGTTCAAGGACAAGGCCAGACAAGTGGTGGCTTTGCCAGGCAACACAAAAGAGAGGGAGACAAGGCAATAAGAGTCCTAGAAGGAGAAGGAAATGAAAGATTGGAGCTGGACAAATGGGAAGGAAAAGAAGGATAGGTGAGCAAGTCAATACAAGGCACTGGCTTGGTATGAAGGGCAAGGGAAGGACATGCATGGGTCAGGAAGGCAAGGGAAAAGAAAGGAATTGTCAGCAATGACAAGAAATGCAAGATTGGGTAGGAAAGGCAAGGCAATGTGGGGGAGGGATAGGCAACACAATGGGTATCTTAACAGGAAATGTCCATGCACAGCAAGGCCGAAGGAGAAGTGGTAGAGAGGTCAAGGTGGGAAATAGGTGAGTGTGTGCAGCCAAGAAAGAAAGAAAGAAAGTGCGTAGCTCTCGTGTGTGTGTGTGTGTCTGTGTGAAGTTTGCAGGATGTAAAGCAAAGAAAGGTGTCTCTTGATTGTGGAGTGAATGGATGTTTTCGAACGTAAGTGGCAAGGTCCAAGCAACCTTTTCATCCTGGTACATCTGTGTCTGTGAGACATAGTCAGAAACGTCTCCTTTTAGATTCAGACTGCAAGCAGGACATAGAATGTGACTGTGTGAATAGCTGAGCAGGAAAGCACATCACATCAGCATGTTTCAACAGAAGCAGTTAGTGCGAGAAGGAGATGGACGTGTGGGACTCCAGCAATATGGCAATGCACTCAGCTGAGAAGCAAAGTGCAATGCCTCGGTGTATGCTCTGAAAATAAAAGGCTGCAAGGAAAAAGCAAGATTTCACAGGCCAGTGAAATCTTTCTGTCCTGGCACACTGAGCTGTTTGAAGGTGAACCGCTGTTTGGTTTCACTAAGGACTCGGAGACATGGAGAGGATGTGCTTGTCCATGTAGCTGAGAAGGAAAGTGAGAATCACCGGTACGTTTGGCAGAGTTTGTAGGCTGCGAGGAGAAGGTGACGGCCAGGCCTGGCTTTTGGCTGTGGCACTTGTTGCAAGGAAGAAGCTGCTGGATGGTTAAGCTTTTGGGGATCTGCAAGAGTGAAAGACTACGCTGGTACCTCATAAAACTAATGCTTGTTGATCATCTGGCTGAATCTATGACATAAACCAGAAGTGAAATTTCCCCCCATTTCCCTCAGTTTTTTCACCTTTTCATCCAACAGCCTGGGCCTTTTTCAAGCTGCTGTCAAACGCCTTGCCTTGGAAGCTAGAAGTATCTCAGTTCACCTGCTAAGAAACACAGAAAAGAGCTCAAGTCAATTTCAGAATTGCCCTGAGCAGAGCTGGTGTTTCGGTACCGTAAATTTCCATTGCGAATATGTGCAAAAATCACCATTTTATTAGGCAAAGATTTGAAATACACTAGCAGCTTCATCTTCTTGTCGCTGCAGTCCTTGGAAGTTTTGCTATTTACTGAAACAGGAAACAGGTCAAACACGAGAAGCTTAAGAATCCAAGCTCACTGCCATTGTACAAATAGCACAAACTTGATGAATTCAAGTTACCATTGTAACATACAGAATGGCTCTAGTCAAGCAAATGGATGTGTCGTCCTTCACGGGGGCAGAAAACCTTTCTACCACGTGAACTCTGGGAGTAATCCATCATGCCTCAGTGTGCTGTGGCTGGTCAGAGAGCTACACGATGGGTCTCTTTGCCTATGGCACTCTCAGGGCTCAAAGCTGCACATAAACTCCCTCTCCTTACAGACACGCTAGTAAAGCCCACCGAAAATGCCGTTCTCCAGACAGCTTACTGAAACCAGCTAGGAGTTCCCAGCATCACGCTGGGCACTTCTGTCCACAGATGGCTTTGCTTTTAATGAACCAGAACAGAGCTGCGTTTTTCTAGTCTTTAGCTCTACTAAGGTATTTGATGTAACATGGTGTGAAAAAATCTGTTTCGACAATGATAATAACAGAGGGGATAATGTACCTTTTGCTGCTCCATTCTTCTTTTGCTGCTCCATTTTGCTTGCTTTGTTATTGCTTTCTGTCAAAGAAACGCCAGCAAAATCCCTCATCAAGTCCTGCTGTGAAGACAGACTGCCAGAAAGGTAGAGAAACTTTGAACCTTTTCAAGACCCTTGTAGCACATGTCTTGGTCAATTTGTATGCAGATCCCTTCTCCAGCAGGACTTTTTTGCACCGTTAGCGCACATTGAACTGAATCCAGTACAAAAGCAGTGAATAGAGGAACTTTTCTTTTCATTGGAATGGTGATAAAAATGCATATCAAATAAAAGCATTTTAGAGCAGCAGGAAGATTTTCTATGTAGCTAGCAAATCATAAAAAGATGCATATTTACCGGTGGGGTTCCTCTGGGAATTTCAAAGAATTCCAGACAGAAAACACAGCTTAGTAAACTGCAAATCTAAATCACAGTATCTAGAAAGGTGACATGAAAAAGAGCAAGAGGAAGAAAACCAAAAAGAAAACCAAAGGAAGCCAGAAATAAGGCACAACCTCTCTTCCTTCTCCGCTTACTACAGTACCTTAGAAGTACCTACGAGTGTCCTAACAGTCACATAAGTAGAAAACTGTGCCAAGAACAATTGTGGAAACTGGAAAACCATGCTATCCCAACAGAAACATAGGGTTTGCTTTCACGACGATTAAATCTGCATGCAATGCGTACGGTAAGGGTATGTTTTGTATATTCAAAAACAATTCAAAAATATTTCCAAATTGAAGGGGCTGCTTTTTATTTCTTTTGAATTACTTGGCTAAATATGGTGCACGTTAAAATACTGCAGAGATGTGGTTCATTTTGTGTGCTTAAGAAAGTCAAGTATTGGAGAGTGTTTTTGTTACTTCTTTAGAAGGTTAGAATATGCATAAAAGATGCTAGCTGGGGACTTACAATTAATGAATTATTTACTGTCACTAGGTCAAATGACATTAGCTTTCAAAAAGGAAAAGTAGTCTTATTCCACGTGCCAATTTTAAAGCAGATTAATAAGCCTTCAGCAGAATATGGATATGAAGAGGGATATGACATGAAAGGGTAAGCAACACTGGTGACAGCAAAAGGCTTACCTGCTTCACACAAATACAGGAGATAAACTACTATTTTTACACAAACATTGCTATCCAGAGCTTTCCTTGAAAAGTTTCAATGCCAATCATGACAGTAAAATTCGGAGTGACAGTAAAATTCACTCTATCATGAATAAAATTTACTCAATCATGACAGCAAAATTTGCTCAATGATGAGTAAAATTCTTCGTGTAAGCGAAGTACCTTAAGCAAAGGGTAGCTCAAGCATAATTGGCATTTGATGTCAACAAAGGCAACTTGGCCTGCACGTGTCACATCTACTGCATTAAAAAGCTTACTCTGTCTCAGATTCCTTTTGAGGGATACCAACGCAAGCCGTTAAACTG